>NW_024582054.1:16826215-16934748 GCF_017639235.1 Corvus kubaryi
TCACAGCAGATAAACAGTAATGAGTATTTTGGACCAAACCACTACACATCACCATTACTTTTTTTCATCAGAATATGCTGTCAAAATGCATTCTGAAGATAACCCTTCTTTCTATGAAGTAGCAAAAATGTACAGCAATTACTCCACAAAACAGAGAAGTTTTTGAAGTCTAGGCTGAAATACTCTGTATTTCTCAGGTTATTCCTGTATAAGCATTTCACAGCCTTTCTAAAATAGAATACTGAGAACAAGGTTGGGGCAAAAAGAGGATGCCACTATGAATCAAAACCATTTTAAAATCAGGATTTATGCATTAGAATTTGCCTATGAAGTTTGTGGTGGGTGGGAATTCATTTTTGCATGTAGTCAAAAAGTATTTTCTTCTCTATACTAGTGCCAAAATCTTAATGTACAGCAACATTAAGCAGAGATTGATTAAGTTTTTGGGAAGTTTGTTTCTGCTTTAAAGTTCCCTATTTTAAAAAGTGAATAGTGCACACATCTGATCAGAAGACAAAACAAATGCAATATATCCTCTGGCAAACTCCTCTCAATCAGTGAACATGCTTTGATCTTCCTTTTATTTACTGAACAGGAGACCCAGCTGCATATGTACTTCTGTACAGCTGTCAGAGTCAGATCCGTGGAATGTGGAAGTGGTTGTTCTCCACTAATGTGCCACTGGTATCATATCATCTGTCTGGAGCTGAAGGGATTTATAATGCAGTTCTTGCTAAAGGCATAATATTTCATGAATCTTGTAACAACTCTTTTAAGGAGCTATCCCAAGTGTAAGTTTTCTCAATTACTCACCTGGTTGCTAAATGTTGTCATCAGTCTTGGTTCTTGAGATAGAAGACAATGGCTGCAGGCAAACCTGTGTGTCCCAAAGCAGATGTAAGAGGCTCTGTAGGCTCTTAATGGCTTTTGGGAAAATGCAAGTGGATAATATTTGCAGTTGACACTGACCAAGTGCATCACTCATTTATACTGAAGGTTCCTTGATACAGGGCCATTTCATTTTTGCTTTTTCCTAGCTCAGTCTGGGCTGCCAGGTTGGCATGTAAACCATAGAATCATAAAATTATGGAATCATAGAGTCATTAAGGTTGGAAAGGTTGGATAAGATCACTGAGTCCAGGTGCCAACCAGCACCATCATGTTCACGACTAAGACATGTCTTTCTAGAGACATGGTGCTGTTTGTCATTCAGGGGGTTGCTGCCTGTCAAATGAAGGTGTCTTTACAAGGAAGGTGATCAAAAACTGAGGCACCAGGTTGTCATGGCTGTGAATGAGCAGCAACCTCCACAGAGGCCCTCCTCTGTGGGCCTTCTGTCAGTAGGGATGGAGCTTCTGAAATCACATTCCAAGCTGACATTCTGCAGTCTGGAAAACACATGAGGAAGATTAGTTTATTTTATTGCCAATTAAAAATTGAGTAGGATAGTGGGAAGCAGAGACAAAACTAAAAACACCTTTTCCTCCAACTCTGTACAACATGGGAGCAGTTCTGGGGTTTCTCACAGAGCCCCTGCTACCAAAACCTTGCCACATAAACCCAATACAGATTTAAACGTCTTAAGTATTCTTTTCAAAAAAGGTACAATTGTCTTAAAGAAGTGACAAGTATTGTCAGCCTGTTGGGTTTCTCCTAAGGAAGTGCCTCCTTAGTCTGTGTTGTGTAATAGCCCCACTGGAAAAATACATTGACAAGGCTTTTCTGTTATAAGCACAACACTTGTTTTGTTAAAGCCCTAGAGGTTTCAAACAAAGGTTAAGCTTGTGGATCAATTTACCAAAGCAAAATGGTACTAGTCTGTTCTGATGTGACAGTATTTCTGTGATAATGGAGTTGGAAGAATACTTCCCTTTTCAGCTTGCAGGTGTTTGTCATACACAATGGCTTCACACTTCAAATATGAGAGCAATATAATAAGGGGATAAGAGATTTCCCTCCAAGCTGGCTTTCTGCAGTGCTGGTTTATGCATGAGAAGAACTGAATACTCAAGTCATATCTGCAGCAAACACATAAACCTCACAACTTACTACCACTAAAATATTGACTATTTCAGCATCAGCGGAAAATGCGTAATCACTGCCAGAGCACAGCTTCCTAGACAACTTTTCTGCTTGACAAACTTGATCAGGAACACTTCAGGAAGTGCAGAATGAATCATCTGTAATTGCTGAAGGTTTGAAAATAGCCTCATCACATCAATATATCCTTTTTCCTGTTTGAAAAAGAGATTTGAAAAGAAATGAGTTATTTTGTACCCTTTCCTCTGTAGGTGTGGGGTATTTTTATCAAACCTTTCACAATGATATGAGATAGGTACATTAATTATTTCCTTCCAGATCGTTGGAGAATTTAAAATTGGCAGCTGAACAGAGTCAGATAACATGCAGGCTTTAACTCAAGTATCAATGATTTAGAATGCCTGTATATTTTATATACAAAGCTCTGCTTTACATATAGATGTATATAAAACATGAATCTTCCTTCTTTTTGATGTCAAAGCCATATAGTCTTGAATATGAAACAGTCAAAAATCAGAAGTAAATGAATAGTCAGTATGCTTTATAAACAAAATAGGAAATACAGCTCATTACTAATTTTGAGCAATGTAACTCACCTACACTAGTGAATTCAGAACTAAGTTAAATTTGTTTCTGGGTTTTCTTTTGTTTATGGAAATGGGCTCAAAGCAGAGCTGGATGTGAGACATTGCAATACAGAACAGTTGACTGCTGCCACGTGGACTTGCTAAAGTATGTCATTAGTTACTTTGTTATGCACTGTGCAAAGATCAAGAATGAATAATTCAGAGGATGAAATCCACTCCTTGATGTGGCTCGTGAAGGACGTATTCTCTTTCTTGCTCAGCCCCAGACCTAGGAGATCTATTGAGGAGAAAAGATGAAAACAAACATCACTGGGATTGAAGAGAGATATCAGAGACTTCAGGGAATATGATGTTTGCAAAGAAAATATTAAAGAGTCAGGGAATATCTATGTAATAATTCCAGAATCCATGTAATACAAAAAGGTGAGGTTTTGCTTCCATTTGAAAAGGGACTGATAAGGAACTTAGTTTAGTTTCTTAAGAAGTGTTTTCTCTTCATGTTCTCTTGATCAAAACCCCTGTTGAATGGGAGGTAAGTTCCTTACAATTTCAGTGAGGTCAGGACTTCCATTTTGATTGCCAAATATTATGTAGTGCTGGTTCCCAGGTGAGAAGCTAGGGATTTTCTCTGACTAGGGGGGAGCACTAGAATACCCACAAATAAAAGAAGGAAAACTATTCCACTTATGTGGAGACATCAGCTCTCTTTGATGGAAAGCCATTTTTCCTGCCAGCTATGGAAGTCTCTCAGTCCTTCTACAGACTGCATCAACTGAAAACACATTTATCTTTCCACACCGTTTAGGCCATTGCCTACTTAATGGAACATATAATGGGATGGAATTGCCACCTGGTGGTTGAGATATGGGATGGCTCCCAAGGGTATAATTATAAACTATTTTTTGATATTCCAATAGTACTAGTACAAAGATGTGTTCCTGCCTCTGGATATACTTTGTATAATGGTTCACAGAAATCAGTGGCATCATTTTCCTTTGTATTTTCCCTAATTGCTGAAGATGCCTATTTTAAATATGATTTAGCTCTATGTATGAGCTGAGGGCTATGAACTCTGGACTGAAGTATGGTTGAAGGAGTAGAGGACAGAAGGGGTAATAGTGAACAGTAATGTATTAAGTTGGAAAGAGACAGTGTCAAGCTAAGTGCTGCACTAACTTTGTTTTACATGAGATAGAGATTGCTGATCTAAAAAGTGCTGCTAATACAAAGAATGTTAAATAATATTAAAATAAGTCCAGATACTAACAGTCAGAAAGCCCATACCTCTGTATTTTTTTGGGAGACTACTAAGACAAGTAGGGAAAAATTCAGGTTGAAGGAGAAAGGAGAGAGATGTGGCATGTAGACCGTCACTTTCAGTTCTCCTGAACTAGAAGAACAAGATTTGATAGGCATGTAAGGCAAAAATGCACTTATTGATTTATGAGATGGCAGGCTGATTTGAAAGGAACCTGTAGAGAGGCCATCATTTCCATGGACGCCTGTGTTACCGCCAGGTGTGTGGCAACATGCACAGAGTTATCCTGTAAGAAGGAAAAGAATCTGACATGTAGAGTAGGAGGGAATCAGATATCATTCTGAAAGATGCAAATCTACGGAAAGGAGTAATGCCAAAAAAATATGGCTAGTAGTAAGTTGTATCTTAAATTGCATCTGAGCGATGTGTTGCAAAAAGATTTGGAAACGCACATGCTGAGCCATCTTGTCAAATAACACAGGGGGCAACAGACCAGAAACCTGTAATCTAGGTTTTGTTTAAGCACGTTTCTGAGAACTTTGATTGGTTTTAAGTGGTGCAATGGATATTGGCCTGGGGACCAACTGCTTAGGGCATGGAAGTGATTGCAATGAAATACTACATTTCCTTTTTGCTGTCAGGAAGATGCGATCACATTTGGAGTAGTTAAGAAGGAAAGAAGCAAGGATGCTCTGGCACTTTTCAATATTCCAGTAAAACTAAGTTGTGCCTCCCAGAAGGATGAAGTGTTGGCACAAAGTTGTGGCTGAACTGTTCCTGTCATGAGAAAAAGAGGCTGAGGGAGAAAAAACCCCAAAACTGCTGTGCTGTGAAGACAACTGCGAAGGGTCAGGTTTGCTGTTCCTATGAGTGGTTGATGGGGGGAATCAATCTTGTATTGACTACTGCTCCAGAATAACTGCTCCTAGATCCCTAATTTTTCTTAATTGGTGCTGGCAGCAGCAGCAGTCAGCCCAGGCAAAATAAGCAGAATGGCTGTTTGATCCTTTGCCTGCTTCCTGGATACTCCGGGCAATATCTACTTTGCTTGGTTCTTAGGCAAGGCTGTAACTAAATTGTATGTGCTGACTTCTAAGAGGTGTTAGAGTCTTGATGCAAGGTTGTGACAGAACTGACTCAGTAAAATAAACGATAGCCCTTCTTGAGCTTTTTCCATGCCAGTAAGAAAATATCCTCCTGAAATGAAATAGAGCATTTGCCACATCAGACTCCTCAGCTGGTTCTTCAGTGCTGTGTCTCTGGGCTACCATCTTTCTACTTTTCCTAGTCACCCCTTTCTTCCCATTTCTACTTTTTTTCATTGTTTAGAAAATAGCTAATGACAATTAGAATTTTTTGTGGCAAATTGCTGAGACCAAAAGCAGCAGCAGCACCACTGAGGAACGTAAGAAAGTAGTGAATTTGTGTGGTCCAGTGAAGTAGTTTTTATGGGGAATAATGAAATCAAATTTGGAAAAGATTAAACTGAATAGCACTGGGACAAAAAAACCCACCCCATGTTACCAACAGTCAAGCCCGCTAGGGTCTGGAATAGTCTCCTGAGGAATTACTCTAGTCAGTTTAAAGAACTGTAGTAGTCTCCAGAGAAATGGGCTAAGTGTAATCTACCAGGCCATTTTTATCTCTTCCTTATGTGTCTCCAGGAGTTGTAGTCATGCACTTCATTACTTCAGTCACTGAGTTCACAGAGAGAGATCAGCTATCAGAATTTCTTCTGCCAATGTATGGATTTAAGCACTGTGTTCACCAGTATGTGTTCCATCCTTTCCAAGGAGGAGAGACAGGAGGAAGGCAGAGGGTGGCAGGGCAGAGAAGCTGCTGAGTTTAAGACTCATGGTTAGTATGCTGTGCAGCCAGGCAAATCAATCGGCCCCTGCCTGGGCATCTTAATCAGAAGCGTGTGGTTCACTGCAGTGGCTAAGTGCTGCTGTGCTGGTGATGGCATCTTTTTCAGAGACACTATTGATTGCTCTTCTCTCTCTTCTGAGAGGAGATTCCAGCTGTGTAGACAGCATCACGGAGAGAGCTGGTGGAGAAGTGCCCCCTTACAGCTCTACAGGATTAGGATTGACAGTTTAATTTCCCTTGGGACAGGAAAGCTGTCATTCTAATTCATCCAGACTAGTGTGGGAAAGAGGAAGGAGATGCCTGTTTGAAAGGTCCATTGATTGTGTGAATGAGCCTGGTGTAAGGCCAAAGATGATGCAGTCCTAGAACCATGCAAATTGGGGCGAGGGAACCCATGTTTGGGAAATGTTTTTTGAGAGAAATCTACTTTCACAGTGAAATGGAAGAGAAGCATGTTGCAGAATGACCTTTTCAGGGAGAAGATGATCCCTGGCTGAGTGGCGTCAGGGTGGGGATATTATAATCCTTTGGCAATACCAAAATACCAGACAGTTAAAAAAACCCCCATGATATTCTCTGGAGTACCTTTTGGTCTCTGTGTGTTTGTCTGTACCTGCAAACATCTGCCTATATTCCCTCCAGTAATAGTCTTGTGACTTTTAAATTGCAAGTTTATTATTTATAAAAAAAAGGTGATGTACCATAGTTAAAATACATTTTCAAGAAAGCAGGAGATGCAATATGAGCACATAAACCACATTATGCATTTATGATAAATTCCTTTACACCTTAAGCAGAACTTTAAAACTTGAATTCCTTTATTTTCCCCTAAAAAACCAAAACAACAAAACCAGCAATACCTGTATAAAACATTCCATGCTGACAATAAATTAAGTCCATCCAGTTATATGTTTAATGTGGACTATCCAGTGTGCCTTCCAAGTTAGTTCTGGACTTCAGATCTTCTGGGAACAGATTTATGTAGTCTTATCTGCTGTGTTTCATATTGTATCATCAAGAGGAAGACAGCCAGGTCTGAAGCAGTGTTATAGTTTCATTTTTTTAAAGGACTGTTCATAACTGTACCAGTCAGTTGCTAGGTCTATGCAGGTTTAGACACAAATTTTTATAACACTGAGAGTGTTATAATATAGAATTCTCTCCCTGGTTTGTTTAGTTGTGAAAGACCTGCTATTGTAATTTGAGAGCTATTGAGAGTTAGCAACCTAGCTACATCTTTCCTGGGTATGAATATTTTACCAAAAATAGATCCTGAAAAATGCAGCTGGTGCTTCTTTGTGTCCTTGTCCCCCAAAGAAACCAGGATGGAGTGCCACATGGTATGAAAGCAGGAGAGGGTAAGGCTTTAGTTATAAGGCTGGGGACATTGCATGAACAATTATCAGGATGTGAGGGAATCAGGAAGGTTTGCTGGAAAATATTCAAGTGAGGAGAATATCTTCACCAAATAGGTTCAGGTAGGGCTGAATCCATATCAGGAATTATATGTCTATATAAACTACATGTAGTTCTAAAAGAAGTAAATTATCCCCACATTGATTAAAACACTTCCTCAAAGGTGCTGCAGATCTGTATTTATTGCAAAGAGCAGCAGAGTGTTGGCTGTGGATTTGTATGTGAATATGTATGTGTAAGGGGAAGGGAGTGCTATTTTCTTTGTATTCACTGCTGTCTGAGGTCTTGTTCCTCCTTTCCACCAATAAATCAACTGCCAACCTTGTTTTTTTATTTCTGGGCCCCTCTTGCCTCTGCATTGACTGGCACATGGGAGATTCGTGTCTGTGGAAGCTCACTGCTAATGCAGTAATGAGGGGTATAAACAACAGTGCAGCACTGAGACTGAACTACCTAAATAACAACTTTTTGGTGATGTTTTCACTATTCTTACGTGCAGAGCATTGGGGAGGCTTGAAAAGAGATTTCCTTTTTTTTTTTTTGAACAGGAGGAACTCAATTATGCAGCAGGATTTGGACCTTATTTGCCTGAAGTCGTCAGAAAAATGAATGTCTGATGAAGACTGAATCAGTTTAAAAGCATAATAAAAAGTAGATTCTTTCTATGGACAAGGTGGAAATAAGGGCCAGCCCTGCTGGAGAACATCTTTGTAAACCAAGGAGTTTGCAGTGTGTTTCAATGTGACCTCCCATTCCCCCTCATTATCTTCCACTTATTAACCCTGATCTAACTGTTATTGATGGCTCTATTATTCTGCTTGGGACAGCAGTGACAGTCTCACTGACCTTGCCCTGGGTGATCAGAAACTAATTTAATGCTCAGCATACTCTTTGCAGAAGTACACCGAGGGAAAAGTTAATTCAGCATGAGAAACAGGCATGTGTTTTTACAAAGATTTCTTGTGATGCTATTAATTATCTCAAGAGGTGTATTACTCTCCATTAAGTAGACTGAAAACTTGTCTAAATTCCTCTTCAGCCTAAGAGATAAAGGTTGCAATAAGAACAAGAGAATAAGAATTGCTAATCCTTGATGCTGCATAGTGTTAATTGTGGGGAAATAGCCCAGGAAAGCAAGACTAAATGAAAAGCTAAGGGTCCAAGATTTTAAATGCTTTCATGATTCTGTCTTACTAGCCTGCCTACCTCTTGGGCAGTGTCATTAGCTGCTTTCCAAACACTCAGTGTCACAGAGAATGAAATTTCACTTCCCACTCTCATATTTGAGTAGTTGATTTATTGGCTAAATGACAACACTCCTGTTCTATAAAATGTATATAATCACAAGAATTGCCCACTGTCAGGACCAGATCATGAGCACTTCATGTACAAGAAGAAAAATTGAAACTCCTAGAAAAAAATAAATGAGAATTATATCTGTCTGGCTCTTTCCTGAAGACTGGAATTTTATGGTACTCTTGCTTGGTACTGAGGCTTGGGTTTTTACATGTGAAGTTGCAAGACTTAGGCTGTAAGAAATTAGTAAGTTTATATTTATTTATTCAATCTTATAAAGATATGTTTGTTTATAATAAAGCTATAATGTATCTCTTTTTGTGGTGGAAATGGTTTAAAAAGTTAATCTGCTGTAGTAATGATTTTCTTCTTTTATATCTCTCAGTTTCAGCAATGGAAATAGTCAGCCTGTTGATTAATCACTGGTTTTAATTCCCTATTTTGGTGCACTTGCATGTAACTCCACTGCTTGCATCACACACACTATGCAGGAATATTTAATTGCTTTAAAATAAGGTCATTGATGGAAGTAAAACAGATGTGCTTTCCATCTGCTCACATAAGCAGGCATATGAGTGCTTTGGTTTTAGATAAATACTGTTTTGAAAATCTAATAAATCTAGTTTCACCATCATACTAGACCTTTTAGTCTTAATGGTGATAATTCTGCTGGTGTGCTTGCTAATTGGAGATGAGAAGGCTGAGATTCTGAAAATGCTGGGCTAAATTGCATACAGACACATGAAAAACCACACACATGTTCTTTGTTTCAGTGGTGCTTCATGTCATCACTCCTAGTGTCAGCAGGAAACTTATAAATTATCCATTTAATAAATGTACAGCGCAGGAGGGTACAGAATAATATTTGGTTTAAATGAGAGGATATTGGTTTTTCAAAAAGGATTTCCAAATAGTCTATCAAAAATGTGTGTGTGTTATAGTGAAAACCTCAGATGTGCATTCCTCCTTGGTGTTGAAATATTAGGATCGCGCAAGATGGATCATCATTGGAAACAATTCTGTGATCACTACGAAAGTACTCTTTAATGGATTTCTGATTTTTTGGGGTTTGTTTTGTATTTACCTTCATGTTTCATGCCATTGGCTCCTGATGCTCTATTTCTTTCTTACATTTGTGTGTCTTCAGTAGTATTCCAGTTGTAACAGGTTAGCAGCTACTGAATAACTGAAGGTAAAATAATCAAAACATACTCTTCTTAGCAATGACATTTCTCTTCTTTTAGGGATTCCTGTATTAGAGACTAATCTGAGGCAGAAATAGCCAGATCTCCATGAAACCATAATTATGTGGATAAAATATAACAGCCAGGCAGAGCTCAACAGGTACTGTCCCTGTATATGTTGGGGCTGAATTTGTCCTTGACAATTCTACTAACAAGTAAGTGAGGAAAGGATGGTTAGGCCACAAGCAGGGATTGATAAATCCTGTTACGAGTTATGTGTTTACTCTTTCGAAACATTGAAAACATCTGAATATGGTGTCCTGTAGGTGTTAAGTTCAATTGTCCAAACATTACAGTAGGAAAGAAAATCACCAAATTTTAGACCTTTTGGATAATTGAATACAACTGCTAATCCAGCACTGTGAAGTCCAACACTAAACCTGTAGTGCTCAAGGACATGATTTAATGGTGGATTCAGGGACTATTCAGAACTGTACTGCTCACATAATTTTCTAGTCTCCTTGCTAGTCACCCTCCAACTCAGTTGTCTGGAGTGTTTCTGCCTGCCCTCTGATGCCACAAAAGTCTGAATACTGAGTGTGTTCTTTTTGGACTTGAATCTCTGTGCTACCAGTGTGAATGAAGGTAGGGTCACTGATCTCAGTGCAAGACCACACAAAAGTAGTAGGAATGCATGGAATCAATCATGCTGGGTGAATGTCCTACTGAGAATGTAGCAGGACTGCTACCTTCAAAAGTACTGCAAAGTTCACCTTTTGTAGAAGCAGTTTGGTTGATATGTCATGTTTGTAGGTTCTGACAATACAAAAGAAGGGTGATGACAAAAATAAAATCTACATCTGTACATGCCTGTATCTTTAGGTGTTTGTTTAAAATCTAAGTGTGATTCAGGAACTGGGTTTGAAACAAAAATGTTCTGTCCCTAAACATATGATGTCAATTGTCTGAATTGTACTGAGATGAATCTTCCATTGCTTTGACTGACCACTCTAATAATTACCCAAGGAACTGATTTTACTGTATCTCTATCCCAGGATTAAGATGTATATTTATTTTGCCTCTTTGCACCATAAATCTGGAATGTGTCCATGGTGAATCTCTGAGACTGCTCTGAGTGTAATTGAAATAGTTTTATGAGTGCCAAAATAATTTCATTTCCATTGTTAAAACTCTGATAGAATCAGATTTCAGAACCCAAGTTATTCAACTTTGACCATTTAAGGACGTAACCTAGATGTAGAGGAGAAGTGTGAAGAAAATCCAATAAGAGAGAAAACATTCTCAGAGAAAATATTAGGAGTCACCTGTAACTGCTGAAAATGGCTCATTTTTGTAAGAAGGTAAGATGTTGACATATTTGTTTTTCCAAATCAGTGGTTCTCAAGTGTTCCTAAACGACTCTTATCCTTTCTAATTCCAGTGGTAACTAACTGTGGGAGCAGCAATATTTTAGGGTGTTTTATTTGTTAACAATTTTCTGAATTAAGATTTTTTTATCTTTCAGGAGTCATGGATGTATTGGGAACTTAATACGATCTTATTCATTAGTGTGACTAGAGGAAAAAAGGAACAGAATCTGAATCTCTCCAAACACATCACTGGAAGATTACAAAGGTCGTGGTGAATGAACACATGGAAATGCCCTCATCACCTATATTCTGGTGCATGTGTAGTCTAAATTCTCCCACTTCAAAATTCACAAGCATGAGGTGTGTGAACAGGGCAGAGACTCAGCACAAGGCCCTCCAAGAGGATGGAAACTTTTCTTTAGAACCTGGTCCTTTGGAAATTTCAGGTTGCTAAAATATGGTCTTGCTGAGAATGAGAGCTTCAGTTTGTCCAAGACTTATTAACTAATGACAAGTTTTTGTAAGGTCCATAAAGACCATCTCACTGATTGCAAAATAAATCCCTCAGCTTCCCTTCCAAACTTCAAAGCAGGAAGGTAATGCATTACAATCACAATAATATCTTAATAAAAAAAAATATTTTCCTGTGGATATATTCTAAGAAACAGGCTTTGGTTAACTTTTCATTTGTTACACAGAACTAATGGTGGTCAGCCTGGCAGATACCTGGCATTCAAACTTAGTTTCAGGCCATGTAAGTGTCATGACAATGTACCTTCTAAGGCTGCCAGACAATTTTCATTATAATGACAGGCAGAAGTCTCAACTTGGCTGATAATGTATCCAGTTTATACAGTGCAGCCTGCTCTTTCAGGAAAGAAAAGTAGATGTCCATTTGTTTACAGAAGGGCTGGGAGTAATTTTCCCCTCTCAGGCCTTATTCCATGAGAACAGCTGGAGTTTTGCCTGAATAAGGATTGCATTATTAAGTTGACAGCATGGGAATAGGAGGTGGTCTTTATCAGTGGATGCTCTAGAATCTGTGGAATCACAATCCAGTCATTTAAGTGATCTGTCAATGTGAAAATCTGTGATAAGTATTTTTTGAGTTAAAAATTTCATTAAAAGATTAAGGAGCCATGTCTTCTCAGGTGAGTTTTTAGGAAGGATGTTGTTACTGAATCCATGCATAGTGCTGGAGAGAAGATGTAGTCGTAGTTTTGTCTAGCCAGGAAGGATCATTCTGTCTAGCCTTGTAGATATCATGGGCCAATTAGACTCTCATGGGTTTTCTAGTATTGAATTTAGCACCTTGTGCTGGACTGAAGTTTATTAACTCAAAAAAAGGTTCCTGAAAAATTGGCAATCTGCTACTTCTTGTTTTGTCTTTCGGAGTTAGACTGAAAGAATCCTATGGTAAAAGGTACCACCTTCCTATAGGAATCTCTGTGAAATAATCAAATTACTCTTATTACTCTAATGATAACATCATTAATATATTTAGTTTCTTTTTAAAATTGTACTATACCGCCCTTTTCCCCAGTGTAATACTCTCTTTTATAGTACTTCTCTGTCCTTACTTTCTCAGGAAAATATGTCTTCAGCTTTTTTTTCCAAATTATTGTCTAACAGAGGACAAGTGTTGTTGCATTAAAAAGGAAATATAGACTCCACCTATGTTTAGAGAAAGAAAGACCCGATATTTCAAAAATGTTTACGTTTGTATTGCACTTAGTGATTCACTGGGGGAGAAAAATCACTGAAGTCTGTCCATCTTAAAGGGCAGCTGGAACTGCAGTGTGCATTTCTTCTGTGAAACAGCAAAATGTTGGCCAAAGTATTTTGAGTGCCTTGCACTTGAAGATACTGAGAGTGATTTACCAATACTATCGAGTAGGACTTGTAGCACTGTGTTGACAAAGATAGTGTCCTCATTCTGCAGAGGAGAAGAGAGTTACACTAACTGACATTAGGGAATTAACATGAGTCTAAGGAAAAACTGAACCCAGAAGCCCAAAAGCTCAGTTTCTTAGGTTCTGTGGTTGATGCCCAGAAAGAATTATCTGGTCATGGGTTTAAAAAACATTACTTGACATTTTTCTTGGAAAAGTCATAGAATAATTTAGTGTTGAAAAAAACCTTAAGATCATTGGATCCAACTGCAAACTTAGAAAACGTTGCTTTGTGTTAAATATAGAAGTATTGTAAGATCTCATATAAGTGAAAAGAGGTGCAAAAGTGCTACAATTGTGTTCAGTGTAATTTCAAGTTTAAGTCCTATTACTTTTCTTAGCTCAAGTGTGTTCTTGGATGTAGGTGTAATTGATCATTAATGCAAGACACACTGCTGTTAGGCAGAAAGGTAATTCATCTCATGTTAGCTTCTTTATTTCAAAGACATAAAATACTCCAAGTAAGATGAAAATGAAGTATTTAAAAATCCCACACTGTGAATCACTGATAGCTGCCATACTTTCTCCATTTCCAAGCTTGAAGGATATGATTTACTTTTAAAAGCATTCAAAGATTTCATGTGTGATGAAATAACCGCCTTATGCTTTGAAAGGAAATGCGGGACAGCAGAAGTTCCATCATATCTGAAAAGTACTGAGGTGACAAGAGAGACCAGTAATTAGAATTTATGCACACAGCAGGGTGCCAAATAAGAGAGGAGTAGCCTCTGATGAGAAAAATGGTGGTTTAAGAAAATATCCAGATTAACTGAATTGTTGATACAATGATAGGTATCAACAGAGCACATAGGTATAGTGCTCTGATCAGGTGCAGTAGGGATGTGCATGTCACAGAGAATTTATACCAGTGCATACAAGCTCTTCTGCTGTAATCAAATAAATGCTCAAAAGGTTTGAGTTAAGTGTATTTTAAAAATAGATTCTTCAGTAGGATTCCCCAAAGGATTCTGTATGTTGATAAATCCATGCAAGGTACATAGTCACATTTATTATTTGCCTTTTGGAGGCAAAGAAATGGAAATACAGCGTAAAATTATAAATCCCAAATTTCAAGAGAAGTTCTGAGGAAGAATTTAATTTCTTATCCTACATGTCTTCTAATATGTATTAGAGGAGTGGAATTATTTCTTTTCCCCAAGAAGCAGTAATTGAACCATTCTAAATATAAACAAAACTAAAAAAGAATGTATAAATTGATTCTCAAAGGATTAATCTGCTGTCAGAATTTAAATCCTGCTTGATGTTGTTACCTAGAGTTATCAGAGACTTCTATGATACAGTTTAGCACAAATTTAAATTAACTTAGACTAAGAAAGCAAAATATGAAATTACAAGCCGGTAACTTTAAGCTGATTTCAAAAATATCAGGGCAGTGGTCTGTGTATATGAAGGTGAGAAAAGTCCTGCAGCTTTGAGTTCACCAGTTTTTCTTCTCTGCCTTTGTGAACAGGATTGACATCATGGTAGAATGAGGGATGCTTTGTTTCAGTGGGAGCCTTATTTTGGAGTTTTTTGAAGGTAAATTGATTCTGGAAATGATTAGGCTTCTGGCAAAGGCTCCCAGTGTAAGTCTCGCTACATAGCTCCTTCATATTCAAGCTGGGGCGAGACTGCTGAACTGCATTATCACAGTGCTTTAGTGAGCTACCAAGCTACTTATGTAGCATGGATCCAAACAAAAGAGCAAATGGCACATGGAACTCTTTCATGGCTCTTTCATGATGCCAGTTTTCCTATTGAAAAAAATAGTTGCAATTGAACCAAGTTTTTCATACAAACCCAATAATTTCTGAGAACTAATGTGTACTGTGGGGTCTTTTTTATGCAGGAAATGTAAAAGTGGCGACTTTAATGCACCAGGTAGGATTTTAATTAAAAAGTAGTTGTCATTTTTTTTCAGTGGAAAAATCAGCTTTCATTTCTTAGCTTTAAAGACTTAAAAACCTTAAGTAAAACATTTGCCCAAATAAAAAAAAATGCCCAAATAAATCCCTCCTATACATATAAATGTCAAAATGAAATTAAATGTTTAATTAAGTTTTATCAAGAATTAACAAATTCTTTGACACTTCCCTTCTCATGAATTTTTGTATTCTTAATTGAACAGTCTATATGGTATGAAAAGAATACTAGTGCTGCCCTTCTGGAAGTGCTGGTGAGCTTAGAGAAAGGGAATCTGGATTTGAGGGTTATGAATTCAGCTCATTTTGAAACTTGTGCAGTTTTGAAAAAATCACCTTCATTTCTTTTCTTCAGCTGTCCAAACACAAAAGGGAAATAAATGCTTTCCTTCCTCAAGGAAATGCTGAATCTCGGATGGAAACTACCAGAGAAGGACAAAGCACTGTGTAATATTAGCTTTGTTAATCCTGGTCAGCCCATTTGTTTCTCAGAAAAACTGTAACAGAACTGAATTGCCCCTGTTCTGCTATTTGTATTTCCTCAGTGTTCTCCATTCTGTCTCCAAACTGAACAATTTCAGCTGTTGCTAAAGGGTTTAAAACTCTTGATTTGTGGCAATAACTTCCACAAAGATGCATTATGGGCACTGAAGTGATTATCTTGAATGGGCAGAAAAAGGCAACCTAACTGGCAATTGCATTCCAGTGTCTGCCTCTCAGCATTGCACCTGCTTTACTGACTTACTACTCCATCCCAGAGAGCTTTATTCATTAGTAAGGGCCATTCAAGCATTTAATGGAGCTCTTTACATTGAAACAGCTTTATTTGCTCCTATCTATCTTCTAGGCTTCTTCTGCTGAGGAAAAGTCCTTTAAAAGGATGTTGTTTTGCTATGACTGTTCAATGAGATCCTCCTTGCTCTCCTGGGTAGCTTTGCAGCCCCTTACTTGCAGGTGAAAAAGGTACCCAATAAAACAAAATTACAGCCTGTTTTGTTACTATTTTTTAAATCTCCAGGCAAAATATTAAGAGAATTCAGCTAGTTGTTGAATATACTAAAATGGTGTTGTAAAGCTTTCTTTTATAACATATAGAGTGGCTCAGAGGATTTTAACAGTATGTACATTTTTTTAATTCATATGATTCCTAGGGGTTTGGAACTTGTACTAGATTATATGTACAGGCACACTCTAATACTACAAGTAACCAATTATTTTGCTTTTAATAGAATTTTAAAACTCAGAAATACAGCCCCTGAGCATGGGGAATAAGATGCTTAGAAAATCCTAGGAAGTAAATGAATTTAGAATTAAATCCAAGTCACAGTGCAAATAACACATGGGTAAGAACAATGACAATAATATATTAAAATGAAAAATTAGCCATTTCATTGGAAAAAAAGGCAAAATTGAAACATTAATTATTGAAGATCCACATATAACTTCACCTCCTTACAGACTTCTGTATGGACAGCATGATTAAGCTATGAGCTTAGTCCTGTTGTGGGAAAAAGAGCATGTGAGAAAGTAGGAGCATTCTTTCTCAACTCTTTCTACCTCAAATGCCCAATTGAGCAACTAAAGAATAGGCTTAA
This sequence comes from Corvus kubaryi, assembly GCF_017639235.1. NCBI lineage: Eukaryota > Metazoa > Chordata > Aves > Passeriformes > Corvidae > Corvus > Corvus kubaryi. The sequence continues at coordinate 16,842,705 of NW_024582054.1, forward strand.
CTTCTCTGGACCTAGAGATTTCAGTTCATCTGGGTGTAGAAGTTCCAGTGGCAAAGTCCTGTCAAGTCAAATCTTTTTATTGTTCAAGGCTATGAAAGTTTTTATGCTGAATTTTAGCTTTTGGAGTTTAGTTCAAGCTATATAAGTAATGGTCCATGTTTATTTTTCACTGGTAGCTTCTGAATATCACCCAAGTCTGAATCCTGGCTGCACCAAATTTCCTTTTCCTGCTGTGATGCACAGAATACTTTTGGGCTTCCAAATTATCGGTTTTAGACTTGGAAGGCTTAGTCCTGATCCTTTTTAAGTTGGCTTAATCCTATTGTCAGAATGGTCTTAATTTAAGTTGGAGGAAACATCCTATTAAATACACAAATTTCCTCTGTGTTTAGTTCATTTTAGGCTTCAGTCTTTTTTCTTTAAAAGATTACTGTTTGTCAAACCATTTTCAATAGTGGGTCCATTTCTATAGGGGTAAGGGTAGGATATACTTTCTGTCTGAGTATTCCAGTCAAGGAAGTTTAGAACTTGACCAGCATGCTCCAGTTCCCATTTTTTTGTTGCATTCTTTGCCATTGTTCAAAGTATTAGTGTGTGCTCTAACTAGAAGTAAGGCATCCTCATGGATGATGAAAACTCTGAAAACATTTATGGATGTGTAATTACTGTGCAATAAATACTGTTTCACTATATGCCATTTCTGTGTGGTGTTAATACACATAACTCAAAAAGTATTTATTTTTTAACATTTTTATTTTCTTGCACTTTACTTCTTGAATGAGGAATAATTTAAAAAATTTAAAAATATGTGCCAAAGTGAAAAGACAGGCCAGTAATTGTTGGTTAACTTTTGTGTCACTATCCTAGTTTTCCAACTAGTCTGAAATTAAATTTATATTTAAGACACCAAACAAATGATGCAGTATGAAGATAGGCCAATTTTTTTTTTCTTAATATAATGTTACGAAGTCTGTGATGTTACTCAGGGGGTAAATTTACTGGAGAAAGCAAGATCCTTCTCTGGGATAAATCAGTCTGCCACCTCTTGTAGCAAATAAAAGCAGATTTTGCTATATCATCATTGATAGAAATAACCAAGGAAATAGTAGAGAGGGAAAAAAAGATCCCTCTTTTTATGTGATATCAAGTCTTTAAAAAGGTACCTCAAGCCCATTACATGCTTGAAATGGCTTAAAAAAAAACTGGTCAGCTTTTACTTGTCTCACATGTGAGTTATGGCAGTCAAATTCTGGTTAAATCCTTATTCAAAAGTCAGTGGGAACCTGTACTGTTTCTCTCCATTTAAACTAATTGATTTTCACATTTGTATCTAATTGCAAGCCATAAACCCCATCAATAATATAGAAATATTATTCTATAATTCTGTGGCCAGTTTTGGCTTTGAAGAAACAAATGGGATTTTCTACTCACTGAATAGACTCAAAGGCAATAATTTTCCCATTCTGCTTCCTGTAGTCACTTATCCCTACTGACTGCTAAAAACTCAAGAGTCCCACAATGTTTACTAGTACTGTTTAAGTCAACCTATAATAAACATAGGCTTGAACTTACACTCTGAAGCTTAGGAGACCAGATCATCCGGGGGAAATCTGAAAGCTTAATTTAATTCTGTAGCTTCGACTTGTCCTAAATTCATAACAAGTGGTAGGCTATGTTTCTGACTGTGATTCATGTTTTGCCAGATGGGTACAAGATGTCATTTGCCAAAAGCACAGCATGTTTCATCATGAAATACAGGCCACAGTAGCATGTCAAAATGCTTCTGACTGAAAAATAGACAGGGCTGTGTCTGAGATTTATGCAACCTTTCCACTTTGCATTGTCTGTTTAGATCAATGTAAGTGCTTCAAGAGATCAAATGGATCATTTTCATTTGAATATTAGGAAAGAAATATTTAGATTAACACCAAGAGATTATTCTGTTTATTGGCATGTATTGGCATCTCCAAGTAGAAATCTGTGCACACTGACAGGCCAGGAGAGGGATTTCCCTACATTGTGTTTGGCTGGTGCTGCTTGTTCAACAGCATACAGAAGCTATTGCTTTCTAGGGTTGTCAATCCACAGAACTAAATCATTCACAGATAAAAAGATTTAAAGAGGTATTTTAGGCATCATCTTTATAGTGGCCCAAAGAATGGAACATATTGTTGTCCAGTGTATTGTTACAGAACTGTGCAAAATAATTTAGACAACAAACTTGGCTCAGATTTGTACCTCCCTGTAAGTTCTAGTCATTCTATGCTGCTTGTTCAGCAGCTGCTTTCCTTCATTACTGGATTTTGGCAAAGAAATTACATCAAGTTCATCTATAGTAATATACGCTTGGCAACAAACAAGCCAAACCCAATCTTTTTGCATTTCTCTTTGTGAGTCAAAATCAGAACATAAAGAAGTCTGTTCTGTGAACCAATGAGGCTGGTCAGTAACTTAGAAGATGGGTTGGATCTGTCTGTACTCAGTCGTTCCCTAGTGGAGCTTTGCATGAAAACATTTGCTATTTCATTTCACATAATTTACATCGATGCCTACAGTTGTTCCATATTTTTTTGTCTCTGGAGCAGACTCATAAGGTGCTGCTTTCCTTCAATGTCATTATTAGGAAAAAAAGTAATGTGGGAAATGAAGTAGAACTTCAGCACTCGAATTCTGGATGTTGCACTTTTGAAGTTTTCGTAGAAGAGCAATATAAGGTTGGAAGATTTGTAGTAAGACTGAATCCAAACATGTAATTGCATTTCTTCCCTTGAAGTTCTTCCCTGATTCTACTTGGGCTCAGCTACCATAATGTATTTTACATTTTTTCAGGAAAAGCAAATAAGCAATCATTTTTGGAAGACAGAAGTGACAATAGAGATATTTTCACTGTGATTATGAAGAGTCATGAGATTCAAATTGACTGGAACACTGTATTTTGCATAGTCTCTCATATTAGAACAACTGCTATCCTAAATACTATCCTTTCTGCTTCTCTTTATGCTTCGTCAGCGAAATAAAATATAGTGTGAGCAGCCCATAACAACACCTATGAGAAATGCTTAGATTGGTTGTCCATGCCCAAGCAGAGGTTCCTAGCCCCTTCATTACTGCATTTTTATTCACTGTTATTTGTTTTCTGAATAGATAGCTAGAATTCTGTCCTCTGTAGCACAAGGCTTGGATTGCGGTAGAGCAGTTCCCTTGCCTCATAAGTTTTGGTCTCCAGCTGAAGATTATTCCATGGATTCCCAAATTGCATGGAGTAAGGGAATCAGGTTTAGGTTTCTTTGGAACTGGTTTACTAGCTGATCCTGTGTGGAAAGTGAACAGCACAAAAGTATCTTTTGTCAGGGAGAAGCAAAACTGGTGCAATGGTTTAAAGAGAGATTGCTCAACGGTACGTTGTCTAGAAGTTGCCTGGGAGACAGAGCGGTTATGTCTATTGGATTTGACCTTGATTCCTTCTTATTTTTTGTAACACTAGTGACTATTATTGCCATGCAGCCATGATGGTGCTGAATTAAGCAAGCAGAGGTTTACTCCAGGGCCAAGCAAGCTGCCAGTGTTTCTAGTTTAATATACATTCTTTGCTATATTCAGAGGAATGTGTAATGAAAATCACTGTGTTAGTTACAAGCTGTCTACAGTGAAGAATGGGAAATACTGTGGTAGAGTGTCAGTTTACTGCAGAGAAGAGCTACAGCATGATGCATCAGAATAACAAATGCATTACAGATCCATTTTAATTTGTTTGTCTCATCTGTACTTAATCTCTAGCATGGTAACGAAAAAGAGAGAGGAAGAGAAGAGCTAACTTTCTTTCTTAAATATAAAAGTAAAAGGCTGTCCATGGCTTAGATGGGTGCACTCATCCCCAGGTTAAAATCTCTCTGGATGGATAGGTCCAAAGAACAGTGGAGTTACATCCAGCTGGGGGTCAGTCATCAGTGGTGTTCTCCAAGACTCAGTATTGGGGCCAGTCCTGTTTAATATCTTTATCAATGATCTGGATGTGGGGATCGAGTCCAACCTCAGTCAGTCTTCAGGTAACACCAAGCTGGGTTGGAATGTTGAACTGCTGGAGGGTAGGAAGGCTCTGCAGAGGGATCTGGACAGGCTGAATCAGTGGGCCAAGACCAATGGTATGAGGCTCAACAAAGCAAAGTGTCAGGTCCTGCACTTGTATCACAACAACCCTATACACTGCTCCAGGCTGGGGAAGAATGGTTGGAAACCTGCCCCGTGAAACAGGACCTGGGAGTGTTGGTCAACAGACATCTGAACATGAGACTGTGTGTGCCCAGGTGGCCAAAAAGGCCAAAGGCATCCTGGCCTATATCAGCAATAGTGTGACCAGCAGGACTAGGGAAGAGATCATCCCCTTGTACTTGGCACTGGTGACGCCACCCCTTGAATTCTGTGTTCAGTTTTGGGGCCCTCACAAGGGGATGGAGCATGTCCAGAGAAGGGCAATGAAGCTCGTGAAGGGTTTGTAGCACCAGTTTTATGAGTAGCAGCTGAGAGCTGGGGTTGTTCAGCCTAGAGAAGAGGAAGCTCAGGGGAGACCTTATCACTCTCTCTGACTTTGTGAGAGGAAGTTGCAGTGATGTGGCATCAGCCTCTTGTCCCCAGTAATAAGTGGTGGGACAAGAGAAAATGGCTTCAAGTTGCACCAGGGGAAGTTAGATGGGATATTTGGAAAAATTCCTTTACGTGAAGGGTTGTCAAGCATTGGAATGGGCTGCCCAGGGAAGTGGCTGAGTTACCATTCTTTGAGATACTTAAAAGATGTGTAGATGTGCTGCTCAGGGAGATGGTTTAATGATGGACTTGGCAGTCTTAGGTAAGTGATTTGACTTGGTGACCTAGAAGGCCTTTTCCAACCTAAACCAATTCTACAATTGAATGACTAAGGTAAAACAGAGGATGGAAAGGCAGCCAGCAACTCCCAGCTTAAGAAACAAGGTTAGGGTGTGACTCCACGCAGGCCGGCTGGTGTGTTTGCTCTCCTGATCAAAATAGCTCCCATATAATCATCAGACTGGATATTCCTGCTGCTTTCCATTGCATTATTCTTCAGATAAAGTGGACTGGCTTGTGATCTTTTGTCATAAGAAAGGATTGGAAGTTCTGCCAGTGATTCCCTATAGCCATATAGGAGTGCTTTTAATTTGCTTCCTCTAGGGCAGAAAGAATGGGGTTTGTCCTGTTGATCTGTCTCCAAACTTTTAATCTTCTCTGCTCCAGCATTTGCTCAGGTGGCAGAGAGTGTTTGTTTGTCTAATGATGTCAGTAGAGTCATCTCCAGACTTGCAGTCTATCCACTCACTTCCCCTTACAGCTCTGCATCGCTGCACAAGTATCTTCCCTGCCAATCACCTATGGGGCAAGGGCATGAGTCCTGAGCTCTTTTTTGTAACACCTTCCATAGTTCAGTGCTCAAGATAAACACCACACTGAATATACAGATTTTTTTTTTCTTTTTTTGTGGATTCTGTAAGAAAGTGTGAGTCAAGCTGGAATTGTTTGAGACAACAGCAAATCATTGGGTGGGGATTATTTTCCCTTAGGAATAAAAATTACTTTAAAAGCGATAGAATTTTCTAGCATGTCAGAATTATAACTACTGCAACAAAAGGAGCCCCTAATTACCTCTAATCCATCCTATGTCTACCAAATGCAATTTGAATTTTAGGTGCTGATTTTGGCCATCTGTACTGTGGGCAGAACAAGATGAGCCTAGGGTTGTATATCGAGATGACTGAAAGGTGCAAAGTAAACAATATCAAAAATGAAAAAGAAGCCTGGAACTTTGAATAGGCTCCTGGGATCTGACTCATGCTTTCTGCTTGACAGTGGCCTTTTACATTAGTCTAAATATGTGGTATGAATATTCATGAGCAATCCTGATGAAACATGCCACACAACTTTTCAGCTGTGCTTGTAGATTCTCCACCTGGTTCCTTAAAAATGCTGTTGGTATGCTGTTAAATTGTAGGTTATTTTATTCATTATGATGGATTGAAAGTAGTGTTTCAAGATAAAAAAAGCAAGAGATTTTTCTTTTCTTATGCACCTGTATTTGCCTTCCAGATATCATTCCTTTGAAGTCTTAGAGAATATCAGTGGAGATTTTTAAAAAAAGCTTGATTTTTAAGCACATGAAAAATTACTAATTCTTTAACAAGACTCAATGTAAGACTACTTATGATACATGGAAACATAGTGAGACTTTCTGTTAATTGCTTCGGATTTCTACTGTACAGTGAGATGGAAAACAGCCATTCACTCCTAATAGGAATATTCTTTTTTTACAATGGAAAAGTAAACCTTGGTCTTTGTGTGCAGCTCATTGTGCTGTGCTTCCTTGGGTTCTCACTTGGTCTCACTTTCACAGTTCTTTTCATATCTATATTGCCAGAATGGCACTGTCCCCTAAACCACCTTATTATGGGGCTAGGTGCCTGTGCTGGATAAATTCTTTGTCAAGAGTTGATAGTGCCTCCTTTGGATGATATTGGTGATCATCATTGTGAGATGATCTTTCTTCAGTGTTTGATCCCAGAAAGAACAAGATCTGCTCCTTAGCTTCCACTCAGTTACAAAATCTCCTGTACTCCACTTTTGTTTTTGTAGCCTTTGTGTTTTGTTTTGCCTGGAATTCATGATTCTATATTAGGATTTCATAAAGAGCCTACTTTGAGTTAACTGAAGCTGCTAAACCACATCAAATGATTCAAAGATCACTCATTGTGAAGTACGTGATATGTATAATGTTTTTTTATTATCATGTATTCCTTGCAGGTACAGCACACAAAAATGTTTGGTTATTTTCCAGTTTTCTGCAGTTATGGAGAATTTAAGCCCTCACGGAGCTGCTTCTTTTGTGCAGTTCACTCAAGCCCCTGGCAACATTTGCACTGCTCAGAATTACATCTGAACAGAGAATTTGATGTCTTCAAAGTTAAATATCTCAGTCCTTTGGCTTCATTTTTGTTACAAGTGAGACCTAAAGCTCCCACTACCTGTGTACTTTGTCAGCTGCAATTTCATCTTCCTTTCACAGAGACAGAAGACAGTCTTGTCAAGATCACTTATGCGATGTACCAAAGTGTTGACTAACCAAGCCTGGTACTCACCTAGATGCTGAAGCAGTTCCTTAGTTTCCACATCCAAATTTTAATCTTCTTTTAATCTGGAGTAATTAAGGTACATTTGCGCTTCTGAGAAGTAGGACTCTAAACAGTTTCTAGGTTTAGTTACAATTAAAAACAATACAAACCAATATTGCCAGCTGGCTATCTTCCATCAAATCTCAAGTTAAACCAAGTACTGTTTTTACTAACCAAAAAAGGGGGATTGGGAACAGAAGGAGAGAGAACAAAAAAATTATTTAGCTATTATTTTCTGTGAAAATATTACATTAAATTAAAAAATAATAATGTTCATTTTTTTAAGCTTCACCAAAGTACAGAAAATTGCCATGTAGTTATTTAAATGATTAAAGTTAATGCAAGTGTGTAGGGTACAGGCCACACGAGAACCAACAATGCTATTTTTCAGAGCACTGTAGCTCCTGGACTGTTTTTGACCCACAAGTCAGGAGTGGCATTCAATCCAAAGGAATGAAAAATTACATAGATAACATAGTAAGTATTTGGTCTATTTATGGCTGTCTGCTTTGGAAAAAAAATCATTATATTTGTGTCCAAAGCTTTAAAGTGTGAGTCTATGCTAAAGAATGATGGCACCACCCTAAGAGATCTGCTCTTTGTGTTCAAATTCAGACTACCTGACTTCTGAGATGACTTATTAATGGGTTTTGTTGGTATTCACCAGGCATTAAAATGACATGATTAATTTATTGAGAGCAATTAAAAGGCAAAGGTGGGGGAGGGTAGTAGGAGAATGTGGTACCTTGTATTTAAGAAATGCAGTGTTAGTTGTCTGTATTTTATTTGGCAATTTTGTGGGGAAGACATGAAGCAAATCTGTGCTTAGACTTGGACTTTAAATCAGCTCAGTTATCAAGTTGCTCTGGCAGATACGGTCCATTCATATTTTAAAAATATTTAAATGGGTGTACTGGGATCCTAAAAATCAGCTACAGACATTTAGTCCCTAGAATAGAGACTCTGAAGTAGAGCTCATGGAAGAGATTATGGAAGAGAGTGAGCTCCACATACAGGGGAGTGGCAGTAACAGAGGAGCACAGATCAGGTCACAGAAATGAGTTGAAACAGGTGATGCAAATGTGGAGATCCTACAGAACCAAAATATCTGAAGGAAACTGATTTTGGAACTGATTTAACAGGTTCAACATAGAGCTTTCTGCTGATGTCCACTCCATTGCCTGTGATCCTTCAGACGATGGCAGAGCAACAGTGTCTCCTAACCGTGGGTTTTCAGCCATCACAAAACAGGTGAGAAAAAGAAGACAATGTAGCAAATATTGTCAGGATTGGCATCCCATTAGAGAAAACAAGCAATCTAATAAACCTGCCAAAAATTTAGTTTAAATCTACACTACTGTTTTGGATTTGCTCGGATCCCAAAAGTCCATGTCTGTAAACAAGAAAGCATCACCTAGTCACTGGAAGACTAGGAATGGGAAAACCTGTACAGACTAGTTAAAGGAGAAACACCTGAATTGTTATAAAACTGGATTATGAAGTCTCTGGGTATCCCCAGTTCCCCCTAATTTGACTATACCTGGATGCCACCCTGCCTCTTTACCACCTGTGTATCTCTGGAATGACACATAGCAAAACTGCTGTGGTTGGGTCCTGGCAGTTTTCTGGGGCTGCTGCTCTGCACTTCACTGTGGCAGGACATGGACTGTACTTACAGCAGACTCTTGCAGTCTCTGGGGAGAAACCATCATCCCCCCCCTTCAGGGCAGTGGGGCTCCATCCTGGGTAAGCTGAGACTCTCCTGATCAGCCTCTGAAAGGGCTGTAGAGCTGAAGTAACCTCCTTTGTTCTGCTGGTTCAGTTTAGGGACTACATAAGGCATCAGGCAGCAGTCTGGCTGGAGATGCAGCCAGAGTCAGCTCAGAGTTCCAGCAATCAGGGAAGTCCGTGATTAGGTGACAGGTCCAGGGTCAAATTGTAGCAAATCAGGATCAGGCCCAGTGAGGAGGGGCTTGGACAGAGCTCAGTCATGGCAGGGACATGGGAATGGGCCAGGGAGGCAAGACAGGGACAGGACAGACCACTAACTGTCCCTCCTAAATACCACTTCTTACCTTCCAGGGCAGAGCTGTACTCACTGCTGGAATGTGCATTTTTTGTTCTGAATTTATTGGTTAAATACAATCATAATATGTGTCTCATACTTATCCCTCATCAAGTGTTGAAAAGCTAAGGTGGATGCAGCCCACGTCTGATCGAGCAGCCATGACCTTGCAGTACATTAATGTGCTGTGTTTACACCATTAATTTAGCTTTAACTGCCTTGCATTTGATTTGCATTTCCAGATTGCTTCTTTGCTTTGTGCTTCTTTGGCTCTCACTGCAATTCTGTCATTGGACAAATGAAGTAAAGTGGTTAATGACATTTAAATTAATTAAAACAATCAATTAATTAAATTAATCAATTTAAATTAATTAAGTCAATTAGTAAAATTAATTCCAGGAACTCAGATTCTGCCACCTGCTTTAATTCTGTGTCCTTGGGCCCAGGGCACATTGTGCTGGACTGTTGGATAGGTACCCAGAGGAAGTCCCCTAAGGCAGAGGTGGGATGTGCTGATCACCAAATGCCTGTAGACGCTGTGATGTGCCCCAAGTGCCTTGTTAAGCGTATATTTCTCAACCCCATTCTTCAGTTACAGAAATCAACAAAGGGCTAAGGAGGCCCTGGTTTTACTTTTCTTAAATACTAAATGCTAAGACTACCGAGAGATCGTTATTGCATGTTGATTTGTTGAGTGTCTCCTGCTGTGTTGGTGTCATGGGGTCTGTTTAGATGAGTCCTCATTTGTTACCAAATTTCTGCTTAGGCTTTAAGTGATCCTTTTGGTGCCAGCACAGCTCTAAGGATGTTTAGTGAGTTTGATGTTTGAATAGTACACTGCACAAGTGCGAGGAAAACTCCTAAGAGATGCCATACAGTGGCCTCTGAAGGTAAGGTGAATTGAAAACATTTTGGGATTGGACTGCTCCAGTTCTAAAAGAATTTAAAATATGAAAGTTTTCCTGATACTTCTGTTTAAACAGAGGTGAGGAATGTAACAAAAAGGCTGCTTGACATAAGAGGCTGTAAATTTCTACAGAAAATATTTAGAAGTGAAAGTCAGTTACATGCTGGAACTAGTCACTGAATTTGTTCAGAATATAAGGCATTTGTTTGAACATTTTGCAAAGTCCTAATTAGTGTAACTTGTATGTACACCCTGAATATTGTCTTATTAAGAATTTTGTACACAGAGTAAGCTGTAATCTCAGTAGTTATGGTTCAGAGCAGATGGAAAAGAGATGTTGAAGGCAAGGGAAAGAGGTAAAAAAAGATAATGTTATTATCTACATCACTGGGTCAAGGAAGTTTTAAAAGGCTTTAAGTACAGATTGCAAATTTGCAGACTAAATATAGATCTAAGATGTACTTTCTGAAGCACACAGGACTAATATGTTCAAACATCTGGGTGTTCAAATATCCTGCCAATACGTTAACGCCCTGGGGCATATAGAGTCTCTCCAATTCATCTCCAAGGCGATGGTTTGAAGAGAGGATGAATGAAGGCAGAACTTCATTATCCCTTTAGAGACTGCTGTTTTATAATGATACAGCTGTAACTGATGATCACATGCAGAATATTTGAATCAAGAAGTAATCCCAGATCTTTTAAATCCTGGTCCAGAGTCCTGATCTTTTCTCATATAGGTATTTTTTCTTGTGTTTAGGTTCTTGTACTCTGTGTTAAAGTTATCATCTTATAAACCTGAGGGATTTCAAAGTACAATGTGAATATATTCCAACAAATTCTTGAAGCATGTAGCACAAAACTACAGAATTAAGTGGTTACTTTTTTCCAAGAGATATACAGAGTTCACACAGCATAACAGACAAGCCTGGAAAACACCAAGGGTCTGAATAGAATACAGGAGCTGCCAAAAGCCACAAAGTAAGCCAGAAAGGATGGTGCGTGCTGGAGAGGTCTGAGCCTGTAAGAGAAACAGCATAACTTCTGACACCTTTTGAGTAGAAATGAAGGGCATTGAAAGGAGGTGGATCTTGTCTCCCCTGAGATCTTTAGAGCAATTAGAGAAAGGGGATGATCAGGAGTTGTGTTTAAAGATAAAAGACAGTAAGGATGCCTAAGACTTTGAGTGTAGGATTAATTATCTGGATATTGATTCAGGTAACAAGTATGCAAAAGCTAATGTATGCTTGTAAAAATACTTCTAAGGGTTGCTGCCATAAAGAAACACATAAAAACTGATGTAATATGAGGCAATAGGGGATGCTGAATTACTGTACCCAGTATTTTTCAATTACCTTTAGTACTCAGTTTTCACTCCTAAGCTGGTGGAATTCTCTTTCATTTGTGTGTAAGGACAGACCAAACACCTCAAGTTTTGTCAGTGTTATTTGATAAACACAGACTTAACTTCCGTGTTTGTACTGCAGTGATGCATATATTGGTTAAGTATACAGAGGGGAAGAAAACAGTAAATGATTTTGTTTTAATCCAGTCCCTGCAATTAAGTAAGATACAAACAAAGAGGAGCTAAGACATCTGGAAAGAGGTGAGGTAATGACAGGGCATGAGTCATGGTGTCTGAAGCAGCAGTGCAAAAGATTTTTGGTGAGAGCAGACTGGGGGCTGCCAAAGATGCCTTTTGGGAGCTGAGCCAATCAGCTCTGGGGAAGGAAAGTAGAAAAATACTTGGGAGTGACAGCCATGATGAAAACTATGGAGGTGGATAGTGAAGTCTCATGCTATGTCTAAAGTAAAAGTGGTATACAGACACTTTGGATCCCAACATCTTGTTTGAAGCAGAGGTAACACTTGATAAGTGGTATTGCTTCTACAGCTTTCTTGTTATAAAAAGGTTGTTCTCAAAACCTCTTTTGTGTATAACTTGTACTTCCAGGTGAGAGAGTTTATGCTTTTTGTCTTAACAGCTTTCTTGCTACTTTCATTCTCATTGTTCACTCTTACTATTACTGAACTCTGACTTGTGTAGCCACCATAACCTGCTCCATAGATGTGCTATTGTGTTTTGATGCTTTCTATCAGTGAAATGCTTTTGCTCTGGAAGTGGACCATTTACCAGTAATGCCAACTTCTTCCTGCCATAACTCTCTTGCTTTCAAAAGGAAGCCAGCTTTGACACCATTATTATGTAGCATTTTCTTATGTTTTATCTGCATTCCAAATAATTTCTTCTTGCGGAGTATAATTTAGTCCTAGTTGATGAAAAATCACTGTATACATTTAGAATCACAAGGAACAAACCCTTGGGAAGCTGATTACTAACCAAAATACGCTTTGAATTGCAAGACCTAGTCACAGATAGAACTAGTTTTTGAGTAGGCGTGAAGTGATGAGGCACTAACTACAACCACTCAAGTGGCTAAAGGAGTTCCTGCTCTTTTTGGTGCTCTTATGCAGCACTATGTTGTCCCTTCTTTGTGCCAGCACAGCTATTAGTGGGCTTACAGCACTGTGTTCTGGATTCAGTCCCTCTTTACCAAAAAAAGGAGAAAGGTTAATTTTAAGCTGAATTACTCCAAAACTCAGTTTGTGCTGTGGTTTCCAAGATAGCTCTATAAACAAAATTGAAGAGTAGGGAAGAATAGGAGCCCTTTTAGCTTTCCCCACCATCAAAGTTGCAGTTTAAGCATATCCTGACAAGGATAAGGTTCTATTGTGTAATTTATATGCCTTACTAAAGCTTTTGTAGTTTCAAATGTTGCATTGCCTTGAAGTACCTAATGGGCTATGACAGAAAATTGATTTCTGTGAAAATAGCATTGGCTGTTAAGTGTTCATACAACACTATCACATACTGCTTCTTCTATGAAATCCAACACAGAATATTTAAAGTGAGATGTTAGAAGAATAGCAGGAGAGATGATGCTTCTTCAAGAAAGTTAACATACTGGTATGTGATGGTTATATAAAGTTATTTCAACTTAACCTATGCCTCACCTTATGAATATGGCACTGGATGCTGTCTTCCCATGCAGGAGAAAGGGATCACGACTGTACATCAAATCTTAAGCATTTCCCGAGAGAGAAATGAGGTCCTGGATTAAACAACAAACCCCATTCCCATACACAGTAAAATACAGAGATGCAACAGAGCTTCAGGGTCTTTAAGATCTTCCTCTAGCAAGTACCCTACTTTCATGTGAAGGATGTTCTGTTGTGCAGAAAGAAATTAAAACAAAAGGTAGGTAGGCATGGGTCATTGGAGGGGTGGGGGAGTGGGGAATAAAGGATTGTGGTGTTCTCTAGACATAAATATCTGCTAATTTAGCTGTGCATGTTATTATGGGCTGTAGTAATACCCATTGGCTGACCCCAGGTTTCTCATGTGCCTAGAAGAGAATGTAGTGTGGGTCTTTCAGCAGATGTTGCGGTATCCCTGCATCATAGGACTCTGTCCTCTCATTCCTAATCTTCCTTTCTTGATCTTATCACCTTTGAATTCAAAGGGTTGCATGACTGAGGCTGATACCACATGCAAACATGCATAAACAGAAATATGATCTGAAAACACTAGTCTAGTAGGGCTGGAAACTGTCTCCCTACCTCCAGCTTAGAATCATTAAGGTTGGTAAAAACTTCTAAGATTACCAAATCCAACCAGGGCCAAAAAGTCCAACTTGGCTTTACATCTTTTTTCAGTGGAGAGAGAGGTCAGAAAAGGTGTTAAGAGGAGAAAGTACATATATACAGGGCCAGATTCAAAGCTGGCACAGATCAAATTAATTTGTGTCAATTTACCTGAAGTTCAGGCAGACAGAAAGGTTATAGATGTCAGTGCAGAAGATGGTCAGGCACTATGGATTGAGGTCGCTTCCTCCCCCAACACCACATTTGTGTGTGGAATTAACAAGACACATCAGGACAACTAAAGAAACATAATCTGTGACCTACTCCCTTTAACTGGTACTCTGGTGTGATGAGCTCATTAAGAGTAAATCTGCTAACACTTGTTTCACGTTGGCAGAAGTGTGTGGTGTATGCTCTCATCTCAACAGGAGATCAAGAGATGTCCAGCTCTGATACGACCTATTATTGCTAAATAGCACATTTGTGTAGTTACTTGTATTTCATGAAAATGCTTGATGCACATCAAAGGAAACCTTTTGAACCCAAAGCTCATTAATTGTTTTAGGTCATCAGATTTTCAGGCAGGCTTCTGTACAGTCCAGTTCTTAGCACTCTCCTGACAACAGTCTAATGATTATGGATGTTATTTGCACTTCTCTTTTGGGGCAAAGGCCCAAATCTTGATGCCTGTCTTTCTCCCTTGGCATTAACTAAATTTGCAGCAATTAGATCCCAATCTTTTGAAGCACTGAGAGCCCTTAACTCTGCTGATTATAGCAGACTTGGCATCCTGACCAGAAAGGCCACTATGCCAGTGGAAATAAGCAGAAGATCTTGGCATAAAACTGCTTCCATGTAGTCATTTTCCCAGATGTCTGTGTACAGCTTCTGCTCCTAAATGAAAACCATTTAATATGTTTCCTTTGACTCAGAAGCAGATTAACTATTATGTTTAAATTTCATTTGGGAATGAGTTACTTTCATCATAGGCAGAGATTTATTTTTTCTGTCAAAGTCTTAGTACAGAGAATTGGTCAGCTTCCGCTTGGGAATAGCTCAGGCCTTTTGTACCTGGACTTAAGTATGCCTGTGTTTCCAGCTTCAATGTATCCAGCCTCATCAATGCCCAGTGATTTCACCACCAAGCAGTAATCAAATGGTAACGAAGTTTAATGGAGTTACATATGAGCATTTGCATTAGGTTTATTTTTTGATGGCAGTTCTGTGATAGACACATTGGTGGCACAGACTATGGGAGAGATGGTCATAAAACCCTTTCTAGATAAGGAATTTCAGAGCCTTTACATGAAGAGTTACAAATCATAGGCGCACTGCCAGACTGGAACAAACAGCAAACCATTGCCATTCTTGCATATAACAAAGCTGTGTATGATGTAAGGAGGACTTTTATGTCCACAAAATGGCATGGCCATAATCAGTGGGGTTCCACAGAAATCTTTATTACAGCTTAGACAAAAAAAGTGTGGTAACTGATCTTTGGTTATTCATCTTGTCCCTCCTCATGAGATCCATCTAGTGCTCTTAAATGTGGAGTGGGTTTACCCTTTCCTGCCCTGTTCTGTCACTTGACCAAAAGGTTGTAGTCAGAGAGAAAGTCTACTTGGGAAAATTAAAAATACTTAGAATTTTAAAAATACAGTCAGCTAATGACTAGCATTTATGGTGAGAAAGGACACAGAATTTAGGCAGTAGGGGAGAGGCTTTCTATTTGGAAGAATAATGGAAAGCAAAGGACTGGAAAAATGACTGGGAAATCTGGAAACATTGGACTGGAAACATTAGTTAGTTCTGCTTTGAATTAGATATCTTTTTGGGGTCCCTTTCAGACCTATTTTCTATCATTATTGTAATTTCACCCACTACATGACACAGCTCAGGAGATTTCAGCAAGTCCAAAACTGCTGGAAGAATGAGAGGATTCAGCCTCTCAGAGAAGTCACTGCATTGACATTTCTGTCCCTAAGACCAAGCACACAGTCATATCGAGTAATGACCCATATAATTTGTGGCTGCATTTGTTGCTGGGTATGCTGTCAGGGCTGCCTCTTGAGCAAGCCAGAACAAATTCCCAGGGCACACCACTCCAGGGTGCACTTGGATGTTGTTCACATAAGCTCCAGTCTCTGCAGCTTCCATCTAATCCATCTGCTCTCACAGAGGTATTACATGGCTGATTGCCAGCAGGCCAGATGACACTGAATACTTTCCTAGAAGAATCAGCATCAGCTTCTGCAATGATAGGAGGAGTTTCTAAGCACTCTGAGCACAGGCCAGGTTTTAGCAGCCTCTAAGACAGTAGAGATGCAAAATGTCAGATCTGGGAAGTTCTCTGGGACAGATCAGGTGAGATAGCCTCAGGTTTACCATGTATTGGTGCTAAGTCAATTTGCCTACATTCACATTTTCTATATGTTAAAGAACACTTACCTATATTCGGAAGAGATCCCTCATAGTGACTTGGAGATTATTCAGTAAATATTTGATCCAATATTTGTTAACCAAAACAGACTGACTTTCACTGACCTCCTCAAATGTTCTCCAGCAAAACCTGGAAATTCTTTCAGTTGCTGTTTCTGAAGTAAAAATTGAGTTGGGTCAAAGAGATTTGTGTTTTTACCTAAAATGACAAGAAAAAGAAAATACCTTTTCTATCTTTGCAGTTCAGCTTGTTATATCTGACACCTGGTGGAGGACCTTATGTCAGTCTGCTTTGGCAAGTTTCAAGTTCAATAAACACATCCTTAACACACCATTTGGGCTAGACTAGATAGAGATATAGTTAACACTCTCTTTTCCATACATGGCATACAGTATAATTTCCAAAGACACGTTTAAAGTCCTAAAGACCACTGATACAGCCTTTTGTTTAGACATTAAAATTGTGCCTGAAGGGAGAGGATAATTGTTCTATCTGAAACTGCAAATGTCATGAGATAAAGGGATAACTTAGTGGAAATGTAACTAAATGTATGAACACCAGACAATTACAAATAAAGCTCCCAGTATTTGGAATAGACCAAAACAATGATAACAATTCTTAAAACACCCCTATCCTTAAGATTTCTATCTGGTTATGAATATGTTAATCACTCTCTTAATTAGAGTTCTACTTGATAGATTTTTCAGTCCTTATGCCTTTTGAAATAATCAATTACATTTGTTTTCATTATTTCAGCTACTGGAGAAAGAAAACTGTTTTGAAAAGTTTTTAATGCTGTGAATGGCAAAAAGGGACAAAGAATTGAGAGATAAGATCAAATGTTCCCTGGACTTAACCTATGAAAACTAACAGGAACTATTGATGACTGTGTGTGTGGTATTGAAAACACGATCCAAGGGAGCAGTGTCAGTGTGACAGACAGAGTAATGATCAAACAAAAAAGAGCCTTTCTTCTACTTCTTTTTCAAAGTGGACCTGCCAGGTCTCAGACTGCTCACCTGCATCCGCAGTCTCCTGTGGAATCCCAGATCAGGGCTGGAGAGGAGTAGCTCCTGGGCATACTTTGTGCCCTGGTAGGCTGTTAGCTCTTATCAGCTTGGTTTGTTCTTGTGTGTCCCCTCTTCATTATGTCCCCTGTTGTGATCCAGAGAGCCTGGGTAACATGAAACAGACATTGATTTTGCAGGATTCAGTCTTGTTACAGATGGGTAGAGACACACCATCCAGTTTTGAAAGCATTATAACCCTCTAGTAGATTCTGTTTCTATTGAGGTTGGGTCTGTGATACCACAGGAGGCAGGGTTACTGTGATTGGTTCTCTTTCTGCTGACTACTAATGAGAACAGTCAAGGGTCAAGTGTGCCGAGGCAGCACAATGAACAATGCGCTAACAGCGATTGCGGTCATTCATTAAGCACTGCAGACCACAGATGCCAACCTCCACTATTCAAGCCAAAAAAGTTTTGTGTCGGATTTGTCAGCATGTTATCAGTCCTGGCAAGTCATCTGTGTGAGATAATTACATACACTGAATTTGCAGTAATTATTTTTCATCTTTTTCAGCCCAGTCACCACAGGCCTGCAAACCCCTTACCTTGAAGTGACAGTATCTAATCAACCTTCTGAAGCCCTGCTCTTCATGCTAACTTGTGACTCTTACATGGTAAGAGTGAGGCTACTGAACCTATGATTTCTAAAGATCTAATAGAGGCAAGTTCTGCAGAGATAGGGTATTTTATCAGATCAGTGATAAAGTTGGTAAAACCAGAGAAGCTTTCTGAGTTCCCAGTCCCTTCCTTAGATAGTTAAAAATGTATCTTCTTCACCCAGGAAGCACTCCCTTCTTTTCCTGGCAAGTGCTCTTAACAAGTTACCTAAACTCCTTCTTTGTTGTAGAGTTTTCCCTTTATTTTTTGGTGGCAGTATCATTGTCTGCCACTGACAGCCTCTTTTCAACTGACATTCCAAAGACTTTCAGCCATCTGTTCCAGACCTTTTTGCTTTGGACTGAGTTTGTACTTGAATTTTTACATTTACATACATGCATGTGAAAAAAGCACAGTTTATATTTTCCTTTTCTCTGACTTAAAAATTGCAAATGATAAAATTCACTTAGACACAAGACAGTTTTTCCAAAGAAAATGGTAGACCTCTGGGCTTGTTCCACCTCTGCCCAAAATAGCACTATAGGAAAATCAAAAGCTCATGTACTTTAAAAAGCCATCCACACTTAAAAGTTTATCAATGGCTCTTTCGAAAATCTTTGGTCTTCCCTTCTTTTTCCAAATTGTTACCACAGAACAAACAAATATCTCTCTATTTATACATTTTATCTTAGCATTTTCATCCCAGTTGAGCTGATCCACAAAAAGGGCTTGAATGAACTCTCAGTTCTTTTTCTTTAGAAGTTTGTAAATTATTTTGGTAGGTGTCTGTTTAAAACTGAATTGTCTTTGATGACCTAAGCTAAATTTACCTCTGAAATCTAAATTTTCTCATTTGTTCACAGGAATGCACTTTGGTTAGCAAGGCAAAGTGTTTTTATTAATTCTGTACTGAAGTGCAAACACCTTGGAATCTCACAAATGAAAAATCTTCAAGTGGCCCAGCAGAAGACTGGGAGCTGCCTTTTTATAACATTTATTCACTTCAGTCTTTGGAGACTAAGAGAAGTTTGTGACCCAGCAATAGTATTATTACTGTGATAAGGAGACTTAAAAATGATTCAGATACTGTTATCTGCTAATCAGTCTTACAGAGGCTTTAGTACTGTTCAGAATAGAAAAAGACCAGTTGAACATCAAGTGCATAATGTTGCTCTTTGGAAACAGTGGAAGTGATCACTAGTAAGAAAAGGCATCTGGCAGCATGTTATTCATAAAGCTGGCTTATGATGAAAACTCAGTATGACTCTACAATCATATTATTCCTTATCTTCTGGGCTCCCTGAGTTGGCTGGTGATATTTCTCAAGAAGCTCAAGCTGTTATTTCCATTCTGCTTGTTGCAGCCTGAAAAGCATTTGGAGTGCAAGCTTAGAAGTAGTAGAAAGGAGACTGGGTTGCTGGGCACAGATGGCACTGGTAATAAAGCAAAGCAGCTGTCAATATTGTCTCAGAATAAGTTATTAATGATTAGCACTCCAGTTTGATATGTTGACAAGACCAAGCTTGCAGTTTGGAGTGTGCTAATTTGCGTGCCAGACCAATATGGCTGAAAGCAGAGAAGAGCCACGAGCCTCTAAGGCTTTCTGGTTGCTGACACTTACTGCTTTTTTACTGAGGAGCTGCAGTCATTTGCTGCAATGCCTCATTATATGAGTTCAAAAGTATTTGGAAATGGTACAAAAAAAAGCAGACAGTAGAACATCTTTGAGTTGGAACAAGCAACTCCTGAAGCATTTTGAACCTTGCCCTTCTCTCATGCTGAGATCAGCATCCATCTGTAAGTATGTTATTTAAACAGGTCAGACAAGAGTCTTCTGTCACAAAATGACGGGCTCTGTCAATAGCTTTTCATTCTGTTGAAGTACCAAGTGTGGGCTCTTTGCAGAAGCAGGATATTGAACTAGGTGGACCACTAGCGAGACACAGCTTAACTCTTCCTCACGACCTCATTTATCGATTGAATGAGGATGGCTTTTTATTTGCATCCTTCTCACTCAACAATGATACTTATACGCTACCCTGGAAACGTGTTTACTGCAAAATATTTACTGCAACTTGTCTTATTAGCTTGAATTCTAACCTCTGTGAGCAGTAAAATATGATGTACTGTGCATAGCTACAGACTGAATGTCTCAAAGGGGTGCTGTGAAAACGAATGCCTCTACTGCACGCCTGTGATGAGCACCTGCCAGACTGTGTTAAAAATAAGGAAGTGACAATGAGGTGACTATATCATATGTCCGTCTGAAAAACTGTGAAATAAATGGAAGTGGAGAAGGAAAATACACAATCTTTCAAAAAAGGGAGAGAAAATATACTTTAAAAATTTTTAACCAAATAGCTTTAGTTGAAATGCTTCATGTATATGTCTTCTCCACATTTTTGCATTTCTTTCTCTAAAATGTATCAAAGGTAAACCCAGCTCTCTTTGAGTAAGAAATTTTACATATATGTTTCTTTAAGATTATTTAAGTGGACGTGAAAGACTTTACAATATTAAGTTTGCTTCTGAAAGGGAGATTTAGAAAATCTAACATTAAAGCAAATTTACTGCAGTGCAAAATCAAATGCTGGCAAAAAGTCCAATTATATTATAGTAATTCATGTGCCCTTAAGCAACAAACCTAGTAAAACTTAGAGGAAGCAGAAATTTTGTATAATAAATTCTGTCTTCTTGAAACAACTCCATATTTCTGTCCAAAAATCATTATATCATAGTACTCTACTTTTTCAGTGAGGATGTCTGAGACTTCCTGGTCAAGACTTCCCTTTCTGGTTATTGTGGTTTTAGTTGCAGTTCTCCATTCTTTGACATTTCTCCAACTCTCAGAAGTGGTTAGCAATTGACGTTTATGGTTTAGAAAGCACTTGATTATGGTAAGACTTAGGTTGTGGAGACTGGCCCCCTTCTACGGATTCAGCTGGTGAATGTAGCTTCCAAGAGCTGTTGCAAATAGACCTAGAAGTGGGGGCTGCCATATTTTTCTCTTGGAAACTTCTTTTAGCTGAGACTTTAGTGCTGCCTCTGCCCACGCCACTCCAGACCTGTGTAGCAACTATGACTCTGATTAATCTCCCACCTCTGTGATTCTGACCTGGACCTGCTGGTTTGGCTTCCTGGCTTGGCCTTGGACCTGCCTTGCTGCTGCAGATTTGCTTGGTGGTCACTGTGCTGTATCTGACCCTGATCACTCTTGATCACTGTCTCTTCAGAATTGAAATCACTGCTCTGCATCCTGCCCTCTTGCTTTTTAGGATACTGCTCCCACATACTTTGTTATCACACCTGACTGCTGGCTCACCCTTCCTTGTGCAGCATCTGGTCCTTGCTGCTCACTGAAAAGTCTTGAGTACTGAAAGCTGTCCAGGTCAGTTAATTTAGGAATGTTATTCTTGAACAAATCTTGCCTTTGTTGTAGATGATAAACATGATGCCCTGTGACTCTAATATCAGGATGGAACTAGCTCAGTTTTCCCATCAGTATGTACAGTATCACCTGCATCTGGACAGAGACCCAGGTAGATGGCTTAAACTCATGCTTTAAAACCATGGCATGTATATACTAGTAGTCATGGATTTTTATTCATAGTCTTGTCTTTTGAGGGTGTTTGGCACATTTCTGTGGCCACTCTGTGTAGAAAGATCGGAGACTGAGAGGCTAGATGAGATGATTGATTTGAGAAGAGTATTATCCTCCTTGTAAATGGGTACTTCTGACTTACTGCTCTGAGCAAGTTTATTCTGGTGTATCAGCAGTTGTTTGATTTCATCTGCAGATGAGTGGTATGTAATGCACTGAAGGAAGTGGGTTACATTCTGGGTGTCCTATGAAATGGGGACAAAGTGAACATACTTTTTCGTGGGTGTGAGAAATGCATTGTAGGATCTTGCATTTCTTGCTTAGGCACAGTCGAACACTGTTTTGTGAGGGTGTGCAGAAATTTGTTTCTGAGCATTCTGAAAAGGAAGAGGAGAATTTGGAGAGGAGAAAAGAAAATTTGAAAAAGAGATTCATGTTATGATCTTCCAGGATAGCTTATAGTTTGACCTTCTACATATCTTCCCAGATAGGATTGTATAGGACTTATGATATGATTATATCTACCTAACAAGAAGTTTCTTCAAAGAAGTAATCTATTTGATAGAGCATGGCTTTGGTGGGTAGAGATTTTCTTTAGGTTGGTGTGTGCACTGTGCCTTTCTCTGCACAAGTGCACTGCTGTCTTTGGAATATTCCCTTCTATGATTCTATGATTCCGCTTTCTTCCAACGTAGCCCTCTCTGTGGTGTTACTTATTTTTGATTCTTAAACATCTTGTATGGTCATGTCACAGTTGTTTTGAAGAAGATTGCACTACCTTCTTCTGTACAGAGAGAATAACTTCCACCTTACTTTGATTGTTTATTCCTGAGAACATTAGCTCAGAGGTGGTCGGGTTAGTTAGAATGGATAGACAGTTCTGTGTACCTTAAAACTTTAAAAATTGACATTTTCTTAGAAATAGAAAAAATACAGTACAATAGTAAAATATATACCTTCACAGATGACATAGAAAAGTACCACCAAAAGGTGGTAAATTAAAAAATCAGGGAGGTTCTTTCTCGGGGTTGATAGTGGTTCTGATGATTTGGGGAAGAGATATTTCAAGTCTGATAACTCGTAACACATAGATGCAATGAAATTCAAGATGCTTTTGATGAAACGTTAGAATCAGAGAAATGTTCTTTGGTAAAAACATGCATTTTCACTTAGAAACTTAGATAACAGTTAGATTTGGAAAAGTGTTCCCGAGTACAGGGCGAATTTTTGTGGGCAGTGGGAAAAAGGAAATCATGTTCAAGACTTATTGGTACTTGCTTCCAACCAAGAAGTTAATTCATTTTGAAACTTAGTGACTTCCTAAAGTATCGGTTTATTTTATACCCAGACTCAAACACATTATTGTATTGGAGATGTTCTACACTGTGGGAAAGATAGAACAAGAAGAGACAAACATCTTCAATATCATGGCTTTGTAACGAGGGAGTTAACCTCAGCTAAACAGGACAACTTGATGGAGGTCTGATACAAATTAATCATTAAACAAAATGTGAACAAATGGCTAAAATTATATCTTTGTCAGCTCAGAAAATCTCAGCTTTTCTTTCTGGAGAAAATTTTGAAGATCTTCAGGAAAATATGGAATTATAAATTTCATTTAAAAATTCTTATGAAATTCTGTGGTGTGGGAAAACGGTCTTTTCAATGGAGGCCAGACAGTGACAAGGACTAGATTCTTCCTGTTATAGTGGACGGAATATCCGGCCCCGGGAATTTCCTTTCAGTCTTGTTTTCCTATTATTATCATCTCTTAAATCCTACTGAACATACCAATCTCCTTGCTAATTCCCTATTCATACCATTAGATGCTCTTTATCATTAATGAGTTTATATATTTCAATATTGACATTGATTGCACTCTTAATTATGTATTACCTGTTGATGTAGCATTGAATCAAATTCTGAGAGTAAAATAAAATAATTTGGCAAATAAAAAAGGGAGAGACACTTAAAATTGGGAGAGGCTAGACATGGAACATATGTATTCATAACACTTGCAAATTCAGTGTGTTATGAGGCCACTTTAGCTAAAATTTTTCAGAACAAGTCTCCTGGATTTTTAAATTTGCTTTAGTTGTTCTGCTCCAGCTTTAGGAGTTCAATATACTTATGCATTTCCTATCTGACCTTTAGGTTTATTTTTTAAGTTGAAGACATTCTGTTTCTATCCATCAATGTGACTCTCCAGCATTTGATTCTTTGGTTTTATTCTGTCCAACACTTTTCCTGACTACATCCTTTTCTACCATATGCATAACAGCAAAATATTACAGGAATTTCCTGCCAATATTCAGTCAGTTTTTGAATGAACTCACTTTTCACATGCTCACCTACTTGCATGGCTTTCAGGGAATATCCTAAAGATTCATGTCATGAAAGAACTGGGGTATTACATGCAAAACATGTAAAAGCTTTAGAAGAAAATTAATGTTAATTTTTTTAATGCAAGTCTTTGATCCAGAAGTATGTAAGTATTTATCCAGTCTGGGAATAAAGACCTCATGAAGCTTATCAGAAGAATTAGATAGTCAGCCGTCCAATAAGCCCCAGCTTAACCCCTTTCATGTGTGAATAACCCCAAATTCAAAAATCTATCAAACCACTCTGGTACTTTGCTGATTTGTAGCTATAGCAAATACTAAAACACTCACAATAAACTACTTGGCCCAGTTTAAAGAGCTTGAAAGATCTGCAGTTATTGATTACACAAATGTTTTTTTAACAGATTCAATAAAGCTGTGACTTCATGGTCACTGTTTTCTGTTAGCTGGAGGGGTTTGGAGTAAAGGACGCATTTCCAAGTATTTTTTTTAGATTTACCTGTGAAGAGGCCCAACAATACAAAAGACAGAACACAGAAATAGATTTCACTGTTGAAATAAATGGAGAAAAGAAGGCCATATCTACATGTCTCATTGACATCAATGTCACATTGCCCATGTCATTGCCTCATTGAAGCAGCAATGTACAAAATGGGGAAAAACCATGTGCCAGGGTCTTAATCAAGGAAGAGTCAGTGGCAGAAAAGGTGGAGAACACATGTTTCTTAGGCTTAGGTCATTAGCAAAGCTTTATTTTGTATTGTGCAGCTTTACAAATGATGTTTGCTGCTTCTAATTGTACAAGACATTGTCTTGCAAATAACTGCTGAAGAAGATTTGCTTAAACGAGAAATGTCAGACCTCAGCACTTAACATTATCCTAAAATACAGTCCTGGTTTCCTATAAATGCATAGCATATTCCCAGCTGTGGCTGTTCTCCATTGACATGGGTTCATTGAGACATGAGCCGATGTGGAGGATGGCTGTTGCTCCCTTTAGCCTCATCAGAACTGCACAGAGCAGTGTCCTATACACTCTGTATTGAGAAGAGAGGCTCCAGATGCCCAGATAATACCCTGGGTGCAGTCACCTTACACTCTGACTGACTCCAAGTACAGGAAAGACAGGGGTTCATCAAATAGATAGGCTATGGGAGAAGTTCCATAGTGCTCCCCAGAGGATCCAGTAAAAGCATGAGGAATTACTCTGAAGTATTGACCTATCTTGTATGAATGGCCTCATTTCCACTTATTTTTTCCCTCAGGAACTGACAGGTGCAGTAACAAAAGGTACACAATAAATGAGACAGACAGGCTGCTGAGGCTGTTATTTTTTCTTCAGACCATAGTCCCTATTCCTTGAGTTAATTCATTGGGAGGAAAAGGCCATTGTGACACTGTTCTGAAACCAGATCTCATAATCTGTTATAAAAAATGACTTTCCTGAGCCTTTGTGAAAGTAGTAAGTATTCGATTCAATTTGCTTGATTCTGATGCATATATAATTTTATACTTTATTTGATTATTTATGGGGTTATATCATGAAACAATGTGTCATATTACTAGATTCTTATAAATAATGTAAAGAAGGATTACACAAAGTGATAAAATCACAATGATTTTTCCTGCAACTTCATAAAGCTCGTGCAGTTGCCAGGAGATGGGAGAATACAAGGTATGCTATACCTGGTGGACTCTACTAGCATGTATTTATCTTCACAATACTCCTGTAAATTAATTCAATAGTTATGTACATATTTTATAGACCAATAAAAGAGAAAATTAGATGAAGTGAACAATGAAGTCAATAGACAAGCCAGGGGCATTGGCTTCCAGTGTTAAGCCTTTAACTTTCTTACTAGTACATAGGCAAGCTCAGGTTAGTTACTGAATAATTAGTGGAAAGTTTTATTATTTTTAATTGAATTATGGTTTAATTAATATAACCTAGAGTTTATTTGATATCAAGATAAAATTTCTACTCTAACATCACTGCTGAGTTTAATATGACCAGTACCTGAGGGTTTAGTAGATTAAAATAATCCTCTTTTTCTTCACCTGACCTTCTTTTAAGTCCATAGAAACTTAGTTTCTCCAGAACATGAGTCCCTTAGCTGGGAGGCTAAGAAGAACATTTGTTCTTCACACTAATTTTTGAGAGCTTATTTTATTAGTTACATTTTCTGCAAGATCTCTGTTAATTATCTCTTGAGGTAATGATTTGGCAAAGGTTAATGACTTGCCTCATATAGGAAAATTTGCAATTTAGTTCTACTTTTAAATGAAGGTGTTGATTCCTGTGGGCAAAAACCCCTTTATGTCTCAATTGAACTTTAAATGGAATATTGTGAAGACTGACAGTTCTGCACTGCATTTGGAATGCTTGGAACCTTAACACAAGTTTTCTATGTTACACAATACTGTATGCAGCTCTGGGCAGCACAGACAGTCTTACATGTCTACCATGATACTGCAAGGTAGCTATGAATACATCTTACTTTGATATGTGCCTTACACAAAAAAAACCCCAAAACTAGAGGAATTCAATGAAAGGAGAATAATAATAAAAAAAAATAAATAAAATCCCCAAATGAACCAAAAGAAACCAAAAAGCTATTTACTTTTCATGAGAATTCACAGAATTTCACTTGCTATTCATGAACATAATCACATCTCAATTCCTCCTGTTATGTTCTGGTTTCCAGTATTTCAGGGGAAGTCCAAACTAAAGAAAACAAACCTTTATTATAAATAATGATAAAAGAAACAGTACATCACCTTTGCTTGTTGTAAATCTTCAGTTTTCAACAAACCTTCATTTAGATCTGAGCTATTTAAGGCTCTATTTACTTCAGCAGGGTATCTGAGCACTAAATAGAGTATTGCATTTTTGGTTCCAGGAGGGTGATCAGAAAGTGCATATTTTACATGATGAAATGAGTCACCCAGCTTTCCTTCCCCTCATCTTCTACTGCAAATATACTGATTCTTCTCTGCCTTATTGATTTTTTGCCTATATCATATCCTCTCTCCCTTTGACATCCCGAAGGCGAAAATAAAACAATCAGGTAAAAAAAGCTAAAAAAATTCAGCATGTTTTCGTGCTTCATACACAATTCTTGGTGACCATTTTACACATATTATCCAACACCAAAGACAGCCAGAGGTCAAATTGGTATTTAAATAGACATTCTAAATGGAAATGAGCTGCAAGTTATTTAAACACGCTCCCTGCATGCAAATTTCACTCTCTCTGTAAGAAGAATAGAGAAGGAGCCTAAAAACAAAACCTGTAAATATTGTTCTTCTGAATACTTGAATGCAAAGTACATAGATACTTCATTATCTCTTGTCCATCTGTCTCATAATTAATAAAACAGGGATATTTCCTTACAACATGTGTCCATTCTGAGTTTCTGAAGTGATGGCACTTACACCTTTCCTCAAAATGCTAATTCCTTAGCCCCATACATAGCAAGGTTTTTACACTCTTCCCGTCTCATTTAGTTTTGCTTTGCTTAATATAACTTTTTATTTGTAGTCTGTAAAGGAGTCCTTCTCCCAACACATTTAGTGTTTATTATTGATGCTTATGTACAGTCTCTCATCAGTTTCAGTTGCCATATGGCTGACAACTCTATGACCAGTACCTGTTACCCTTTCCATCATGGCCATATGGGCCTTTCTGCCACTGGCAGGTTAACATTCAGGTCCTTCTGTTCTTAGTGTGCTGGCTGTCTGACACTTCTCTGACCTAAGGGATATTTTTTCTTGAAGATGGGGTCCTGAAATAGAAGTATCCCCTGAAAACATGCTCTGCATGTCTGAACACAATCTTCTGTCACTGTTATTGCCCCTTTTGTGCCTGCTTTCCAAAAATACTTTAATAGACAAACTTGCCAGCAGAGATGTTACAGGCATCCTCCTAGGAACAAACACACACCATGTGTTTGCTGTAGCCTATCAAATCTGAACAGCACAGCTGGAATTTCAAATAGCAAATCCTTACAGATAAGTAATTGTGGATGAGCCACTATATTTAACTTGGAAATAAGTTTGAATAGCAAATTAATTCCACAAAGTCATGATCTGCTTGTAAAATCAGAAATGGGGAAAAAAAAGGACTTGTCAGCATATTCTTTGGAGTATTTTTGCCTGTGACTGATATATAATAAAACAGTTCCAAGAATCCTAACACCAGTACTGGTTCATTCATCATCCTTAAATCAGTCTCTCTATATGTTTAGTTTTCATCTTTGCCTAGGTTCTCTTTGTTCTTTCATGTCTTTGTGTTAGGCAGTCCAGGGCTAAATACTGTATCCTCAATGCAATCACTAAAACAGCAGAGAAAGAAACTATTAACTCCTTGCTCTATAATGCAAAATTTCTGCATATGTGTCCTTTTCTTTCCTACATTCCTGTTTTTCATTTCAGCTGCAGACTCTATTCAGCAGCAGCAAATAGAGACAGAGCCTAATATGGGAGAATATATTCCAAATCATTAGGGACTCATTTTCAGCTCTTCTGTGAAATTTATTGCAGCTCTCCACCTTCAGAAGGTAGTTTAGGATCTGTTTTCATTGAAGACTCTCTCATTACTCAGTAGTATAATGAGAAGCTTTCTCAGCCAGTCAGAGACCAGGAAAAAGGTTTGAACAAGCAGGCTAGGAATTTTCCTTGTTCTTGAATGTATCTGATTTTCTAAGCTGCCTTTGTTACGATATTTTCTAAAGGCACAAATGGAGAGAATGAATATATTTAAATGCAAGTCCATCACTATCACAGGTTTGCTTTGATCAAAGTTTCCTACATCCTTTTTAGATAGAAATCAGAATTTGAGTTCAAGTGATACAAAATTGATTTCCCGAAGCAGGCGGAATGGAACTAAACATGTTGTGAGGCAGGAAATGGCTACTGTGCTACTCATTAACAGATAAGAATGGATTTGTTGCATATAAGAGAAAAAATGAATCAAGCTGCAAAAATTATAAATTATTGACTCAGTCTAGAACTCCTGCTCTTTTGAAAAACCTAGGTACAGAGTAGGGGATAAGACTGGAAGGGGAACAAGGTAAAGACTGAGCTACCACCCAGATCTAGAAAATAATTTTGAAGTACTCCTTTCAGTGTGCAGCATTTTTCACAGGTGGAGACACTTGGAATGGAATGGAATTCAGGTTCTTTGTAAAAGGCATAGGAAAACCTGAAGATTTTCAAGTGGCTTTCTGTGAAAAGTTTTATTTTCCCTGTTACACTCTGGAATGAAATCAATTTTACAGCAAATTAGGGTCGCTTTGACAGATCTAGACAAAGATCTCTTTCTATCTTATGAAGCATCTCACCATATTTTTTAACGTATCAGTCATAACACTAACAATTCCTAATTAAACCCACTGAAAACACTGCATTGAAAGAAATCAATGACTACACATACAAACTTTGCTAATTATTGCTGAAGACTTTTCCTAAGATCTGTCAGAAAAAGCATCTCATGGAATCTTTCAACAGTTTAAGTGATTGTAGAACATCCATAAATTTTGTAAAACGCAGCTTTTCTCTATTGCTCTAACACTGTCCCTGCCCAGCTCCGTGGGGTCCCGCGTGCCCCCACAGCAGCACGGGTGGGTTCAGTGTTACAGTCGGGAGCAAAGAGCTGAGAAGGGCATTTGCGTGCGTTCCCACAGGAGCATTTATTGCTGCTACACTGTCCAAGGGTGCAGAGGCAAATAGGAACGTGACCCCAAAATTCACAGTTTTATCCGGGGGCGGGGAAAAGGCAGCACCAGGGAACGGGGACCAATGGGGAAGCTCTGGGGGAGTGACGAGGGGCAGAGGCTGACAGGCAACCCGGGAATCCAAACTGGGGTAGATGAACATAACAGACCAGTGCAGCCTGGGAGAAGCCTTCCTGGTCACCCGAACGTAAAGTGGTTCTTGTGGCACTAGGAACTTGTCTTACTGAAAACTCTCTGTCCCTTGTCATGTATGTTCACAGGCCACCACACTGCTCTCTGTACCCAAATCCTTCAGAGTAATTAAATCTGTATCCGTCATGTGGTATAATTAATTAATTTGGTATAGAGAACAGTGGTACAGTGCTGATTAATTTGTATTTTAGGTGCATATATTTCTTATTTTCAGCTCACCTAAGAAATATATTAATCAGTCAGACAGGACTGGTATTAAATAAAGATATCATAGTTACTTCTGTTCCTTCCCCATTTACTAAATTTAGTGTTGCCATCCTTATAGCATCTGTTTGCTATCCACTATTTTGTGTTTAATGCTTTAATTTTATGCTTAGTGTTTTAGCGTAAAATTTATTTTTTCAGATATCAATGTCCAGAATATGATTAAGGCAACAAAATGAAATTTAAGATCCTACAATGAAGCTCAAGCTTGCAGTGCTGAAAACCCCATTCAACTGCCCTTTAATTTCACAAGTCTCTGAACTCCCTAAGTATTCTGCTTCTCAATTACTGAGGCATCTGATGTTGCTCTCTTTATGCATAAAAGGTGCATTGGTCATGAGTGAAAGGAAGGCTATTCAGGCTTCAAGAGGTAAGCATCACTTTAGGGTTTGACTTTGATGGGCATTCTCAGGCATGCTTACAGAAACACAACAGGAATTCTCAGAGATACAGTTTTCACATCAAATGAGAGAAGAACTGACCTTTGAATGGCTGCCCTGTTTGGTGTTTGACCATACTGAGTATCCAGGACCTCAAATTCTCAATGTTTAGAGAGACAGGTACTTAAAATGAAGTTCTGGATTTCCAATGGGAACCATACCTCTAACAGAGGAAAAACTGGAGTAACTTTAACACCATTGTCCCTTTTTTTTGGTCTGTCAGAAGAATATTCAAATTTGGGTATTCCGAAAAGCAAAGATACATACCTGAACTACTAGCCCATATCTCCTAGAATGAAAAGGTACAGGGTAAGTATAGGAGTTTCATCCTCAAGTTTCATCAGACTTCCCTTTTGCTTTTGATTCCTAAATTTTTCAGCCACTCTGATTTTATTTTTCTCAGTTATGCTCACATTAGTTATTTCCGATTTTAGTTTAGATTTTAAAGTGTTTCATCAGTAATATGTCCAAATTCTGGGAAAAACTGTATGCTCATGAAAGAGGAGAGAGGTAGGGAGCTTTTCTATGTAGCCACAGAACTTCATTTTTACATAAGCTGTAAATCTAGAATATTCTGAAAAATATTCTGAGATGAAAAGGTTTCCATGTTACTTCTTAAATGCTTATTCCACTTGTAAAAGTCAATTTTAATTATAGTAAAGTACCAAAAAATGATAACTTGCAATTACCAAACTGAAATATTTTGGAAGAAAAAATACTTTGTAATCAGCATTTTTCTGGGTTGAAATCCCTCTTCCTACTCACTTCTAATTTTATGTAAGAGGTAATTACTCTCATCAATGCAGAAAATGTATTTAGTCTAACTTACACATAAGTTCATTTTTCATCAGCGTTCTGCAGCCTGGCTACATCTTCCACCCCAAACTGTAAGTCAAGTGCAGCCTGGTGCAGCTTGTCTCTTGCACAGAGTGAAGCCATGAGTAAGGTGCTTCCCTGATATGAGGCAACACGAGCAAGTGCCAATGAATATGTTCTTTGGTGAATGTGATGCATTGGTCATGTCTTTTCTAGTCAGGTTTATCCTTGTATTACTCTGATGTAATCCCTTTTGAGAAGTGCCTTTAGAAGTGTAAACAGTACCTCTTGCATACAGGTCTTTATCCATTCTTTCTCCATTAATACTGAACAATTCAGAGGTTGCCATGAGTTGGCAATTTAGACTGAAAGATGGCCTGGCCTGCCCTGTAGGTCCTTCCTCCTATTCTCCTTAACCCCAGGACTGCAATCTCAGAACCCTGGTGTGTGCTGGACAGCTTTACAAAACATGAGAAAGAAGGCAGAAAAAGGTGAGATTTTGAAGACCTGCTTACTCCCTTTCCTCCCATACCTTTATTGAATTTGGATTTGAATAACAGTCACAGAGCTTTAATCCAACAGTTCTTTCACTGATTTCCTATGATCTAATAACCAAGGAAGATATATATGTGCTGGAAGGAGTCAGCCACCTGACATCCCCTTTGGTCATGGAATCTCAGCTTTCCTAGTAATAAATTATCACTTTTAATAGTGAATGAGTTTGCAAACAGCCTTCAGAAATTAGTCCATATCAGCAGTCATTAACTGGTTTGTGTCCCCAGACACATCTTCCCAAGACCCGTTGCTGGCCAGGAAGAGAGGCTTGGTGCTTTTTCATGCTAGCATAGTGATGAAGAATAGCCTGAAGGAAGAGAAGTTAGAGCTAAGAACAGCCAGAAGCCTAATTCCTGTTGCTACAGCAAGTGTAATTATAAATACTTAAAATAGTTTCTGAATGGTTCCTGAAACTTAATGAAACATTGATTTGCTATCTAAGTCACAAGTTCTGATCATCACAATTACCGCAGAGTGGCTGTCAGAAATTAATTGATGGCCAGGCTATCTCCTAATCGACAGGCATGAATGAAGTGATGGAGTCATTCTCATAAATACCCCAACCTTAGCAGGGGAACTTAGAATTGTCATGGCCACGTCTAAATGTGGAATTGGTTTGCATCCCTAGAAATCTAAAGAGAATAGTGGTGAAGTGGATTAGACTTTACACAAACTCTGCTCTATCCCCAACCTACTGATTCACTGAGGACTTAAATGCCAGAGAAATGACCAGACTTCACAAACTGAAATCTTACTCATTCCTATCAGCCATTCCCTGCAGGAGACAAAACTCCTGCTTCCAAAATTAGATTTTAAGAGCTTATTAGAGATTCAGCAAAACTGATAATTAGACTGAGTAGCTCCACTGCTGTCATTCATTTCCTACTAATCAGAGATGAGGGTATGATGAGGGATTTTTATGCTATGCAACTCTGGATTTTGTATGACTATGTTATAGTATTTGGCAAAATAAAGTGCCTTGCTGTTGCTCTGTCTGCTTTGGACTTGTCCCGGGATGCCCTTGTAACGAAAAAGACTTTGCAGGTTTTCTGGCTGTGAATTATTTCTGTGAATACTTATGTACCATCATGTTCAATCTATTCAGCTAATCAGTGCCAGCACATATATCTCATTAAATAGTTCAAACTCAGCCTCTCTGAATCTAAAATCTTTGCAAGACTACAGGCTTCCAAACCTACACAATTTTTACCCTGGACATCTAACACTGGTGAGGGGTGATCTTTCCAACACCTCCCTCACAGAGAATTTTTGCTGCTTGTTCTTAACAGAACGTGTATTCCATATGGAAGGGCAGAGTTAAAGTGTTTGAACATGCAATTATACTGCTCTTTAGTCTTGCCAATCAGGCTGCTTTCCAGATGCTGGCACAGCAGAAGTATAATTTTTTTCTCTCAGAATGACTGTGGATAATTTGATGCAACTTGGACGAGAGGGAATTTTCTAAAACTTGACTCAAAGATTACATCCCTTGGAGGAGAGAATGAAGGAAGCCAGTTTAGCATATTGAGAATTGGGAACATTTGGGCACACATCGGATAAACCTAACTCTCTTTTGTATGCTCAGCTTTGAAACCCCAGTTATGAAACACTGTATATTTCTGTCAATATGGCTTGTAATTCTCAGTGACAAATGGGATAAGATAGCTGCAGCAGTAACACTCGAGCTACAAAGCATCCTTTGCACTCCCCACAACTGCATATAATCCTTAGAGGAAAGTCGTTTCCTTTTAGACCTTTTCAAAACTCCAGTCTCTGCTCCAACAAAATATTTCACACAAATAGGTCTTTCTGTGCTAGCAAAGCCCTCTTAAAATCAATAATGCTTTGGAACATTGCTTTGCTATCTTGCTGCAAAGGAGGACTCCATTGATTTTGGTGTAACATCTAATTGGGAAACAGTGTACTACATATTCTTAAAATGAAGTACTGGTGCCTGACAGCACACAGACAAACTTTTGTGATGGCAGAATTCCAGTCAGCACAGAATTTAAAGTCTTAATTTGGGCTATACAGGAATCAAGCAGAATTTATAAAAGTTTTGAACATTTTACATCCATTAAAAGATACATTAGTTTACACTGTTATATGATGACTATCTATTCTCTAGGACTAAAATGGACTATCTGGAGTTGGTAACAGTGTATTTTGAGAGACAATATCCTTAAACTATACTTTATCTAGATTTCTTTGATTCACCGAGATAGCTCACCAGTTCTAATAAAACACTGTTTCAGTTCTGAAGGTTTTGTTTTGAAGTTTTTCTTTTTTAGCTGTATGGAACTGGTAAAGACATTACAATGTATAGGGAACAAGCTGCAGAACATCTATTCTCTGCTATATACCCACTAGTCTGTCATCCCGTATACATTTATAAGTCTTTGTAAGTGTACTTTCTATCATTACATGCTCTAAATCAAAAACACACCTAGAAAAAATAAATAACGGTCTTAACATCTTCTTCATAACCATTGTCTGTAACTACCCTAATAGCATGTTGTGGGTTTGATTTTTTTTTAATAGACTAGATGGGGCTCAGAGGAGACCCTTTAAAAGAAGGACGTCCGGTGTAATTGAAAGGTACTAATGATTAGCAGGTGTGACCATTCAGCTCCTTTTAAAAACTAAAATAGGGTCTTTTTATATGAGGAAAATACAAAAGTAGTATTAAGCAGTATGTTTTCAGCAAAGGTTAAGATCTGTGAGAGAGGTAATGGAGGCCTGGGAAATGGATTGTAAATAAACAGTGTATGCTTAGGAGGCACATAGTTGCAGAAGTAATAACCTAAGAATCTAGGGGTTCTTTCATTTTGGTGTTAAATTAGTTCAACAGAGTTGTAATGCTCTCAGAGTGGAATTAATAGGGTGGTGATTCGGGTATACTAGATTTAAACTGCACAGCTTTTAAAAGCTCTATGTAATGTTTTAAAATATAGAATCAAAGACTCCAGCTCTCAAATTCAGCATGCTGCAATATCACTGCAGGCTTGAGCAGAGAAAGGGAGCTTAAGCATGAAGTACCTTTGTCCTGTCATTGATTCTAGGTGTCATTGCATAAATGACACCTAGAACCTAAAAATATTGTGGACAGATGTCTGCTTTGGGTGCCTGGATTCTTTGCAGGATCTCAAAGAAATTTAGATTCCTCAGGGCATAGTCTAGGTGATGGAGCATAGTCCAGAGTGAGTAACTAGGAAACACTAAATATAAGGGTATATATGAAAGGTGAGGGATGGCTGTCTGGGTTTCTGCTTCATAATTCTTACCATAATTCTTACTTTGCTACTCAAAAACAAAACATAGTTTTAATTTCATGTGCTTTCTTTTCTTTGAATTAATCTAGTGGAGGGAATGTGGGGACAGAGGCTACTTCAGGAGGCAGAAATGTGGGAAGACACAGCAGGTACCTCTGACAGTTGGTGAGAGGAGAAAAGAAGACAATTTGCTGGGCCAGAGAGGGTGGGATGGTGACATTTTTGTAGCTTCACAGTTAGAGATCTGATCTACTCTTGTGAAATACAGCCACTGAGTTAAATGTGGAAACTATTTTGCTATGTGGGTGTGCAGTGCCTTCAATTATCTCTTACAAATAATAAACAGTGACTGAAGCCCTTCAGTCTTGAAAGTGGGCAAGATTGGAGACTGCCTTTAATTTCTTTTAGCCTGCATTTTGAATTTGTGTGTTTTAATGCCATTTCGGGAGTTACCAGTGCCTGTAGAATTAACAGAAACATAATTTTGGATGTTGTAAGTTTTTTAGTTTTGGTGAAGAGATGGAGGTATTTTGAGACTGTTTAAGTCTTTGCATTTACATCCTCTTTTAAACTAATATATATTATCAGAGCTGGCATACAAAACATGCTGGTAATGTTGTGTTCTCCAGTGCAAGGATCAGTCTTTCACTGGAAAAAACCAAAAGTTTTAGTAACACCACTCCATCCCCCACCTCCAGTAGTGTTATTTGACATTGCCAGAGGTCCAGGTAGAATATAAAGTGGGATTTTTTTTTCTCTCCTAATATAAATAAGTAAAAAAGCCAGTTTTACCTGTACCATTGTTTTTGCTATTAACCAGAAGGAACATCTGAAAGAAAATTTAGCAGAGCAAATCTGAAAACGAGTGACTGCTGAGAAACTCTGTTAGGTTTGACGGTAGTCACAAACCCTCTTGAATCAAGAGAAGAAACAAGGCTTAATGGGACTTGAAAACAGAGGCACGTGAGTGTTGCCGCTGGGTAGCTGCCTCCTTCAGTAACTTTTTCTTATCTTGGCTTTGTCCCTGCTGCTTGTTCAGATGTCAGGCTCTGCCTGTGGTTTGGGCTCTGGGTGTGTTTAGCACAATGGAAATGGAGACCCAGTCTAGGCTGTGAACTGTCTCTGTTACAATTAATAAATATCATGATCACTCAGAATCCATGTTATGTGATATAACTACCTTGAATGTCTTTTCCTGCATGGGGCAGCCATTTCTCTTCTGCATTCCTATACCTCCCAGCATGTTGCCTGCATTCATATGTGTGGAATGTGTGTACAGAAGAATATTTTCCCCTCTGGAGGCTGCTCCTCTATTTATTCAAGAGGGGGAGGCATAAACGGAGCCATTAGTCAGAGAAATAGAGGCTGAGCACACAGCAGCAACCATTTTTTAATGAGTCTATTTGTACTGGGCCAGCGGGCAGCCCTGACATTGAGTCAAACCTGAGAGTGGATCTGGCAGCCAGCCAGAATTCTGCTGAGAAGAAGCTAAATTATGCATCTAATTTAGTACATTTATTAAAAGATCTTCTAACATTTCCAGGCAAAAATCCCAAAACAAATGCTGCTATCATTTAAGAGCCTTGCAGTTGTGAGCTACATTTAATGCATTACAATTCCCCTATAATAGCTTTGTGGTGTTGGCTGAGCTTCATCTCTCAGTGGTGTTTCATAAATTGTTATGGTAGAGAGATATTAAGGGGAAGGAATTCTCCCTGAGCTAGGGGTGTGGAGGAAGATAATTAGTGCTGGGGGTGCCCAGCCCTGTCCCGACTTGGAGCAAAACCCAGCATTGCAGCCATGGCTGCTCTGCAGAAAGGCAGCTGCCATTTGTGTCAAACAGTGCAGAGACTTCTGCTAATAAATCTGACACACACATGCTGATCGACCTCAGGCAAACACTGTGGGATTATGCATGCTCACTTTGAATCTCTGCTCCCCTTTTTTTTTAACTTCTCGGATTTGAGTTGATAAAAAACACCTCCTGGAGAACAGCTTACTCCTCTGCAGGTGTTCTAGCACTGTTTTGTAAGCACGGAGATTCTGCCTAGGGAACAAGTTTTTTCCAAGCCTAGTTCTAACATGATTGGCTACAGTGTTTTAATTGGACATCAGGCAGCCGTACTGCAGAAATCTTTCTGTGACTGGAACTGCAGCTACTAGAGTCCTGTTACACTGTGCTGAACTTTTTTTACAGCATAAAACCATCAGAGCTGAGGATCTCGGCTTATGACTACGGTTTAGCAGTACATTGTTCTGACCAGCTCTCCCTGCTTCATGGTCCCCTACAGCCATATTTTGCTTCTCAGCAGCTGTGTTCCTCCCTTAGCAGGTGGGCAGTTCCCACAGGTGCTACTGGCTGGCCTTTCATCATAAGAACTGCTTTATGCATCTCTGACTAAGCAACACTCAGTGAATCTGGATCTTGACAGGGCCGGTATGTAAGTCCTGATTTGAATTTTCAGCCCTTTAAAAAGCCTTTTCTAACCAACTTGTATTTAATTTTTTTATCCAAATGATCTCTCTAGAAGGGCACATTAAAGTAATGCTCTCTTGAGATGGAAAAAAGTCAGCTGATAGCAATTTAAAAATTGCCTCAGAACTGATCCAAATGTAGTGGAAAGCACTCCAGGAAAGCTCTCTTCCTCTGTGTAATTGTTAAAAAGTGGGATAAAAAAATATGGCATCACCCTTTGCAGTGGCAAGAATATGCAGACAACAGCATGTTACTGCTCATCAAGTCATCAGACTTCTTATATAAAGGCTGATACAGGTAGCCTGCAGACAAACTGACCTTTTGCAATAGTGTACATGGGACATACGAGCTTCACATTTCAGATTCCTATTTCACTTCCTTCCTAATGTATAATGTTCAGGTTTGCTTAATTTTTTTTTTTTTAATTCAATGCTCTGTTCAGGTGATAAGAGTTTAAAGCATAAGCATATAGAGAACAATTTATCCTTAGCACTCCAGGTATTGTAGGTGGGTCTGATTGGGCTGCCAATTGTAGCAGCTGCAAGATTGAGGATCATATATTATTTAAAGGTCAATTCCTTTAAAAGACACAGGTTTTCAGTTGTCAGACTTAATGATGTGGCCTGAACTGTTTCCATGCTGAATGTCATCTTGATGCAGATACGTTCATAAGATTTTGAATATACAGTCCTAAATGGCTCTTTGTTTCTTGAGAATGACAGTAGAGAAAATGTAGTTTAGTTGTTTTAAATGCCATCCTGCTTTGAACACAGAAATGAATGTTTGGCTTTCTGAGAAAATCTTTGGAAACATTTGCATATCTTCTACAGATTCTGCATAGAAATATGCAGCTAAATTCTGTCTGCAGTGAAAGTATACCTGTGAGAGATGATCAGAACTTAATCTATGACTGTGACTTTGAAATGCTGCAGTCAGTGTCATGTCCGGATGCAAACACTTGATGCAAACACTTGAAGCGACTTTAAAACGTTTATTCGTGGCAGCCTGGCAGTCAGTAGCAACTGGGAGGTGAGACAGTGAGAGCTCTCCATGCCATTCATATTTCCTTTGGTTAGATGCATGTCAGTACCAGAGAAAAGATTCTCAACACTTTTTTTGGTAGTAAGGTTTCTGCCTCATTTAGAACACAGCAGTACATGCTAGGAGTTTCTTTGTAAAACTTTGAAGATACTGGGAGGTGGTGGGCAAAAGAGAGAGGAGACAGCAGGAAAAATAGTGCATAGTTTTTTGATTATGGTGGCTAAGTTCTACCTGAGGAACTGGTTCTGTCTTTCTAGGTCATTCAAGCAAATTACTTTTATCCGATTAATGAAAATTTGGTTTATTTTACTTTCAGAATGCCTTGATTGAAGACTCTCAGTAATTTCACAGAAGAATTGTTAAATGAAAGGTTGCAGGGAAGGACTGTGGAAATTGTGCTGGGAGAATATTCATAACTGCATATTTAAATAGCACTGAATATTGAATGAGGATTCTAGCAATTCAGAGGCAAGAGCCATGAAATGCCTTAGACACCTGAATGCCACTTACTGTCCATGCTCACCTTCTAGATAGTAACTTCATCAGCCACAGGACTATCCTAAACACAAGAATTTAGGGTGCACTTTATATCCCAGTCTGTCTTCCTTGTGCTACCGCTTTAAATGCTGTTTATTCATTCGAAGTGGGGCTACGTAGTTAGTTAGGCATTTTGTAATTTTGGGAACCCAAATGATTCACTCTGAATTATTCCGGGTAGTACTCTCATTGCTTATTTTTGGCAATTGTAAAAGTAAATGTCAGAATGTTTTTAATTGTTGCCTAATTTAGGTTCCCTGGAGGCTAAATATAACTTCTAATGTTGTAAAAAATCAAACAAGGTATGTCTAAAGATCCCCTAAAACAAAGTTACTGAGTGTATGGGCTAAGGACTGGTAAGTTTCAATGGGAATATTATTTTCTCTTTTCAAAGCTCCATGTTTGACTGGCCTGATTGCTCATAAAAGCAAGCAGGGAAGATGCTGATTTAAGCACTTGCTTATTGGCCTTCTCTGGTGTACCACTTGCTGTGTGCGCCACCAGGGCTGTAAATATGATGTTACAGGATGAAAGTGCCCTTTCTGATGTGGGCAATTTTTGGTCATAATAGGTATTAAGGACTTTCAAGATTGTTAATTTATCAATAAAACAAAAAAATTAATATACTCTAGCAAACATTAAAATATATCAGTTGAGTCCTAGGAGAATTGCTGTGTATATATGTGCAGCTCTTTGTATTAATATAACTTACAGTTATATATTAATACTTACATTTATTAACATTATTAATATAACTTACCCAAAAAACCTCAATAATGATTTAACTTAGTTTCCACAGGAATCATCTAAGTTATTAGCATGTTATTTGAATTCTAGGAGTAGCTTTTTCAGAAGCCTTGCTTGACTTTTATCTGATTACATACTATGTAGACAGGAGTGGAGATCCAGAGAAAATGGTGGCTAACACAAAGTCAGTTAAATACTGGTTTCAGAAGTTATGTGTGATAGTATATAAATCACAGGATGCAGCTGTCCAGGTTCAGTGCTGACACTTAGGAGCACTCTTTATTGCTTCTTTTTGCTAAGGCTATTGTGGACTGCTGGTACTTGCATTCCCAGCATGTTTTGCTCTTATGTTATGTGAGTCAGAGAAACATTTCACATGCTAAAGATGGAATCCTTGTGACAGCATGATCACCCACCTCCTCCAAGTGCTGCAGTGTGGCTGTGCCATGCATTAAATAAATGACTAGATCTTTGTAATGCCAATGTAACTTTATGGGTGAGGATTATTTGTATTTATAGCATCCATAAAGCAATTTATAGTCCTTCTGCTGCCTGTTATTTTGTGCTTTTGAGCAGAAAGAGTGGATTGCAATGACTTGAAATGCAACTCCAGTGTGCTTTAAAGGTTGAAAGGCTTTCCAGGTCAAAGGCAGTGAATGTGAATAGCAGTAATAACTACTCTTTTTTTTTGTTACCTTGTATTTAGAGCTTTGCCTTTGGGCTCTTCATCTCCTTCAGGAGAGCAGATGTTAAGCATGCCTTGGAGCATGCATGTTTTGTAAATCTGCAAATCAGGAAATGGAGGTACTGAGGTGACATGCTGTATCACCTTCCAGACTGTTGTGCTGAAAGCAGAACTTAAGTCCCTGAGTCTATTTGAAGGTACTACTTAAATAGTTCTGTTTTAATATTTTTAAATCTGGATGAACTAGAAGACTGCTACTCAAAACTAAATTTGAAGTTTAATGGATAGTCACACCGGGGAGTCTGAGGATGAAGGGACAGCATGTTGAAAACAGGGCCAGAATTGTTCTTGGTATTTGATCCTACCTCTGTCAAAGGAGATTGTGCCTTAACCTCTGCACAGAGGGTCAAAATGCCTTCTGATTGTGGTGGTGTGCATAGGTCTTCACATAGATACAGGGAAAGAAAGATGGGAAGAAAGGCTGAAGGACTACTTTCCACTGGTGCAGCCTCACCTTGAGTCCTGTGTGCAGTTTTGGGCACCACAATATAAAAAAGACATTAAGCTATTAGAGAGTGTCCAAAGGAGGGCAATGAAGATGGTGAAGGGCCTTGAGGGGAAGCCATATGAGGAGCGGCTGAGGTCTCTTGGTCTGTTCAGCCTGGAAAGGAGGAGACTGAGGGGAGACGTCATTGCAGATAAAACTTCCTCTTGAGGAGAAGAGTGGAAGACGCTGATCTCTTCTCTCTGGTGACCACTGACAGTATCTGAGGTTATGGACTGAAGCTGAGTAGGGGAAGTTTAGGCTGCATATCAGGAAAAGGTTCTTCACCCAGAGGGTGGTTGGGCACTGGAACAGGCTCCCCAGGGAAGAGGTCACAGCACCAAGCCTGACAGAGTTCAAGAAGTGATTGGACAATGCTCTCAGGTACACTGTGTGACTGTTGGGTGTCCTGTACAGGGCCAGCAGTTGGAATTGATGATCCTGATAGGTCCCTTCCAACTCAACATATTCTGTGATTCTATGAAACTGGGGAATGGTAACTTACCACAAAATGATTGTGTGTTGGTTTAACAGCAGCCTCTCCAGTTCTGCTTATTAATGTTAGCTAAAAAATATACTGTGCCTCTGTAAACATGCAGAGAATAGCACCTGACACCAAGAAGTTAAATGCTTTTCTCATTTTGGCATCAACCTTGTCTCCAGAGGACACATTAATCAAAGGGGGTGGAAGGTATAAGAATAAGACTATAGCATCATTAAAACTTAAAACAAAGTGACTTATACCCATCTATTTTTTCTCCAGACAGCATATTAATCCATTCACAGAGCTATATTACTGAGTCACGCTTCGGTTTATTTTCTGAACTGTAAGAAATTTTGAGAAGACAATGTACACTGCAGTGGTAATTCAAGAACTGAAAAACTGCTACAAAAAATGAAATTGAAGCAAGTGTCCCTTGTAAAAAAACCAACCAAACAAACCCCCCAAAACCCATCCTAAACCCCTCCAAGAGACAACAAGGATGTCTCTTGGTATATCTTTTGTTGACCAGGGATATTTCATTATGGAAAACACTCTTACATATTCTCTGAGGAAGTATACATACTTTGAAATCCAGTGGGCTATTTAGCCATAACTTTTTTCTTCTTCTTCTGATGTGAGTAGAGAGCAAAATTTGTATCTGCTGCCTGCATCTGCTACAGCTAATTTTTCAATTTATATAAATAAATAACCTGCCAAAACTAATTACTTCTCTTCAAATTCTAAATACATTATTCCTCCTTTTCCTTCCCCCCAATCTGTCTTGCTGTAATTATTTTTGCATCAGTTGTCATTTTAGGAGCTGGTTTGGTCTAAAAAGGGATGGTTGTGTATGTCTTGCTATTTTAATTTAACTAATTATGATTGCTGCTTTTTTTTCTTGTTATATGGAGGCAGAAATGGAGTGGATGCTCATATAACGGTGCTCTTTATTTGATGGATAAGAAGTTGTTCTGATCCAACATTACCTACTAAAAAAATTACAGCAGAAACACTCAGTCCAGAGTTTGCAAAACTGATGGGTTGATTTTCAGAAATGCTCACAAGAATTAACCTCTCAAATCCCATTTCAGTCCATGGGGCTATAGTCTCTGGTGCATGAGTAGTCTGAAGAAAGGCTGATTCAGGAATGCATTGTCTGGCACTGTTGGTTAACAGCGCAAAATTTAAGTATCAGAGATATCAGTGAACTACCTAATCTTAAGTGTGACTAATTCTTTGTAGATTTAATGAAAATATTTATGCTTTTACAGAACTCATATCATGAAGCATCCCAGTGATGACATGATCTTACACTTTTCTTTATATCTGTTCCTTCTTTGGGTTTCTTCAGGTTTAGGGTTGTGCTCCTGTATTACAGCATGGCTTATATAAGCATATATAA
The DNA here is from genome assembly GCF_017639235.1 of Corvus kubaryi. Lineage (NCBI taxonomy): Eukaryota > Metazoa > Chordata > Aves > Passeriformes > Corvidae > Corvus > Corvus kubaryi. The sequence goes on from NW_024582054.1 coordinate 16,885,734, forward strand.
TCTTAAGTACTGGAGTCTGCACAGGACATTTGAGAAGAAAGTTCACCCAGCAGATCTGCTGCAAAGGTACTAGCACTAGCCCAGCCCAAGGAAATCGTGTTTTGTCTTGCTTTTGCTTAAATAGACTTGAACTTATCTTTTTTACTCTTAAGGCAAGCAGCTGATGAACTAGCTGTGAGAGATTTTGTGGTGGTAGAAGGAACATATTCTCATCCCTTTCAAGCCATTTCTCTCTTAATGAAGTAATTAAATGAGCAGAGAAGACCAATTTGAATTCAGCATGTGTCCACGATACTTCCAAGTTGAATGCAAAGGTAGCAGGCCCACAGCTGCTGTAATTGCAAGGAGGAATTATGTTTGCAGTTCTACACTTGTGTGTAGAACAGATGGATATCAGGGCCATTTTACCTGCTTCCCTTCTCAAGAGGAGAGGGCCAGGCTTGCATATCATAGTCCAGTTACTGGTGACAGCAGTTTCCTACAGAAATCTTCTAAAATGAAGTGATGAGGATTATTCTGTTCTGGGTCACTGTTACAGGAGACATTCAGGGAACCAGATGATATTTAAGGTCCTGTCCAATGCAACCTATTCAGTGATTCTCTCCAACTCCCATCTGTTTGCTTTCCTTCCACATTATTATCCACCTCACTTCTTACTCATCCTACCTTCTTTTCTTAAGGAGGTTCCTAGGCTGAGACATTTCCTATGTTAGACTTGCTAGTCTGTGTTTTTTAATATAGCACTGGGATCTATTTGATTTGGTAATGTTTGATGGACCTTTGTCTTGTCTTGTAATTTGCCACACAACTTTTATATTCTTCTTGTCTCATTTCAAAAAGAGCTCTTCCAGTCTCATTCTGCTTCACCAAGTGTCTGACCATTGCAACCCCAGGACACTCAGGGAGGTGAAATCTTATTCAACTACAAGTCAATTGAAGTTTTGGAGACAAGACTTCACCATCGCATTTTGACACTAAATAACATTCTCTCTGTTTACATGACTGACAAGAAAACGAATTTCATTATGTGCTCTATAAAGTGTTAGCTGTGTTTTTGGTACCAAAGAATATATTCTTTCATGTGTCCTGTGGGAACATTCTAACTGTAACATCTGGAACCCCCATTTGTCAATGCTTTCTGAGAAGATCCTCAAAATACATCTTTTTTGTAATCTGGTTTATCTTTGAAGAGTGTTCATTAATCCATTTATATTTAAAGGCATTTTCATAAATACATTTGCTAAGGCACCTTGTAGCTTGCATAATTTGTTTCAAACAAAGATTTGTGTTACTTCTTTTCATACAAACAAGCATACATAATTTGTCTTTCACATATATTTTGTAAACAAACACATTAATAATTTTATCACATGCTCTGGTATTTCCCACATGAAAAGAAGTGATTTGCTATAGCCTAAGTTAGCCACAAAGTTAAAATCTTATACATTAAATTTTTTTTTCCCTTAGGGTACATACAGTCACTTAGACTATTATTTTCAAATTTTAATAATCTAGTTTGGCTTTTTTCCAGTAGAAAGAGTCTTTAATTTTTAAATATTGCTCCATTTGATCAGCTGAAGAAGAAGTTCCACTTTTTCTTAGGATTTCCTATTTTTTTAATGCCTTTTGTTGCTGACATTAAATTGGGGCTTATGATAAGCCAGGGATACTGACCATAATTATATGGCACAAGGTACTGTACACAGGGCACCTTCAAGTCTTCAATTATCAACCTACTGCTGCAACATTTTGGTTGATAGGACAGCATTGAGAAAACAGATACCCAACTCAATAAATTGTTTTAAAATAGGTATTTTCCATGTTTTCTTTAAAAAAACATCAATATTGTGCTAACTTTTGGAAAAACTTGCAGTTTAATGTTTTCATCATGGACTTCATCATGGACAGATTCACAATAGGAAGGAGAATTTTGAGAACCTTGTGACTGAAATTATCTCCATTTCCTTGGCAGCTCTTATGGGTATGCAGTGTACACAGTGAACATTAAAAGTGACCCTCATTACGAGCTTAAGTGGATTTGAGACTGTGCCAGGAACCCTGCCCCACTAATAGCTTGTTCCACCAATGCAATAAACAGTTCTGTAGCAAGTCCTCCAGATATATTGCTTCTCCAGATTGGACGTTCAGGTTTGTACTTGCTGATTTTGTTGTCTGTATCAGTTCACTGCTGCCTTAGCATGGTAGAAGGACTTGCTTTTCTGTGTTTTGGGACCTAGAAGACAGTGAACAGAGTAGTCGCTAGAATCAGTTCATAACAGCCTAACAACTTCCTTGGTATGATTGTGTCAGCAATGGAAGGGACTTGACAAACAGGAAAAAATCTGAAGGATATTAGAAGCTGGGAATACAGTCTACAATGCCTGGCATGATCAAAATACAGAGAGACCAGTGATGAGAGGGAACTGTTGGTTGACTCTGTCCTAGGAGAAACTCTACTTAGAGTATGCGTTTTTAACATTGTTACAGTATATCAAATTCTTCTTTATCGCTCAACCGTCATTGAGGCAGGAATTAAGAATGAAGTTTAGAATTTGGCCCTTGATTGATATGATGGCTTGGCTGGGATTTGAATTACTGTATCTCTTTGCCAGTCCCAAATGAACCCAAAATATGTTCCAAGGAAAAATGATCCTACTGTTACCTCATTCTGAAGCCCAGTTCTGCTTTTTTTCCCTAGCCATTCAAAAAATATGCATGTGCTTGCTTCAAGGTCTACTCCATAATTTCCTGAAGTGTGAATTTCAGAATCCGTTTACTTCCACTGTGCTTATCCTTATATATTCTGCATGCGATGGGAGTCTGGTGTCTGAGCATTTCTGAAATAAACAGAAATTTATAGTACTTGCATCTTTACACAGATATGGAAGATTTTGCAGAATCAGGTCCTGTGATACTTGTTTATGTACTCCTTGTGGTCTCATACTGCATTCCAACCAGACGGATAGATAACATCCTTATTTGGATCCTGGAGGTAGTCTCAGTGTCCCACAGGAAGAGTCTGCAGACACGTGATCACCATAGAGCTGGGGGCTGCACATCCAGGAAGGATACAAATCTCACAAGATGATCTTTCCCTGTCTATAAAAGTTCTTTAATTAATCCATGATGTGTAATTCCAAAGGGCTTGTGAGACTTCCCAAGGCCAGGCATATGCAACACTAAGAATGATAACAGGCCTCAGATATTCTCACAATGTTTCACGATAGGCATTCTGATGTATCTGAAACCTGACAGCTGTCAGGGTCTCATTGCTAGAACCAGAACAGATCATTAATGACTGTGGGTTTACTATTGGACCCGTCAGGCTCATATTATATATTCTACCTTCTCTATTGTTCCAGTCAATAACAAAAAGAAAATAAACAAAACCTAACTGACTGAATCTAAAGGAAAAAACATATTATGGGACAGTTATCCACTACTTTAGCCATATATATTGCATTGTCTCACTTTTGCCATCCTTGGAAGGAAGGAAGTGTGCTGTCTTCACTGTGTTTTTTTCAGATTTAGGGTGCAATGACAACACTTACTCTAATTTTTATCAGCTCACCAGGCAATAACATAATATCTGTTACTTCTGACTCAGCAATGAGGGCCATAGGCCAAGGAATTGTTTTTTCTTCTGAATAAACTTTTTTTTTATGTGACAGCCTGGGAAAGAGAAATATGATGGCCGTCTTGAGGTATGTCTGTGTTATACTGACCTCAGTGGATACTTCCGCTGGCAAGGGCCAGTTCATCAACATGTTCCAGTCTTTGAGATTTCATATTGAAGTACTAGAAATTAAAAAATCAGTAATGTGATGCTTATTAATACTTGTGATGTTTGTTAGTGTCAAAACTTAAATATTTATTAAAATTTCAGTTGAAAAATTAAAAATACTGCTAATTTTTACAAAAAAATGAGAGAATCTTTGAGGCAATTAATCAGATCATATGCCCATGGCCAAATTCATGGTGTTTAAGAGATAAAAGCAGAGAGAGGAGGTCTGTGGTGGTGTCCCCAGGACACATGCAGGTTGGCTATGCTGACAGCTTGCTACACAACTGGTATACTTTTCATTTATGAGGTCAGAGGTGGATCTTCTTCCTACCAGCATGTGTCAGGCTGTGTGAGCTTTGAGTGTCCCCACCATGCTTCATGCCAGATAACCAGAATGGTCCTAAATGATGTGGCTGTTGCCAGTAACTGCTGCTCCATGTAGTCCCTGCAGTCCTGAAGGGTCTGAGAGGGATCTCAGCAGCCTGGCTTCAAGGGGAAATAACTGTGAGGGACAGACTGGATGTTGTGATAATCAGTTTTGAATTTTTGTGTAATTTAGGTCCATGATGCCCCTGTCCAAGGATCCATAGTGTCCCCTGGTCTGAAAATATGTATGTGTGCCCACTATCCTTCCTGTTTCTTAAAGTCAAATGCAGGAGTCACAAGAGTTCAATATAGTTGCCTTCTGCTCTGGAATCTACCATTGACCTGGTGACAAAAAAAGTAAGAGGGAAGCATTGGAAAATGGCCTTCTTTAGTGATGTCTGCCTCCTTGGACTAGATATAGTCAGAGAGGAAGAAGAGGCACATCTTAAGTTAAAGACCCAGACTATCTCAGCTGAATCATGGGTAATTGTGGCACGACATGTCTACCCCCTCTCTACCACAGGTGGTTGGTGCATATGCAAGAGATAACCCAGGCGGGTCACAGGCCCAGCATGGGGTCATCTCTGGCGCTGAAAGGACTGAGGCCCCAGCTAAGAATCAACATCTTATTCTGGAAGCAAATGTGGGAAGAGATGAAAGAAAAATAGACATTCTTGACCAAAAGACATGGTTCTTATGTCTATAAAAGCCCACACCAATTACCACAGAGGCAGAAATCTTCTACACACACCCAGAGAAGGTGCGAGGGACTTCTTCTTGGAGTCTGGACGCAGGTTCTGTGGTTACTTTGCTGGGAATTGAGGGAAAAGATTTCAATGTGTGCTCCATCAGGAACTGGATGGTAAGAAACATTGGATCCTAAGTTATACTATTTCTTCACTAGCTGTAAATTTAATGGTACCTTTAACCCCACGTGTATAATACTATTATCCCCTTTTGTCTTATCCCTGTGTAGTAATAGTCTGTTTTAAGTCTTATGTCTGTTAGTTTTGTGTCTATTAAAAATAATTCATTCTATAAGAGACCGAATCAGCCATTATTAAAGAACTTGCGATGAGGGTGGGTTTTGGGGTGCTGGCCACCTCAATAAAGCTACTGCCTGCTGCCAGAGGCCTGGGCAAAAGGCAGGGACTTATTTAAACCCCCACATCCATTCATAACAATTACGAGTGTCAATTTGCCGTGAGAAAGACAACTGTGCTGAACAGCACTGGACCAGTATTTGCAATCCTGTGTCCAAGCATTTTTTTCGTATCACCTCATTTATGTTAAAAGGTTCACTGGTCCTGCACTACTTTCTTTTAGATGTCCATGAAGATTATCTTTCATTTCCCTTTGGCTGTTTTTGTATCATAAGGTTTCCCTCTTGCCCCCAATGCTTTGAGAGAAAGAAGTGTCAGGATCAGCCTCACCAGGGACAACTCGCTCCCCTACCCAGACATGCCTTCTGGGACTTGTACCAGCTAGTCCTTGTTGGACCTATGCTGTAGCTGTGCCTATCTTTGATCATGTTCCCTGCTATCCCAAATTGTTGTTCTAATTTTCTGGATTGATCTTGGCTTTGACTCACTATCTTGTCTATGTCTGATGGTTGTTGGACTCCTGATGCTGGAGTTGGAGCCTGCTTCTGTTACCACTCCTGCTCTGTTCACCCTGTTTGGTACTGGGAGACTGGGCCCTGCTGGTCATGCTGCTTCACTTTCTGAGGTGTGGTCACCTTCAGAGCACAAAGCAATGCTGCTTTTTTGGACATGATCTGCTCTTTCTTTGCAGCTTCTGCGTTATGGAGTGCAGAGTGTATTAAGATGTGGTTATGCATGTGTACAGAGTCTGAGACCCTCCCCAGAACTGCTGCAGTACCATGCCACTGGCAGCATGTGAAAAGGGCGATGTTTCATCTGCACCAGTTTATCTGAAATTTGGCCTGCGATAGCTCACAAGCTGTGCTCCAAGTCACTGTAACAGTACAGGTGATTCCTGTATTCCTGATTTGTTCCTTCCCACAATTCTTATTTGTCAGTCTGGAATTAGTCAGATAGTGCAAAAGTCTGTTCTTCTTGGTGAGCATCATCTGTTTGTATTTAAGATGACTTTTTACCACATAGTCCCTTGTATAGAGTTCCCTGTATTATTTGCTCAACAGTCCTCTTACAGAATAGGGATTTTCCTTCAGAATTTAGAGTATTATATAGATAAAATCCAGTAATTACTGTGAGGGTTGCTCGGACATAACTGTATTCAATGTGATTTTTGGTTTTTCTTTCACATTTTGTCTTCCTTTCTGTGAGGAAACACCTGCTATTTTTCAACTTGGCTTTCATTGCTTCATATTGAAGTCATGGTAACTCAAGTAATGAGAAGCAGCCATGAAAAGATAAGAAAGATAAAACCTGAATTCTGCCACATATCCTTTTAAAAATTGTTTTTCAAATAGTATGTTGTATCTGTTTTTCAATTGCTGATTCACACCAAGCCCTGCATCACCTCTGTGCATCTTGTTGCTTCTCTTTGTGTTGTACTCAACCATTCCCTTTGCTGTCTTCTTTCAATGCGTGCTGGTATTTGTAGTAATAATCAGTTCATGCAGTGAAATGAAGAATGATTCTGCTAGCCCCAAAGGAGCAGTCAGCTCTTCAAATTTGAGTTTAAGGAATTTCAGACAAATGTGTCATTTTGCCTCAGAGACACTTGAGAGAGCTTTCAAGGCCATTCTTGAAAAGTGTGAAAACAAAAGCTAATGTGGATGTCATAAGAGAGAGAGGTTTGCTTAAGAAAAATATATTCTTCCTGATATTATGCTGGCTTTTGGGCTCCTAATAGTTAATCAACTTGAAGTGTACTCAGTCAAAGCTCATAGCCTTTCTAAAAGGGAGAAAAACGTATCAAACTACCCTTTTGGCGCAAAAATAGAGACTTCAGCTATCACAGGGCCAAATATTTAGTTTAACATACTGAGACCTATAAAGCCAGAATCTTGCATGCATTTCTCATTTGATGGGAGCTTTGCCAGAGATTCAGGAACATGAAGTTTGTCCCTTGGTTTATCTTTAACATGTGTTAGTTTAGGATGTGTGAAAAAGACTGACGATTTCACAAACCCTGAAGTAGCAGGGTTAATGTCATATACTAAAGTGTGTTTTTTCACTTAATAAATTTACTGAAGTTTCTTAATGTTTCCTTGAAACTGGATTGTAAGGAGCAGTTTTCCTACCTTCATTACTGTTATACTGGGTTAGGTGAGCTCTTCTGTGTGTGGTTTATCCACACCTTCAATTGCTAAACAGAACTCAAAGGTGACATTTTCAGGTGATGTGTTCTATTAGAAAAGGGATCACAAAATTCCTTTTCTCTCATGTGGCCTGCCATAATTCGTCCAGAGTCACAAAGATGAAAAGACAAAGTAGCCTGTAAAATTACCTTATTGAAGTAGTTTTTAAGGACTGAAATGTAGTCCCATTAAATTTGTCACAGAGAGTTTCTTTCCCATGTCCAGCTTTGGTAAAACAGTCAGGTTTATTAAAACTAGCACTTCTGTGTTTTTGCTAAGATTCATCACTTGGTGCATTTTTTTGCTTTCTGCTATATCACATATCTGCCATATGTGAAACATATTGTGCCCCAGTGAGCCCACTAGTTTGGAAATGGGATATGAAGTTCTTCAGACCCTGACTCTCTATGTCTCTGAATCCACTTTTGTAACCAAACGTTGCTACATGACAGCCTTTCAGTGACCTGTATGAAAGAGGTGGCTTAAGTCAGAACCACAACTAGTTGGCTGGTAACAGTATTGCATCAACCATCAAAATGCCATTTAGCAGGAAGCCCAGCCGAGAACTTAATGCCAAACAGAAAGGTCAACTTCTGCTTCACTCCTTATTCTCTTCATAAGCAAAATGCCAATTGCAATGAAAGGTCGCAGAGCCATTCCCAACCTTGTGTTTCTTTGAGGTGAGAGTGGCTGCTAATGAAGCATATTTCATTGGTTCTACATCACTCAGAAAATGGTTATAAAGCAGTTTGGATTTGCATGAATGTGCTGTCAAATCTAGACCTGTAAACAGTTTTTAACAGATTCTGAAACCTTCAACCACTTAATTCTGTGACAAGATGCATTAAATATGTACTGATGGTTTAGAGATGCTTTAAGGAGAGCAATACAGTTTGCTGTTGGATCAAGGCTGGCATGGCCAGTATCTTCTAGTGAGAGGAAGTTTTGTGTTACTGATGCCTGGAAACAAAACAAAGGAGGTTGCCTGTTTGAAGGGTCATTTTTGTTCAGAGAAGTGAAGGATGAGTGCGTCATTATATGAGTAACAGGAGTATGTGAGAGTTTCACAAATTTGTTCGATACTGGAGAGGTGAATTTCTTATCTCCATGGTAAAGGATTATTCCCAATGAATGATAATGTTCACTGCAAAGTGCTGTTGTCCTTCACACTTGTTTATATGGCAGATTTTGTTAACTTTCTTGTTTAGCATAGTAAGCTTTCTTTAACAAGCCTTAAACACGGCTAAGAACTGTCAAAGGAGATTGATAATATATAATACTGAATTTCTAGTAGAAGTATGTAAAAATGAAATTGGAAGCTCATTAGAACATTTTGAAGAATTTGTATTCAGTTTTTAAATGAAAAATCAGACCTTAAAGATTAGTCATACTTCAGAGTAATAGCTAATGGGCAAATGCAAGGAGACTTGTGGAGAAGTTATTGCTTCTTGAGACATTTCTAGTCTCATACAGCATATTTAAGGAGTGGAAAATTCATGTTAGTGACTAAACCTTCGTATGTTCTTCCCTAGCCTAAATCACTAATTTTACTAAATTCTTCTCTTCATAAGCATTGGGCTTGCTGCCAAGTCCAATAACAAATAAATGCACAACTAGCTTGCCCTGGACTGAGTGCAAACAATTCTGTATTGGATTCAGGAATATAAAGACTTCCTAAAAAGAAAAGGGATATAATATTTTTTTGTGTGTTCATTCATTAGGAGAAGAAAGGCACTGCTATTGCATATATATGATTGCAACCCCAGACTACCTGAAGAAGGGACATGTCAACTTCACTGCTTAATTTGGAAGAAGGTTGGGAAGGGATTCTGCAAGAATCATCTACCCTGTTTAATATTACAGGCTGCAGTATCATGTGAGTACCTTGCTAGGCACATAATTGCTGCTGCATTTTCATTGTTTCCCTCACAAGAATGGCCTTGAACATGGGAAGGAGGAAATGGATGACTGCTTGCTTTTTTTTTTGAATAGGGATAAAATGTTTTCTAATGGGCAAAATACATGCAGGACCACATTGCTAACCAGCTCTAGCCTCACAAGCTACTTCTAGCTCAGTTTTCTGAGGTTTTCAAATGCTGACTTCAGCAGTACTGTTTTCGATTACACACTATACATGTGCAAATAGAATATGCAGTGGATAAAAACATATACTTCTAATATGAATTGCATGCACTGACTAGAAAGTGCCATTGAATCAGTGACAGTAGAGGGGAAAATGAACAGAAGAAGCTTGGCGAAGCAAACCCTACATCTGCAGCACCACAGCTCTGGTACAGCTTTTCTGTCTTGCTTATCAATGAATGGCATGTGTCTTACTCTTTGTACATTGATTCTAAGAACACACATTGTCTCTCTTATTCTTAAATGCTGTAATCATTCACTGGAGCTCACAGGTGAGAATTGTTTCTTAGGAAGCCAATTTTGTATGCTGAGTAGTTCAGATACTCTGGACTTTTCTGCTAATCTTCATTCCTTTAAGGTAGGCTGTGCTTCACTAGAGTCAAAGTTAGAGGAAGCTTGCAGGGTGGATTTTAAGGAGGGGAATGAACAAGAGGAGGCAGTGTAGCAAGACAACTCCCCTTCTGTGGACCTCAGATAACCAGGCTTGGAACAAGATGTGCCCTATTTTCTATGCCTTGCTTTTGATGTCCTGTTTTCTCTCTTTATGTGCCACTTGTAAGTGCAGCATTTCTTCCTTAAAAACTGGTGTAGCTACAGTTTGCACTGATCCTCTGCCTGGGATATTAAACTGCCTGGGCACTTTATTTTTGTGTAGACTGGTTTGATTACTGAAATTCCATTATTGTCAAAATGTCTCAGCATGACGTGAACCTCTGTTAGCCCCTTGTCTCCTAATGTATGTAACAACCTTTATTAGTGTTGTAATGTCTTAGGTTCCTGTTTCAAATGTAATGGAATTGCCTGACAGATGCTTGATAGGGCTGCAGAATGTCTTGGTATGTGCTGCTGTCTTTATTAAATTGAAAGTCCTTTCTGGTTGTTCAGAAACGATCAGTTCTCTTTTGTATTATTTTCCCCCTGCTGCTTGCAAGCAGCTGCCTTTTGTTTCTGACAAATCTCTTTTCCCTGTCTTCATTTATAAAGTAATCTTTCCATTCTTCTTCATTTCATGTTATCCTTCTTTTCTGCATTCCTGTCCTGCAATGTGTGCTAAGCGTATATACCTCAAAATCCTCAGTACTTGATGGAAAGGTCTGAGCAGCTTCATCTTTTGTTTCTAGTCCTTAGTTTTTGGTTTGATTTCACTATTTTTTAGAATCTAGTTAATGAAAATCCATCTACCAAAGTTTTCAATACCTTTTAAAATTATTTCTTTTATGTTTGGAACATCATTTAGAGTATTTACTAGGACTGGATTTCTCTTCTATCTTTTTTTTTTCCTTTCACAGTTTCAGAAGCAGTGACCACTGCTGCCCATAGGTGTGTGGACTACCTTTGTTTCTTACAAAATTTTTGTTCTGAAGGCCTATACATATAATATAACCACAGTTTCTCTGTCAGCAATCCAGATAATTAATAATACTGATAATGCCCAAATACACAGAGCTCGGTGGAGTTATTGCTTGTTATGAGCTCCTCTTTTGCAGTTTCTGTCTTTGTCTACATGTTGCTGAAAAATGCCATCAGTGTAAGATTATAGTTCCCAAGTTGTATATACTTTCTTCTAAAATGTCAGATTCAGCAAGAACTACACCTATGAAAATCAGGAAGCAAACTAAAGTTAAGATACTTTCAGATACAAACTCCTGATAACCAGGAGATAATAATGAAAATATTCTAAGTGAATCTTAGCTCTCTTCCTGGAGGTAGCAATAGTTACTGGGAGTACCTAGGTAATGTCTCATTTGTCTGTATCAGGGTACCTCTGGTAAGCGAAGATGTAATGAATGATGCAGATTTTAGCTGGAGAAGTCAGTCAGAGCCATGGCTGTGACACATGGTGGTGTGTGTGTCCTGTATGTCTTGATCATGGGCATGCATTCACATTACCAATGCTGTCTTCCAGATTACCAGTAGCATTCTTACTGTGCTCTGTCTCTGAGTGGGAAATCACACCTTGTCCCGCAGTTGGCGCCTAGGAAATTGACAACTGCGATTTAGGGGGTCATTGTAGGCTTCTATAATTTGTGCTGTGTTTTGCCTCATGATATGATCAGTCATCCTCACATGTTTTCAAAGACTTTGCACAGAGTGCTGCATTTTCAGACAAATCAATCCCTTTTCCATTGATTGAAAAACTAGCAGGGCTCAATTTCAAGAAAACATGATATTTGCCCAACTGAAGAAATAAAAGTCAAGGAAAACTACTGAACATGCTTGGGAAAACACAATGTTTGCAGGCCATTCTCAGATAAGAGTTCAACACTCTGCATGCACACAACAGGCATTCAGGAGCAGTAGAACGTTTCCCATTCCCTTAAACCTGCTTAATCCTTCTGGTTAAGGGATTAAGTACAAACCAGTGCAGAGGTATAAACTGTGCCTCTAACAGTGGTCTCACCACTGCTTCCTGCAAGGGCCAGGGCATTCACAGAGATGGGCTATTGTGGAAGTCTAGCAGGGCTCTCTTATCATGGCACACCACACTCGTGGCGCTTTTTGATGCTGGGATTAAGTTTGGCATTCAAAGAGGGTAGGGAGTGGGCGGGTATTTCCTTACACAGGTAGTTGCTATGTGGCTTTGGGACAATTGCTTTCAGAAACATGAAAGCCCTTGCCATCAGTCTGCCTTCTGACATACAGCACTTCTCTGCATTTCTGAGCACAATAGTATTATTTTACAAGATACCCCAATCATCCTTCTTTGTCCGCCCCAGCCCAGACTAAACGTGAACAGAAAGTCAGTGCTGCTTTTCCATCCAACTTGTTTGGTATTGGGAGCTGTTAAAGGTACTGTGGAGGCAGATTGGGTGGGCTAAAGTCGCACCCTAAGCTGCATCCTTGCAAGTGGTTTTTTGGGGGCACAAAGATGGGAAGTGCTGGTGGCCCACTCTTGGTGATGGTGTCATGAGATCAGATGTGACAGCAGAGAACAGGAAATCCAGTGGAGGTGCAGCTTCAGCACGGAGTTCCCAACAAATGGGCACACATTTTGCCACCTTCAAGTGTGTTGCATCTATGCCTTTCTGCCTTCTCTTTTTATTTTGTCCAAATGTGAGTGAGCGCTGAACACCATTTATCCCAGCAATAAACAGGAGGCTGACATCATGTAACTGTAACTTCTAAGGAAATCTTCCCAGTCTTCAGCAAATTTTGTGAGTAGTTGTATTTCCTTTGTTTGTCAAATTGCAACATTTTTGATTTTCTGCTGGGAGAAAGGACTAGGTGACAACACGCTGAGAAAATTAAATAAAAAAAAAAGTGGGGGAGAAGGGGAGTAAAATAAAGATAAAGATTCAGAGAGGGGTATGGCAGCAAAATATAGACCAGGTAAGAGCTAGGCAAAGTTGTCAAATGTGTCTTCATCTTCAAGAAGAGCTGATAGATAAGTTGGAATAGTCAGTGGAGTGCTGGCAGTTGGTGACAGATGGAAACACTTAACTAGGTCCTTTGTAAAATGCACCAGATTGTCATAGGATCTTTTAAAGGTTCAAGAGTGTTTCAGTGGTAGACGGGTGCTATGTAACCCTGAGGGAAAACTTGCAGTAGTTTGGCCTATAGATTGATACACAACTCTGTGTGCCCAATTAAATGATGAAGCACATGTGGAGCACAGCTCTTCATTTGATTTCCTTTGACAGGAATTTAGCATGCAAGCACCAAAACCACTCAGAAACTGAGATCAGTGACAAGCAAATGGTCACAGATGGCAGGAAGGTGGCAGAGCTGAATCAAAGCTATGCCTGAGCTGAAGCTGAAGCACTAATATAGGTGCACCTTAAGAAAGCATGCAGATTTTGGAGTTCTTTGAAGAACAGATTTTTAATAGAAAAAGTCTTCACAACTTACCCATGACAGGTGCTTCAGTATCCCCTTTCTAGCCACTAAAGATGATCACTGCTTTTTACTGACTAATGCTGAAAAATTTCAGATTACTGCCTTTCTGTTCTCTCATGCTTTTTTGTGATATTCATTATACCTCATTTTTAAAGCACTCCAGACTGCAAACCCTAGTCTGAGAAGTCTTTGTCCTGACCAAATGCAGGGGAGGGGAAGCACAAAATTTGATGTCTGATCCGCAGCATGAGAGCACAAATTTCTCAGTCCTGCTGGTTTGTGGCATATTCAACTGAATTGATAGAGGCTCCCTCTGATTTATCACCAAAGTAGCAATGAAAATTCAGCTGACAACACATACTTTGAATTTCTCTCTGGGTGTTACAAGGCTACTTCTGCAGTAGTTACTTTCATACCAAATTAAAGTGACTTTGTGAAGACATAGGTTTAACAAGTGAAGCTTTTTGAGTGGTTTATCATTTGTATCTGCTTGAAATCACTCTAGTTCATTTCTGCTCTGGGAAGAGATGGCCAAGTGTCCAGACCTATCACAGCTCCCATGAGACTTTCTTGTGCTTCTGGCCCATTCCTCAGCTTCAGTGAGATACTGAACAATCTTCACATGTTCACAGCTTCTTTGTCTCTGGAAACACATAGACGTTTTGTAGCGGATGGGCAAAGCTGCTCTGCTATGGCTGTGGGACTTTCATATGACAGCTGCGATCATCTTTTACAGCTAAGAAATGATGGAAAGACATAATGTAGCCCTTCTATCAGTATCACTCACACGTGCTTTCTGCAGAAGTTCATCTCTGTAGCATGACTCTAGCTATGTTTTTCATATATTGGCTGTCTTAGCATAAGGAATCTATGAATTTTAGTCTCTATTTGAATATTTCTGTTTGTTTTATTTGAAAATAGGCTTTAAGATATGGAATAATGTAGAAATTTTTTTTTAGAAAGCTTCCTTGTCTAGAAATGGACAGAGGGAGAAAATAGGAGAAAGTTGTCTTGAGAACAAATAAATCCATGTGACCAGGTAAGTTTTTAATACGTATTCCAACACTCTGGAGGAGGATATACTAAAAAAAAAGAAAGTATTCCCTCATACATACGCAGGATATTATACAATTGTATCTCAGCCTAGGCTATGTTTCTGCAACAAGTTTGCAACAATTGGCAAAGTCAACTTCTCGTCTCTATCCCAGCAGTCTCTCATGCCAGAAACATCTAGAACACATAGGCTTTTAAAGCTGTGTTCTCACGTGGTATGACCAGTCTGTTTGAGTTGTATGTTTATTTTGAGAGTATACAGTAGTGCTGTGTTTACATTAGGATCACTGGGGAAGTTTCCCAGGAATATCAGTGAAAATCCTTAATTTTTCTTTGTTGATAGTACACATGATCACATGAAACCATTGAGAATTAGAACTCTTCTCTGGACAAATTGCATAGTTTCAATTGCTGTCAGCGGAATACTTTGTTTTTGCTTTGAAGCATTTTCTCTCTGCCTTTTTAAAATTCTAGAATCAGCTGTGGTTTTTCTTCATGTTCAACCACAAATTAAATCAAAGGATTCCAGTAATGATTGTCCTCATTGTGCTGCATAGGTCTCGCTGCATTTACAAAACACTGGAGACATCTATGTTGTGATTCCTCCTAGACAAAGACACACATGAAAAACCTAGGATATGTTCTGTTGATAATTGTCTCTTCTTCATAAAGACATATGTAGCCAACTCTTTCAGAAGCAGGTCTTTAAATTAGATGGGGTGAATCCTTAAACTAGGGATTAGTCCTTCAGATGACACTGTTGCTGATCTAGAAGATGATATTGTGTTGTACAGGCAGCAGGCAGGTTGATTTGATTTGTCTTTTATTTTTTTTTTTTTCATGAGCTCTACCACTGGCTTTTTGTACAACCATGGGAGACTCACTTTACCCTATTTACTTCTATGTCCCTAAAGTTCCTTCCCATTTTCTTTAGGCTGTAATATCTTCAGATCTGGAATTGTTTCTGGGTCTGTACAGCAGTTTGCATACTTAGGTCTTGTCTTCTGTTTGGTCCTCCAGTGACCTGCATTATCAACAGAGCAACCCGGACAGTGTTGCTTGCAAATATATTATACTCAGCAAGCATGTCCGGACTTGCAACAAGTCTGGCAAAGACTGATTGCTGAGTATCCTAAAGCTTTTTACCGCCTTCTACCCCCTCATCTGATGCAGTCTGTTGAGGAATCCATTCAGTGCAGGTAGTGCAGTGTGCAGCTGCAGTGGGAGCTGCAGGTTGAGCTCGGGGTGGTGGGATCCTGAGGCAAGGGGCCACGAACTGGTGCTGACTCTGTGCATAACAAAGGGCCCAGGGACCCGTGGCCCAGCCAAGTGACTGGATGCTCCAGGGAGCCGATGACCCCAGACTTTCGCGTGCATAGACTGTGAGGGTATAAAAAGCCAGGGTTGCCTTTGTTTGGGGTCCCTCCTCCTTGGTACCCAGCTTGAGCTGTCATTTTGTGGTTGTGCCATGATTAAGTTATTTTAATGACTGAGATATTTGAGACTCTGCTCTGGGAAACCTAAGGTTGAGCTAGTAAGGAAAGCTGATCTGACTCACTGTGTGAGTGTGGGGTGTTGTGGCTGTTTGCTGGGGTTTTAGTCCCAGCTCAGGTGGTGTGAGTGTGACTGCCAGAGTGGCTCCCAGATGGTCAAGACAGGGAGGTTTCCTGAACACAGTCTGCTCTCCAACTACTTCTCTTGCTATAGGCAATCTGAGGCTTCCTGTTGGCCTCTCTTGTACTCACTGGACAAAACATTCTTTCCTGAAAGTTTCAGGATAACCACCTTTAAAAAACTAGCTTTGAAACCATTTTCAAATTCCTGCTCCAATGGTATTGCTTCCTATAAGGGGCAAACTCCCAAACCAGGAAAGTAAGTATGCAGTTTGTAAAAAAGGCTCTGTTTCAGCAAATTATTAATGAAAGCATTAATAAAGCACAGCTAACATCTTCACTTGGGCTTATAACTTGCTTTCTGACTGCATAATAATGTACATTTTTCTTTTGACAAATCAAACACCCCTGGTTCTTTCCCCTTAGGTTGCATTTTCTTTAATAATGCTTTCAGATGTCAGCTGAGCCAAGTTTTCAGGTAGGTACGATGACACAGTGGTGTACTACAGTCAATTCCCCAAGCTTGCACTCTGTGTCTTCAGTACATTGGACGCAATGAACCTTGGGGGCCTTTATTTTTATGACAGCAATAAATTCACCTAGTGAGATGAAGACTTATTTTATGACTCTTCCTTTTGATGATAGTAGCACTGTATAAGGCAAAGCCAGTGAAACTAGACGTGCTTAAATAGTAAAAAGTTTGAAAAAGGAGAGAAAAATACTGTGATTGCTGTGGAAAGAAACTGAGCTATTCACCTGTCCAAAAGCATCAGAAGAAAAGGGTTTTTACCATATGACCAACCAGTCTTTGGACTCTGAATCTGGCAAAGGAGAGTACCAAAGGACACAACTCAAAGCCCCCACAAGCTAAAAGTGTATCTTGTATGAGCTCCAGTATAGCATTAGGGTTCATTTGAGCACTCTCTGTCAAGGATCAAGGCCCATGATTAAAGAAAATGACAGATAAGCAAAAGTGTCTCCCAGCCTTCTTAGCAAAATGTGACATGCAGAGATGAGACCTAAGGTCAGGTTTGCTGTCACAAGTCTTTTGTTAGTTATCCATTATGGAATTTCTTTGGGCCAGGGCAGATCAAATCCAAACCACTTTATTGGCTTAGGTCTTTATAGGAATTTCATTTTGTGCTCTTTTTTAGCCACAGAGTTAGGCTTCAACCAACAAAATTAAAAAGAAAAAAAATTTCTTGTAAGTGAGGATTTTCTTTTATGGTAAAAAAATACACATCTAATAAGAAACATTTCTATGCTGATTATTAGTTGAACACATTTTTGAACAGCTGGGTTATATGCCATGCCAATAGTGCACATGTGTGGGTGTCACCTTTATCTAAATATGGGACTGTCAGATTGCTGCTGAAAAAAATAGAAAGTATGGAAAACAGCTGAGATTCACTAATAGCTGCTTTTAAAGCTCATGGAGAGGGTAAGTCTTTTGCAGAAATCTAAGAACCAAAAAGTAATTTGGTTTCAGTCAGAGTTTCTGTTACAGGCAGGATTTCCTCACATGTTTCTTGATCATAAATAATGATTTGAAATATTCTTCTTGCAAATTGTCTAAATTATACCTAGCAGATTTCATGGAAATATGGCCCTTTTTGCACCAGGTCAATGGATGTTAAATATCAGAAGAACCCTTCAGATTCCAGAATCTTTTGTGTCACTAAGTGCATGTAAAGGATTTACTGAAAGAGCAGATGGGGTCGGGGAAAGACAGGCAGCTTACATTATTGGATGCCATACTGTCCTAAGCCTATTCCTCCATAGCTTTGACTCTTGGAAAAGATACTTAATTCTTTTGTCCTTCACTCTCTGTCTACAGTCAGGTTTGATTTATGTAATGAATGCATGGTACAATATGAATGTGTTAGTGTTTATAACTGAAGAATTACTCCTAGAACTGCAAGCTCTGCTCTTTCAGGTCTGTGGAGAATGAACATAATTGTGGATGTAAATAAGGCATTTATACAGGCTTTGACTTGGAATACATCTGTTGCTGAGGTACCAGGACACATACTGTCTTGTTATCATTAGCATGTTACAAGAATACTGTTTTTAAAGGATTAATTCCATAGTTTAAACAATGCAGAAGATAAATCTTTACCACAATAAAGGAAAAATTCTTTACAGAACCTGAAGAGCAAGGTCTGTTTAGCTGAACCAAAAATAGACTGAGAAAAGATTTGCTTGCAAGACATCAGTACTTTCAAAAGTCAAAATTACTAAATAATAATGTTCTCATTAATCTAGCAGGGAAAGACACAAAGAAAATTAATAGCTGGATTTTTCATACAAAGAAATTAAAATTAAGAATCAATGCCTCATTTCTAAGAGTGAGATTGATTAACCACTGGAACAAATATTAAGGGATATGGAGTCCTTATTTCTTGAAGCCTCCAAATGAAGACAGAGCAATAAAAACCATATATTTAGAAGATATATTTTAGTAAAAGGAAAAAAAAAAATCCAGCTTAATACACAGGTGATGATAAAATTTTAGGGCATGTATTACACAGAAGGTCAGACAAGGGGATCTGATAGCCATTTCTGGTGTTAAACTTCTGAGCAAAAGCAGACCAAGGGAGAGAGCTGGTTCTCAGTGTTTTCAAACACTGAATAAATTGTTGACATTTATCACCCTGCCTGTGATTTCAGCTTTATGCTTGTGCAACACAAAACCATGAAATCCAGAACACTCAAACTGCAGTTGCATTATATAGATTGCAGGCAAAATTTTATCATCTAACACTGGGCTGCTGTTGTACCTTGGAAAAGATATATCTACTCTGGCAAACACTGAATCTCATCTACTTTATGCAAAAAAAAAAAACAAGGAGGAAGAAAATATACACATAACTGCCTTCCCTATCAGGTAAGAAATATGCTTGTGTCTTACACAAAAAACAGAGCTCCCTGCCTATTCATGAGGTACATTCAGGCCCCTATAGACATGGAATTTGATTAACATGCAGTTTGTGCATCACTTGATGGAAATTGACATTCCCTAGAAATTAAATGTGATAAACCATGATCAGAAGACCATGCACTTTCATATGCATTATTGAGTGAATGTACAGGTGGACAGGTCATGTAGGGAAAGGCTTTGTTTGAAGTTGTCCAAGGGTATGTAAAGGAGAGGAATGACATAGTGTTTTGACACTGGGCATTGAAAGATTAGACTAATGAAAGTTTTATCATGTTTTATCCTTGCAAGAGGTGCAGATGGGATGGTAGAACAACAACAACTTCACTGATCGATCAGGTATGCCTGAGCTAGACTTTGGTAAAGTTCAAAAACATTACAGGGTGAACTCCTTGAAAAAGGTCTAATCGTATACAGTAGGCAATTTTTATGAGAGGATACCGATGAGTTTGTAGCAATGAAGCATAAATAGAGCTGATACAAGAAAGTGAAGAGTGGGGAGATCAGCAGAAGAGAGGCACCGGTTTGTACTAGGACTGAATTTCTAGAAAATCACATATTTACGTGTGAACTGAACTGTATGTGTAATACGTGGAAATCTGTGGGTAAATACATGCTTAGAAAACAGGGATAGACTTATGAATGTGTTTTAAATACTGAGAAAAGTCTTAGTCTGGCAAGTAAAAGATTTAAATACTGGGCTGTTTGTGTGAGATAGTGATGGTTATGTCCCCTTAATAAAGCAATCCTTACATAAAACTTGAGCTCCTTCAGAGACTAAAATAATGCCAGTTACATTGCTTGTAGTTAGCCATTGAGTTTCAGCATTTCTGGGGGAATACAGTGAATTTTGTCCATTTAATGACCAATGAGGGATGCCAGCAATTTTAGACACTTGTCACTTCTATAGCAGTATAGCAGTATAACTTCCTTTTGTGATTCACGTTCTTCTTAGTGCTCAGATATTTGTGTGAGTGGTTGAGTTTCAAGAAATCAGGTGAAAATTCCTTTGTTTTATTTTTCTTTCTGGTCATGGTGATATTTTTCTAAAGTCTTTGGTGGTGTAAGGAGCCATATAAGAATTTAGAAAATAAGAAAAGGTTTGCCTTTGTATTTTTGTGCCTGCTTTTCTCAGAATAATATCACCCTGTTAGACTAGTTTTAATTTAATTTAGCTCTGTTTATTTGCACTGAAATGTTTCTGGCTCCAGAAAAAAGAACTGTCTCAAATGCACCGGTACAAATATATGTTTCTTTTCATGGCCTGATCTAAAGTGCATTTCAAAGAAAATGTCATAGCAGGTAGCGCTATATCTTTTAAAATTCACAGGTTAGGTCAGAGGGAGTGTTTTGTGTTTATTCAATTTTATAAGGTTTTTCCAGTAAGGTCCTTTTCATCTGTGAGTAGTACAAGAGGGCTCGAGGGAAACTGGCAGAAAGCTGGAAAATGTTCATCCAGTGATTTCAGATGTATTTCTAGAAGCAAGTAAAAATACCACAAAGGGAAATGTATCCCACTGTTGGAAATGCTGGAGCAAAGTGTGACAGAAGGATCACCATCCAAGGCAAGGAAGACACTTCAGAGTGCAGGCAGCATGATTGAAAAAATTGGTTTAATAGAGGCAAGATATATAAAACAAAAAAATTAACAGCTCAACTACTTGGAGACTTACTCGACATGCAGCACCACAGCAGAGTGGGTCCCTCTGTATTTACAGAGGGACCAAAATTCTGGTCTTAAATTGTTAAGAACACATTAATGTTTTAATGCAGGTCAAAATGTATAGCTGCCTGAGATGAATCCCCAGTGTATAGGGTAAAATAATTTTAATCCCCTGCAAACAAAACAGAACAAAAGCTAGTAAGATTATTTCTTTTCTTGCTCTCTCTCTTACTGATCAGGGAGCATACAGTGAATAACAAGAAGTGCTTAAATCATGCATATTGTTTTCTGTGTTGTCTCAAGCGTCGATTTTATGGATGCATATGGCTGAATGTCAAAAAGTGCAACTGGATGTTTTTCCCTGAGATTTTGACCATGCCATGGTAGAAGGCATTGTATTAATATGTACACTGTGGCTTCCAGACTGCAACCTTTCAAGGAAGAGGGCAGTCTAAGGAACTGCTTTTCAGCCACAGTTCTGCCTTGAGTAGTTATTAATCTGCTGTGTGCTCCTGGCCCTGCGCTGGTTCTGTGTTTGTGCAGCCATTCAGCTGGACCAGACTTCCTGCTTCCTTGCAACCTGATTACATAAATGATTTTACCACCATTACCTGAAGGATAATTCAGGGACAAGAAGACAAGCAGAGGGTACTGGAGCCATCTTAAACAACACTGCTATTTGGATGGCAAACCCAATCTACAAAAGGAAACTTGCTGTTACTATTAATCTTTGTGAAAGTATACATCTATCCACTGGAAAACATTTAGTTTTGAACTAAAATATCTAGTATAAAAAAAAAATAAATTGGAAAACCTTTTTCTGAGTGCTGAGGGAGCTTCATGCTAATACTGCTATATAGTGTTTATAGCAGATGGGAGGCAGTGGAGCTGTGATGGAGCATCACTCATGGCAGCAGTGTTGGCCAGCATTTGCAGATTCAAGAAGGAGTGACAGGTCTGTACAGCCATGTCTTCTCATTGCAGTCATTGCTGTTGGTAACGTTTCCAGCTGAGGGCACCTGCTGTAACAGAACCAGGCAGGTCTTAGCCATCAACCACTTAAGACAATAACAGCTCCAATGATGAATGTGCCACCTGAGTCACTCCTAGTAAAACTGTAGTTCACCCTGTTAATAGAGCAAATGTAAATGTGTTGGAAATAACTTATAGATGTGACAGCAGGAGATGATCAATCAGTTGTGAGTGGTGGAAGTCTTCATGGGACATGGTATTCCTGAGCCATTGCTTCAGTCCTCTTTTCCTTCCATGTGGCTTAAGGGGAATACAGAACCATCACTCTGAAAATTTGGTCTCACATGCAGGCTTGCTGCACAGCTTGCCACAGAAGACAGATCTTTAAAACACAGCTGATATTGCAGGACTTGAGCCACGGACAGTTTGGCAAAGGGCTCTGTTTTTAGGGCATCATTAGTAACTTTGTTCTGAATCTGCTCAGAGATAAAAACAATAAATGTAGGAGAAGATGTTTTTTTCAGAGCATTGTTTCTAACCCTTGCAGGGCCATGAGAAACCAATCAACATGTTTATAAAATCTCTATGGGGATTCCTTTTCCTTCTAAATAGTCATTGATGATTTGGAGTGCTGCTTAATGAAGCTACCATGGGGTCTAAGGCCGTTGTCCGAGTTGTTTGTCTCACTGCAGTCTATTGAGGTATAAGTCATGGAGAATTGGTGCAGGGACTAAGGAATATTCTCGGCTTACTGTTGTCAAGGGAAAGTGCTTTTATGTGCATTTTTCTTGCTGTTAAATGCATGAGAGGTTTTTTGCTTCTTCTCTTCTCTTCTCTTCTCTTCTCTTCTCTTCTCTTCTCTTCTCTTCTCTTCTCTTCTCTTCTCTTCTCTTCTCTCTCTGTAGAAATCCCTGAAGTTCTTTTTCTTTCTTTTAAATTTGAAAATTCACATGCAATTACAGACTTAAAAGATGCTTCAGCTCAACAAGAAATGCTACTGAAGGCTGTGGTAAAACCTCAAGCTTTGTTAATATTGCAAATCTTGATTTCTTGTAAAGTGACATGTTTAGGGTCAAGCTTTTCAAATAAACCTCGAAGAAGCAAGATAAGATGAGAACCAGAAGAAAGGGTAGTAGCCTGCTCTTGTACATTAGTACCCACAAAATTAATTAACAGGCTTGGACTCTTGAAACCTTGCATCCAAACCCTGCATTGTTGAGAAAATTTTCACAGCTTAAAAATATCCAACTTTTGTATGGCAGTTTTGCACAGTTGCAAAAGCAGCAGGTTCCATGTCCATGGAGGAGGGGATCAGGTTGTATTATATTGGAACTGTAATATACAGCCTATATTAATTTTCTCATTTTATTTGTATGAATAATTAATGCTTTAGTTTCATACATTCACATAAGTAAATTACAATTTCTTATTCCAATATAATAATTTCCTGAAAAATATGTATTCTGCAGGGATTTACATAGCACTAATTTCCTACTGGTGTTGTTATAGATATTTAGAAATTGTGTGTAGGTGGATCTCTTATGGTTAAAGATGTCATCGAAACCTCTCAGTGGAATTATTTTCTAGTAATTCCTTGAATCATTTGTTATACCATTAGCTTTGTCTCTTAGCCAATTGCAGTATGAGATTAACAGTAAAATAGGAAAATTCTTTCTTAAAACAGCATTATTTGTTAGGTGGCATTAATTATACTACAGCTCGTATTTGGTATTAGTGCTGGCAACTTTCAATTGAACATCTGTAGTGGTTTGGTGCTTACTAACCCATGACAACATCTCAGAGCATTTAAGGAATGTCAGCTGATTCAGACTATCCACTTTCACAGCAAAATATCTTTTTTACTAATGTCAATTCTCATATTGAGTTTTGAGCTAACTTTCTTTTTGCAATTGAAGCATGGGAACTAAGCAATTTAGCCTAAGGAACAGGAGCCCAGAATACAACACAGAAGTTTTGATTTGACACAGGGAACAAAAGGTCTTTAATGCCTCCTCTGATGTGAAATATTGCTGTACAGAACAGAAGTTTGGATGGTCACAGGAGGTCAGATTGTTATCCCATGAAGGGGAAACCCTTTCATCTTATAGATTTCTCAAACACAAATAAAAGATCCAGTTGAAACCTTAAACATAACAGAACACTGCTTTTCCCTTTCTATAGCAGCTACTGTAACATTTCTAGCAGCTCCAAAGTTTGATGTTGTTTTGAGAATTAGTTCCATTAAAAAATGTCATATTCATAGGTCATTCAATGCTAATACTGTACATTCAACTACTGTATAAATTCTAATGTTCAATCTAGGCTAGTTTTGAATACCACAAAGGAAGCAATCATATAAATAAACCCATATTAATAGAATAATTGGTTGACATTTAAAGCAGTGACCTTCAAAAGGTGTTTAATGATTTGCCAGGCTTACTTGTGTTTGTGCTTGGAGGAGGAATTGCAGATCAGGATTCCTGGCTTCTTTTATGGCTTTGGCACTGGTACATCACTGCCTGCCAACTTGTGACAGTGTCCATTGGACAGTACATTTGCACATATACATCTCTGTATTCCATGGGGGCGAGTTGCTGGTACTGTTTGTTAAATGACTGCAGATATGTAGTCCTTTTAACATAGCAAATATTCATCTTAATTGAGGTTTTGGCAAAACCACAAAGAAATATCACCATTAAAAGCTTAGCAAAATTCTAGATGAAAACTCAGTAGGTTTAGCTTGCCTAAAACATTTTGAAAGTATTTGTCATATTAATAATTTACTAATAATTATAGATAATTTTGGGGAGCTTTTAATCTAATCATATATAATTGAAAATAATGAGTTTGTTCATAATGAAGTAATAGCTGAAATGCTCATTAACTTGTTGGAGCAAAATCATATCAATTTTAGGTGAAGTAGACACAGTGGGCATAGTTCCAGGAGGCTTTCCATTTTTTCCAAATCTCATCTGACCTAATTACTATGGACTAAACACTTGCTCACATTTGAGTTCTCATTTATTCCAAAATTAAAGAACAAAATCATTGAGATGCTCTAAGACTCCATATTTGTGAGATCAAACATTTTTGTTCAAAACAATAACTAAAATTTCAACAGTTTTTTTTTTTCTTCTTCGGTGCTGTTGTGTTTTTCTGAAATGCTTTCACTGTCTTAGCACAATGACATCATTTAGACAAAAGGGAGTATTGTATGTATTACAATTCTTGTAAAAATTCATAAACTCCTTAAAGTTTTCTATAGTTCTAGAATATATCTACAAGTATCTGTGGATATTTAATGCAAAAAACATTTTTTTAAATCAATATATACAGCATAACAGAATTATTACAGGTTTAAATCTCTTATTCTTCAGTGAATAGAACTGCAACCTGCCATTGTGGTACTACCTAGTTTATGACCTAATTTTATGTGGTTTAATGTTCTTAGTTCTTCTAAGTTTGTTTACTGCCCTGAGTAAAATTATATGATCCATAGAAAAGATTAGGGAACAGAAAGCTCAGTAATGGAAGTTTGGTGTATCTGCTATCTGAAGACATTATGATAGGACTGAGATGATTTGAGGGAGCCTATGAACCTCTTACAAATTGTGGTAGATTTTGTGCAGTCATTCATAAAAATATACCGTGGAGTTTTTCTGTAAGGATACAAAATCTTTCTCTGATGGACAGTCCAAAGCACCTCTGCCAGTCAGAGACAAAAAGCCATGTTAATGCAGTGACTGAAAACAAGCATACTGGGGAGGCAGATAGAGGATTACCAGCAATGACATAAGGAAACATTTAAGCATGGAGAGATCGTGAAGGTTGGGCAAGAAGTCAGACCAGGTTACTCACAGAATTGTCACAGAATGGCTTGGGTTGAAAGGAACCTTAAAGATCATCTAGTCCCAACTCATCTGCTGTGGGCAGGGACACCTTCAACTAGACCAGGTTGCTCAAAGCCGCATCCAGCCTGCCTTGAACACTGCCAGGCATGGGACATCCACAACTTCTCTAGGCAACACATTCCAGTGCCTCACCACCACCATAGTAAAGGTTTCGTAATATCCAGTTTAAACCTACTCTCTTTCAGTTTGAAGCCCTTCTCCCTTGTCCTGTCACTACATGCCCTTTAAAAAGTCCCTCCCCATCTTTCTTGCATGTTCCCTTCAGGTACTGGAAGGCTGCACTTAAGCCACCCAAAAGCCTTCTCTT
This sequence comes from Corvus kubaryi, assembly GCF_017639235.1. Lineage (NCBI taxonomy): Eukaryota > Metazoa > Chordata > Aves > Passeriformes > Corvidae > Corvus > Corvus kubaryi. The sequence continues at coordinate 16,911,609 of NW_024582054.1, forward strand.
CTCTAGGCTGAACAATCCCAATTCTCTCAGCCTTTCCTCATAGGAGAGGTGTTCCATCTCTCTGATCAACTTGATGACCCTCCTCTGGACTTGCTTCAATAGGACAATACCCTTCCTGTGTTGGGCAATCAGGGTTTTTCCAATCTGGTCTTGAAAACTGCCATGGACAGAGACTAAAGAACATTTCTGGGCAGTACTTGACTGCCCTCTTGGTAAAATAACACATTTTTTAAGACCAATGAATGCTACTACATTAGTAAAACAAAAAAGTCCATGAGAGTTTGTTTTCCCTAGCAGTAACTGGTTTTTATTATTATTTTTAATCCCTTCCAATGTCAGTGGTACATGCTGCATCAGTCCATCTCTATACTCTGAAACACAACTGAATTCAAAGCATCCTTCTTTCTGGAAAAGCTGCCCTTAAACAGTAAAACCCCTTGGCATTAGCATCTTTCTAAGTGATCTAGACAGTTTCCTGTGACAATGCCTGGAGATCTGGCAATAGGCAGCCCCCTGACTCCATTCAGACTCAAGTGCTAGGGGATTTTAGGTGCATGGATGATCTGTGAGAGTCAGTTGGGGAGCCAAGGAGTACAAGGAGATCTTCCAGAGCTGATCCAGGGGTCTGAAAAAAGTGTGTTAGCCTTACAGTCATAAATTTTCCTATAATAATTCTCCCATATCAGATTCTAAAATACATGGAAAATATATTTTAGAAACAGTTTTCTGGTGCTATTCAGCATTAATAAACATGATAAGCAATCAGAGTACCTCAGTATACACTGTCTTTTGCATGAAGAATTTGAAGTACCTCACAGACACTAATTAATTAAGACAACACACCTGGGATGGAAACACTTCAGGGGAGTTTATAATATCAGTTCATTTTACATTTACATTAAATACAGCACAGAAAGGTTAAAAGATTACTCCCCAGTGACACAGAAAGTCAGAGCTAGAGCAAAGAGCACAACCCCAAGACCCTACTTGGATGTTGCTCTGCTGGAACAGTGGAAAATATGTATTGCAATCATACAGTTTATAGCAAGATAAATTAGCTGTGTAAGTATTTATTTACACCGCAAATTTGGGATAACAGAATACTGCTGTGATTTAGTGAAGTTCATATTGTACAGATTGAGAAATAAACAGAGTAGTGCATCAAAGAACTCATTTCACATTAGCATCACAGAAGCATGCTACTAATCCTCTGCCATCCTCTTCTGCCAAATGTGTTGTAGACACAGCAGCAGGACTAATCTTCCTTTAAGAAAAATGACTTCAGCTAGAGGGAACTGGCTCCTCTGAAGTCCAAGGAGTGGTAGTAATAAAAATTTTTGATGATCTTACTCTCCATCCTCTTTTCATGTCTCTAGCATTTCATTTTATTATCCTGAGTCTGCTGAGATGAAACTACCCAAGGAATAGCAATCGGGATTAAGATCTCTTTTTACCCAATGCAGGTGTGTCCTGAAATATGATATATGGACTCTAACAATATTAGGGCGCTTAATTTCTTTTGAGTCAGCATTGGGAATTTTCTGGGAAATCCTCAGGAGATTTTCCCAAGAAGGTGGTTGAGTCACCATCCCTTGAGGTGTTCAAGAAACGACTGGAGGTGGCACTTCATGTTATGGTTTAGTTGACAGAGATTGGTCAGAGGTTGGATTCCATGATCTTGGAGGCCGTTTCCAACCTAAATGATTGTGGGTTTTTTCTGAAAGTAGAGTTCTAATGAAAAGACTGGAACATTCCAAGAAGTAGAGGTCTCTATTGGAATAAATTTTAGCTCAGTTGGTTAGAGCACGGTACTAATAACACCAAGGTCATGGGTTTGATCTCCATATGGGCCATTCACTTAACAGTTGGACTCGATGATCATTGTGGTTCTCTTCCAGCTCAGAATATTCTGTGATTTTGTGAAATTTGAACACATAGTTCAGCTTCTATTTGCAAGCATGGCAGAGCAGGAGACTTCCACATTAAGTGCTTTTAATCCTGTTAAATTAACACACATTCCTATAAGTAATTCCATCATCTTAGAAGACGCTTTCTGCTTCATTGAGACCTACATTCCAAAGTCTAGAGGAAATGGATTTCTCTCTTGTTCTTAAAATAAAATCCTTTTGAAAGGCCTTTGAGTGATTTCTTCCTCTTTTGGAAAAGATGGTGGGACTGGGGCTTCCTTTTGCAGTGCTGTGTTACTGGAACCCACATCATGCCTGGCTTTCCAGTGGACTTTTCTGCTCATGACATCAGAACCCCAAAGCACTTATTTCTCAAGTACTCATCTTGTTTTAATTTGAGCTGCCTTCATTGATAGGAGGAGGTGAGGAAATAAACTCTTAATTAAAAAGGTAACAAGTTTTGAGCTACATCCTGATTTCTGCTCTTTGCATGCTGTAGATAGTTGATATCAGACTTCCTCGGGGCATTTGTAGGGTTGGATAATGACAGGATGGAGGTTTGGGGTGAGAATACAAACCCATTGTTTTTTAAAGATGATTTATTAGGCTTTGGTAGCTGAGAAACACATTGTAAGCCCATAAATTTGCATTCGTTTTTACTGGTGTGACCCAATTACAGAATGAATTCAATTTCATTAAAATGTATACACTGGCCCTCCTTCCAGTGAAGTTCTTATTGTTGTCTGCCTTTTGTACCTTACTGAAGAAGAGACTTGTTTCAATGAAGTCTGTAGGCTAAAGCATTTTATGTTTAGACTCAGATCTTACCTCTCAGCTCTGTCAATGCTTTTTTTTCCCTCTTTGTAGTCAGCCTAGCTGCATTGCTTTCAAGTACTAAGGGTGATCCCCCCAGCTTTCACAGACATTGTCAGCTGCTTTGATGCATGATCCACTATAACGTGCAAGTGGGTCCTCATTTCAGTGTAAGTTACATAGTATATACCTTATTCTTTAGCTTTAAGGTGGTGCTGGGGGATGCACTCACTAACTTTTGGCTCATCTATGTTGTTCCTAAATCCATGGGGTATAGATTTATATTCATATAGATCCTTTATTTTTAATATAGAATATATATATCTTCTGGTGGTGGTGAGTTCGAAATTGGCAAAAGGATGTTGAATTGAATGCCTTGAAGATGAAAGTTCTTTCCTCACAAATGAGAAACACCTGAAACACTACACCAGCTCCATAAACTCATAGAGCAAATTCCCTTCTGTACAAAGCAGCTACTTAAGTCTTACTTTGGACCTGCTTTAAAGAATAACTTTTGAACATGTGACCTTTATGTTTTTCTGCTTTACCAGCATAAGCTATCCCAGTTAATATATGTCCCACTTTGGGAAGGGGAAAGTAAAAGCAGAATGTTTGTTTTCCTTTTGTCATGTGTCTTGAGTTAGTGTATTTCAAGAGGAGATGAATGCTAAAACTGGTGAGACCTAACCAGTTTACTACATAGTGTTAAACTATGTTACAGACGCAGTGGTGATGAAGATACACACAGCAAACAACCCAAGGGGAAGACTTGGGTTACCGTGGCTTCTCTTTTCTACTGTAACAGTTAGTGAAATTGAAGGAACTACCATTCTGTATGAAAATTTCCCAGTTTGAATCCTATGACAGCCATCTTTATCTCCAGCTGGCTGGGCACACTTCATTGGAGAACTGATAGGCAAGGTTTCATACACCAATTGCGTTTGCTGAAGTAATCTGTTGCTCTGTAGTCTTCTGTCAAATATGCAGACTAAGTCTCATCAGCTTTAAATAAAATAATATGAGGCATTCATCAAGAAATAGGTCTCTAAGTCTGTGCAGTGAACTGTGAGAGGGAATACTGTGATTTGTATGGCAAGTTTTCCCAAGGTAATGTTTATTTTAAGAGTTGTAAATTTAGAATAATGTAAACAGACATTAATACAATAACAAAAGATTTATTATAAAACTCCAAGGTAAATGGATAGAGGCAGAATATGTACTTAAAATATGTAGTATTACTTGTTTTTATCTGAAGTTGCATTAAGGTGTGATTTAAAACAAACTTTTCCTTCTTCATTGCTGCATACTAGCAACATCACCACTTCCATACTTATTAACCTCAAGAGACATACCTGTGCTCCAATCTTGAGTGGTTTCAGTTTTACATCCTTTGATGTCAATGAGGGCAGCACAAAAGAGGGGAGTTCTTGGTTTACAATCAGAGTAGACTCAGTGCGGAAGTAGCAGGGCAGGTGGTTTCTATATGCTCAGTATCTGTTGTTCATAACTAAACCTTAGCAGGCAGCTGTATTTAGGAAGTTCAGCATTCATTCTTGATCATTAGTTGTTGTCTTTACTAAAAGAGTCAACAAGGGAGCCAATTAGTGCTGGCTGTGGCTGTGGTCTGTCTTTTTATGGATTCACCTGTTCAGCTCTCAGGAAGATCAAGACCTATCTGCTCATTTCACACACAGTATTGGGCTACTAGCAGATGATGTTAATTATGATTGGCCTCCATTGTCCTGCTATGTATTTGCAGCAAGTATGAAAGGTGTAATAGTTATTATCATCTCTTCACAGCCTGCAGAATTTACTGGCTGGTGCAAAAGTGCCCCTCAGGGCTATGAACACTTTCATTTATTAACCCTAAAAGAAAGAGAGTGAGCAAAGACTATATTACCACCATTCAAGTTACCAGAAATCCTGCGTTGAAGGGCTGAAAGTGACAATGCTTCGATTTGAGGTCTTGCCTCATGCATTTATTTCTGAGATTCCTGAAAAGAGTCAGGACAGTCACTGTCCTGGCATTTCTGTGCTGGTTGTCACCTGTCCAAAGAAAATGAGCCATGAACAAGGAGCTGCTTTTGCAAGGACCACTGAAAGGACTGACAGTTGTAATGAATTTAAATTATTTTTAAAAAATATCATAAGATTGAATGAGAGACAAACATTCCTATTGTATTTCTATGTATACTGTCATGCCCTTATATTTCAGACTTCACTCTTAGATAGAATTTATGCCTCCCCAGAGGTAAAAAAACTGACTGCACTTTTACTATCTTACTCTTGTGGAAAAAGCAGTGTCCCAATTTTTTGTGCCTGTGACCCTTCTTGTACACACAAACTTCTTGAGACATTTGATTTTAGTTGCTAATCATTTCTGCCTTTGGATAGTGTTACATTTACTGAGAATGACAAAATACCTTGGAAACTTTGAGTGAGAGCAGATTTTTTTTCTGAGTTTTTTCTCTCTCAATATTTAACACATCTAAAAAGAGGGGAGCAGTTCCAGATTGTAGGGGAAAATGTATTAATGATGTTTGAACTGGAATTCTTGCCAATAAACTTGAAGTAAACCATATGAACTGATCAGAGCTGGATAAGAGTTCATAAAAACTTCTTTCCCTCATTTATAGGTCAGGTTGTATCTGATACAGCTTAGAAATTATTCAGAGTATTCTTAAAAATCGCAACCAACAATTAAAATATGCAACAATATAGAATTCTCTTGGATGGAAGATGAGAAAAAAAGACCAATGCTCAGCAGCAATGCAAAACATGTTTTGTGTAGGGATTGAAGATTTTGAGAATACTAAGAAAAGCTAAGAAAGTAGTCTAGAGGTTTTATGTAGGCTGTAGTTCATTAGGATGCCAGATCCTTAGTGAAAATGGGAAACAACTCAGTGAAATGGTCCCCTCTGCCTCCTGGGGAACAATCTCTGCACTGCTACTGCAGCACCAGGTTGCTGCAAGAACAGCATATTTGCAGCAAAGCCATCTGTGCTGTGCAGATCTTGCCTCAGACTGCCTGTTGGGGGGCTGCACTCTGACGTGCCAACCTTCACAACAGCCTTGATAAGCAGATAGGTTTTCAGGATAGGTGGGATTATTTCTGCCCAACAGAGGGCTTCTGGTTACTTGTGTTCTCCTCCCTGTGTTGTTGCTTTTTTTTTGGTCATTGTTTTTTGTTGGGTTTTTTTTCTGTTTTTTAAAATTTTTGTTTTGCTGTAGTTTTTGTTTTTATTGCTGTTGGTTATGGGCTTTTGTTTTTTTTAACTTGGCTGCTCAGATAAATTTTGATCTGGAGGGAAGTATCAATGTTTCAGCTTCACTTTCAGGCCCAGAGGGTTGCAATTCAACTCTTACCTAATTCTAGTATTGTAACTACATCATCAAGTGACCTGATATAGCTAGGAGAAACTACTGTTTAGCATTTGTGTAGCTGACCAGCAGAAAATGACACCTGGATCAAGGCTCATGTTGCAGAGATTTCCTGTGAGAAAGCAGTGTCAAAGCTTATGACTGAGCTTTCCTCTGTCTGGAACACAGAAGAGATACTGCCTGTCTCACAGGCCCCGCCATCAACTGCAATCAGCCAGAGCAGGGTGTTAGAGGTTAACCCTAAGCCCACTCCATCCTTTGCTCCTCTCTTATATAGGTGTTATTATTTTTTTGTGACCTACTAAGCTAAATAAAGCAGAAGAATTTTCTTGCCATAGAATGTAAAAGGAGAAAAAAACAGAAAGTAGGAGAAGAAGAAGCCCCTAAGCAAAAGTTTACTTATTAGAGTACTTATTTTTTTCATTAAATCTTGGCATCTACTTTAAGAATTAAAATATTACTAATTTTCAAATTTTACAACTGACCAGCCTGTGAATTTAAAAGTGCTTGGGGAAGGGTGAATAGTTCATTATCTTGTTCCCTCAATGACACTTTCAAATGCTTTCCTTATGGTGACCTCTATTTTAAATTCATGGGAATCACTTCAGTGTCAAACAAGCTAAGTGGTGCATTTCATTAATGAAAAATTGATGGTGAAGACCTTGGGCTAGTTTTCGGTACTTATTTACAATACATATAATTCATTAGAAGAACATCAGTCGAGCCAGGATCCTGCACGGCTACAGTGGTTTTGTAAATGGGACTTTATTCTCTTTTTTTCCAGTTAATGAAAGTATGAGGCAGGGAAAAATACACATAAAAGAGATTTAATGAGTCTTTGAAAAAGCGTTAAAATAGGGTCCACAAGTCATAAATTTCAATTACTAACTCTACTCTAACCATGCTTATTAGTGTAGGAATGAGATAGCAGTCCATTAAAGGATGAAAGTCTGTGACAGACAAGGACCAACTGACTTGCAGAAATTTGGGACTATGGTCCACTGGTTAGAATGAGGTACTAGGGAGAAAATCCTAATGCTCCCATGTTGTCTCTGCCAGTGTGGTGACACATGACCTTATAGCAAATTCCTTCTCCCCAGAAATGCTGCTTTTCAAAAACTCTCTTTCTTCAGAACCTTCTTAGGGACAGCCTTTGGAGAGAGTCTTGCTCTACCTTCCTATATAATGAACTGAAAAATCAAAGTCACACTTTCATGCATGTGAAAGGCATGGTTTATTGTCTCAAATGTAAAAAATTTTACAGTTCAAATATATTCTCCAGCTTAAATCAGGTTATAGCTACCCATAGGCTTTGGATCAGAAATAACACAAGTCTTTTTTAAAAACTTTTTTCACCATGTAATAGGTGAGGTGTCTTTTAAAGACAGTTCCTTCCAAGCACACTGATGCCAAAACACCATCCTGAATTAAATGTAGATAGTAATAATACAGCAAACTTTAATTCTATTTGTATGACACAATTGTTGCCAGTGTATTACAGATGTGTTTATCAGACAAGTGATCAACACAGCACTTGGCAGTGAATCCCAAATTCTCAGTGGTATGGTACAGAACAATTCAGGCATATGGATTCATATAAATGAAGTATCTTTGGGCACAGGAGAATTTCTAGGAGGTCCAGGTGGCCCTCTTTATTCTGCTCCCCACTTGAAAGCAGCACAAAACAGTATATAGCTTGGGAAAAGGTATATGATAATAACAAAATTTCTTTTTAATAGTGTCTTGGTATTCAAATCTACATTATTACTGTGCAGGTCACACAACTTCCATTTTTGAGTGTAGGAAGCTCCTATTTTAGTTCAGACTTGCTACAAAATACAAGGCTAAAAATGTAAGAAACCACGCCTTACTTTGCCTGCCTATAAAATGAGAATAATGATATCTGTGAAATTGTTGTACCACCTTATTGTTTATTCATGGCACTGTTTACACCCAATCATTGAACTGTCATCCCCGTTCTCATTGCAGAGTTATAAGCGTCTTTTTAGGATAATACTCTCAAATGCTCTGAGCACTTGACTACCTTCAAAGTGATCCTCCAGGTCTGCTGGGGCTCACCCGATGCCAGGTTTCCAAGCAGAGTATTCAGATCAGTCTGCATGAAGGAGTAAATGAGGAACGACAGTTACGACTTTTCTGGTTATCTATCGGCAGTGGATTAATAATGTAAAGTACTCTGCATGACACGTTATTTGTTTTTGCTGAGATTAAATGGAATCACTTGGAAAACTATGTAGGTTTATTACTATAATAATTTTTGTACAGTGATAACAAATATAAGCACCATAATATCACCCAGATCAGTCCTTAATGGACGCAAGTACCATTTAATGTTCTTAAATAAGTTTTGGAATATGAGCTCTGAGGATTATTTTGTTTAATAATGCTAATAAAAGCAAAAGAAAATATTCAGATGCTGATTGTATTCATTGTAGGGGGAGGAGAACAGACTGCAATTATACAGCACATTGAGGAAGAACTGAGATGATATTTGCAAGGTTTTTCCCAGCACAAATCAGTTGACTTCGGAAGTTTCGAAAAAATCTTTTTTTTTGTCTCTTGCACAAGGTTTCAAAAATTTGCTCAGAATGAACCAATATGTAGAAATGGACCAAAATGGCACAAAAAACTGGAAGAGGTTTCTAGAATGAATAAAATTGCTTGGAACTAATCTCTTATCTGACTTCTGGAAAATATTTTTTGTAGTTTGTTTTTTTTTCCTTAGAATTTTCATTAGCTTTAAGAAATATCTAAGAAAAAAAATGCAGAGTACACCACAGAGAACTTTGGACATATTTCTTGTTTACTATTATATTTTGGACTGTTCTGTGCAATAATATTCTTCTTAAGTGAAAAGTATTTATTAAAGAAATCAACAGCTATAAACACTAATATGCTACACAGGATTTATTCTAATGTAGTTCTCCTTGTTAAGTGGGAACCGTATTCTCTTCAGAGCTTTATGCTGGACTGAAAAATATCTGATGTCTGGTAGATGTGATAGATGTGAACAAATGAGAATATAAAACTAAAAGGAACATTGTGGGTGGAGGGTACATATGGCTGACCACTGCCATTTCAAGTGTTTATCAACTGCTTCTGAGAAGTAGTTTTTGGGGTTTTTATGGTACTTCTGTATTTAATATTGTTCCAGAACCTCACTGTTTTCTCTGATAATTAGTATCTGCATGCCAGCCCACACTTTTATTCAGAAAAGAGAGACAAATGATGGGACAACGACAATTTGTGTAAAGCATAAAGGTCGGGTTTTGCACAATTGCCCCACTTTATTCTAGTGATTCAGCTGACAAACTTCCCTCATAAAGTGCATTTAACCAAGGAAGTGATTCTATAGCTATTTTTATTCAGTATGCTTCACACAGTCTTCAACATAAAAATTATAAAAGCACAAAAGGAAATTTTTATAGCTTTTAGATACGGAAACAGTAATTGTTCCTTTCTTTCACTTCCTCTGGTCTCCTGAGATTAAAAATGATCTCACTCTAATTTAAACATGTTTTGATCAGTCAGGTTTGAGAGAATTAACCTTCACATATAGAAGGTTTCTAATTGTGACCTCTTTTTCCTCCTTGTGATGTACTAGGGAATATATAAAATAGCTCAAATTTGATATGAGAATTTTCTTTTGAAATTATGAGTTATCGTGAGTTATTATTTTCTGTCTGGTGGAGATAAATTCCAGACATTATTTACTATATATAAGCAGTAACACATTTTATGTACCTCATTGTTCCCTTGTAATGTGTTTTATAACACTATCTATTAAAATAAATGTTGGAAATGAACGGAAAGAAATAGCAAAAAACTTCATACTCATTCTAATTGATTATTTTTTCTATTCTGTTTCTTATACAGTGTGACTCACGTGAGTAGTAGTGCAAATACAGAGAAGCCATCAGGTACTAAAGCCAACCTCATTATCTCTAGAGTGCTGCATTCATCTTTGGGGTCCCCAGCACAGGAAAGACATTGACCTGTTGGAGCAAGTCCAGAGAAGGGCTACCAAGATGATCAGAGGGATAAAGCACCTCTCCTATGAGAAAAATCTGAGAGAATTAGAATTGTTTATCCTAACAACTGGGGAGAGGTAATTAGGCCTTCCAGTATCTGTAAGGAGCCTACAAGAAAGGAGAGAAACCTTTTACAAGGGCATGAAGTGACAGGACAAGGGGAAGGGCTTTAAACTGAAGGAGGGTAGGTTTAGAGTAGGTATTAGGAAGACATTCTTTACTGTGAGGGTGGTGAGGCACTGAAACAGGTTGCCCTGAGAATTGTGGATTCCCCATCCCTGGAAGTGTTCAAGGCCAGCTTGGATGGGGCTTTAAGCAACCTGCTCCAATGGAAGATGCCCCTGCCCATGGCAGGGGAGTTGAAACTAGTTGATCTTAAAGGTCCCTTCCAATCCAAACTATTCTGTGATTCTTTGATTCCATGATTCTATGATTTCCATTTTGCATTAAAATGTGAGGGACATGAATGACAGCTCGATATAAACAATAGTGCTGCCTTGGCAGCTCTACCTTGTGTCGGTGAATGACAACTCTCTATAGACTAATCAAAAGGGTACTATTGCTTGAATATGTTGAATGCTCTGGCTTCATTCCCTCCTTAAAGGAATGCATTTCAGCTTCCCTTTGCCCAGCTCTGGACTATACTCTGCTTGATTTGGTCTATTACATATATATATATGCCTTATATTTGAATCTGAGTGATTACTGAGAAATGCTTATGCTGTTGGACAAGATTTTTCTAAAACGGAATCATCTTTTATTGCTCTGCAGAATTTCCACAATGCTTCTTCATTAGCTCCAGATGGTCAATAAGACCAGTTTTTATTGTATTTGCAGAAGCATCCAAATTTGGCAGTAAGATACAAACTAGAGCAGTTCAGCCACTTTTGCTAGTTCACTTATAATAAGGTTTGAGATGCTATAGGCTCTGAGAACGTAGTTAACATTTGCCTTTATTCTTCAGGGAAGTGCTGCACTGATAACCTGCCTTGCTGCCCTATCAATAGATTGCTTCAGGAAGGAAGAGCTGTAAAACGGAAGGTTTCTGTTGACCAGAGTACAAAGACAGTTTGTATGTTGAAGGTTAAAGTCACAGATCAATTGTCACTTTCAGATGGATGCTTTCATATCTTTTGGTTTTGCTCATGTTCTCACCTCCAGCAGTGCTCACTGTATAGTATGTACCTCAGGAATTCTGTTCATAGAGGTCTCCAAAGGGTCTTCAGGTGGAAGAGACTTTCAGAATTATTGAACCAAAAGAAAAAGTAAAATAGAAACATTTTCATGCCTGAACAGAATGATCCTATAGTTAGCCCATAGCTGCTTCATCTTTTTTTTTTTCTACAACACATTGTGTTCATTTTGCATTTCTCAAGGACTAGAAAAACCAAGAAAACTGTTCATTCTGACCTGCGGCATAGTAAAGAACAACTCAACTCTGCTTTCTTTTGTTTCTGAGATGTATGTTTTAGATGACTTTGTATAAGTTCTTTGCAGTCAAGTGAATATGTCTGTGTTTCTGAGAGAGCTTTCCCTCCAGACAGGAAATCTCAAATTTTTCTCCTGGTGAACAGTGTTATCAATGTTACTTAGTACAGGATGGCATAAGATTGTGCAGGTACAGCAGGAAGAAATTGGTCCAGCAGGGAATTTAAAATAGGAGGGTTTGAGAATGACAGCAAATCACAAAGACATGAGTAATATGGAGGAGGTGTGATCAGCTCTAGACTCTCTTCCAATTGAAACAATGGGAATTTTGAGGTGACCCCTCCTTGAACTAACTTAAATTATGAAGTGCATACTCCAGTGCATAACATAAGGAAGACAATTTTCTGTTACTGGCAGGAAGCATGATAAAAATCACCTGAAAATGAGCAACTTGGGAACAGACTTTCAGAGAATGTGATTTCATGTAAAAGAATAATAAACACATGAAAAAAGGTTGAGAAGGGAGATAACTGGACTAGAATCAGTAATATGTTAAAAATAGAAATAGATGAGATTCTTTGTAGACATGCAACAGGAAAAGAAAAAAATATAGAAAATGGAAAAATGAAAATAAGGGACATAGAAAAATGGAAAGGCTCCTGGTTTGTCAGTGATTTTTTTTCCTACTGTGTAATGATTTTATCGTTCTTCTGTTATGACAGAAGTTTGCATTGAAAAACATTGCACTAATGTCAACTTGTTAATCTTTCCAAAAGAAGATTAGAAATGGGAAGAATGTTAAATAGATTTCTTAGATCTTTATTCAGATTCTGAGTGCAGAGAGAAAGGCATGGGGGAGATGACAGCAGGGGTTTTAGAGACTGGAACTTGGAGACATAAACTATGAAGTAACTATCTAGTATGTATTTGGTACCTATGTTGTTTCACTTGTCTCCTACCAGTAGTATTTTTGTATTTCATCTTGTGACAGGGGCCAAATCAGGAGTAGAAAGTGGTTGGTTCCTCTCCCAGTTTAGCTACTGACTTATTATACCTGTTTCTCTCCCTATCCCATCTCTGTGCCTTATTTTTCCTCCCTAGAAGTTGGGGTGGATGGTGCTTAACCACTTCACAGGGTTGCAGTGAACACTGTTTGTTCCCTGTCAGAGAGATACAAGTAAGTGCAATATATCATCAAGGATAATTGTCTTCTCCAGCTGATGCCACTATTGATCTGGAAATAGATAAATTTGTTCTTTGGAGTCCTGCCGGGAAAATTTAATTGCATCATTTCTACAACAGTGTTATCTTCCTGGTGCCTTTGAAGAATCTAGGCAAGTCCTCCAGATTCCAGCTGCATTGAATGATCTTGCTGCAACAGCTTACATTTGTAAAAACTGTTTGTTTAAATGTTTCATTTTCAGTAACTTGCCAAGTCCAGCAGCAGATATTTTAAGCTTCCATGTCACGACAACCATGCCTAATCCAAGATAAAGCAACAAATATCTAGAAAGTGAATTTTTGAGAAATACCTATTTCTAATGATTTCTGTGACTATTGTGATTGCTGTGACTGTTTTTCAGAAATTAGGTGTTATGAACATTTTTTATTTGCCCACAGACATCTGCAGTGATTTCCTTAAGCAGCTGATTTAAGCAAGGTAAACAGGTAGGAAAGGACTAAACCTGTCACTTCACTAGTGCAGCCCTTTGAGGTTCAACTGCCAGCTAGAACTTCCCAAACCTTGATTTTTCCTTTCCTTTATTTTCTGTCACTGGTACAGAATTTCTGCTTTTCACTTGTTAATGTAAATATACCTTGACTGAATGTGAAATCCGTATTGTTTTCAAAAGATAAGAGTTTTACACGACTTCTTATGTAGAAGAAAAACGAGGCTGAAGTGTTTATAGTAATTAGTAATGGTTAAGACTACTTAGTTGTCTGTATTGGGAGGAGTTATATATCAGATGACTTTCAGTTTTGCTTATTTTTCCGTCTGCTTCTTTTCCCCAGCCAACACATTACAATCTAATCAGGGAAATTTCTGCCTTACTGGTTACTGGACTGAAGCTGATTAATGAGGTACCTATTTTTCTTCATATCTGTAACGCAAAGTGAAGAGGACTGAAACAGATTAATAATATAGAAGAATATGCCAGCTAACATGTCCAATGAAGGGCCTATAAAAAAAAGTGAAATATTGCAAACTTGTAGATTTCCTCTAGAAACCCAAATAGTGCTTTAGCTTGAATTCACCATCTGTCAGATGAATCTTGTACTTTGATTCCTGTAGAAACTGTTCTCCTGTTCATATTCCAGACAGAATAAGTCCCAGCTGATTCATCCCCTATCCCTACCCTTCTTACAATATTAAAAAGGAAAAAAAAAAAAAATCATGAAAAGCTCAGAAGTGCTCTAGAATAATTTCTTTTTCCACCCTTGTCTGGCCTCCAGTAGCTGATAAAAGGAGTGGGACTATATATAGGTGAGGAAGTGGTGGGAAAAATGCTAGTGGAAGCTTTAGAATTGGCTCAATTTTGAATTAAACCAATTTTTTTATTCCTTTTGTGAGTGGTGGTGTGGAACTTTGTAGCGGCCGACAGCTGAGATGCTTCAAATAACTGTGACTGCCAAAAGACCCAAAAGCAGATGAGGCTGCATATCAAATCTTTTCTCTCCCACATCAAAGACCTAATTAATCTTCTTCAATTATTTGATTAGGTTGATTTAACCATGGATAACAAGGCTGTCCCTAGATAAAATATTCTTATACTGATATTGCTTTAACTGTTCAGAAGAGAGAAGCGTATGTTAATTCTTGCTTTATTGTGGATCTTGCCATATCACCTATGAATGAGCCACATTTTCTGACTTTGTCTAAGTTTGGGAGACTACATGTAACATAAGAAAAAGGACAATAGGGAGTTTGAAGAAAAGGTTGCATGTAGGAAGGCTCAACATTTTTGGCTGATAAACAGATACTGTTTTTTATCACTACCTGTTTTTATTAATTATAATTTTAAATCTAGATAATTGCCTTACTTCTTTTATGGCATATGAGCCCAAATTTTTTGACTGGAATTCAATGCTATGCAAGCACCATTGGAATCCTCTCATATAATCATGGCTTTGTTCAGATATGGGTTCAGAAAGGTTACAATGGAACAGCAAAGCCAGAGACTGTACTAATTGGCTCAAGAGTGAGTAACAAGGAACACAGCATAGTGAGGTACTTGTTTAGTAAGAGTGGATAGCATCATTTTAAAGCCAAAGTGTAGTTTCAGTAAGAGAACCCTTTATAGCAGGAGTTCTGGTTATGTATCACTGACTTCCACTGTGCTTCCCCAGACTCTGCACTTGCCTTTTTGTTGTTCCCTACTACTTACTGCAACATGCAAGAGCATTGAATGGTGACAGATAAAAATGGTTCCATAAAGAGTTACAAATTAATAGCCTAAATATATGTGAATTTCCTTTTTTTCTCATTTGTGCTGGTCTAAAAAAGCAATAATTATCTTACATTTATGCCAACAGAAAAATGATGTAGCATTTTGGTCACATCTTCCGCAATTTAACCTCATTAAGTATTTTCCATTTGGTTGTCCAGCCCTTGTCCATATAGCCAAGATAGGGCCATTTACAAAAGCATGGCCTTTCGGCATTTATAACTTCACTAAATTTTATACAGACCCACAGGTGTTCCCAGAAATCATTCCAAACAAGAAACAGACTTTCTAGACTGTGGTAGTGCATTTGGATATGAGAAAGATGGTTTAGAGGTGGTGCTTTTCCAACCATTACCTATTGTCAATAACCTACAGCGGTCCATCTCAACTGAAACAAGTACTGGCTCATTTCTGGGGTCCTTCCTCCAGCATTTCTGGATGAGATGCCAAGTATTAGGCAATCCAGGCATTGGTTCATAAAGACCTTTGGAAAAATGTGTCAAGATTAAAAGCATCACTCGTCAAAACTGCAAAAAACCCCTAGGAGGGGTATTGGCTCAAAACAAGAAACTACTTGCTATGTAATATTTATTTTCTTCTGTGCTTTTAAAAAGGCCTATAATGTCAATAAACCTGGCATTAGAACACAGGCTTAATGGTGGCTCAACTTTCTTCAAGCCATCATCTTTCCAGTTGGTCATTAATCCCCAACTGGTGCAAAAGGCTTTTGACTTTAGTATGTTTAATTCATGGATGTTACACAGATTGCTTCCTGTGAAGATTTGCAGATGTAAATTTAGGAACAAATTAACCTTTTTACATTTTTGGCTAGAAATCTTCAGCCTTTTTGATATGTTTGTTCATGGAGAGAAAGGACTCAAACTCTAGGAACTTTGAACACATCTTACTGCAGAAGAAAAGAGAGACGAAGGGAGTGGAAGGAAAGGGAGGGGAAAGGAAAGGAAGGGAAAAAAACCTTACATCTCTTTGGCACCCTGATTCCCCTTATTTGCCCACACTAACATGGGGTAGCTGTGTTTTTTGTATGCCTGTCAGAGCTTTGCTTTCTCTGTAACTGCAGGTTTCAAAATAGTTTGGCTGTTAATTTGTCCTGTCCCCTGTAGCTCCACTGGCATTGCAGACGGGGCTGTATGAAAAGAGTTGGTGCAGGTGCCGTTCTGTCCATGGCAGGTGTTGTTTGGGTCACAAGCAGCCAGGGATGAAGTCGATATCGGATTCCATAGTATTAAGTAACCAAAAAAAAAGGCAAAAAGGGGGGTGGTGGGGGTGTTGCCTTTTCATCAGTAGATTGCTTTGTAAAGAATAGCATAACCATCTAGTAACAAGGTTGAGAGCTAATCTTTCCCACAGCTGTAACATATAGGGCATTATCCAGAGCTATTTATCAGTGCAGAGCAACACCAGACAAAATTCAGGATGCAATTCCTTAGCATTTCAGTGCTGTTTCTTTAGCAAGCACTGTCAGATTTCTTTCTAAACCCTCTCTCTTTCCATTTATCTATTGCCTGCTTTTCTCTTAAGGTTACGAAAGATATTTAGTGTGTGTAATTAATAAAACATTTCATCCTCTTTATTTTTAAAGTGTGAACCTGTAAATAGAAAATATGAAGTATTTGACTTTCTATTGTTTCAGAGCTGAAAGTCTTCTGTCTAAACTTTGCTTTAGTGCATGCTTTACACCAATTACTGTATCTCTGAGGAAAATGAAAATTAAAAAGCCTACATTTATCACCCCCCTCCTTGTGGCTCCTACACAAGAATATCAAGACTATGTACATCAGAACTGTCTCATGTTCAATTGACTATCTGACAATACCCGTCTGGGCCCTTCAGAAGAAGAAATGTGATAGTACTGCATTTTCTTTCATGTCTCATCCTGCAGTTGAACCTGATTTCATCTTAAGTGTTTGGATGCTGTGCTAATGTTAAGTACGAATTTAGAGGTGGAGAGAGATTCTGTATACCTGGAATATAATTTCACAGTTACATTTGTAGCCATAGAATTGCAGATGGTGTGAAAACAGTGTTGATTAAAATAATCAGTCTAGCATTTAATAGCACTTTAGGTTTTCAAATACGACACATTAATAGATTAATCTTTGCCACACCCCATGGGGTATTTTCCTTTGCATTTCCTATATACATAAACTGAGAAACTTCACACAGAGGAGATAGGCTGGAATTTAATTTGTTGTTATACAGCTTTTGATCTCACTGAGTACTGCTCTGTGACAGAAGTAACTGACTTCTAGTGATTTTAATTTCTTGCTTAATTTATCCAGCCCTGTGAGCCCTCGGTTACTTCATCAGTAGGCTGGATCAAGTAAGAAGGTAAAGAAGTTGTCACTGTCATGAAATTTTTCTAGCCCCTTTCTTCTCTCCTCCTTAAATTGTTCCCCAGTCAGCATAGCAGAGAAAGGGGTGTAACATGGGCCAGTTCAATTAGGTCTAACCAGTTTTAGCTCCTTCAGATGGTGCATTGGCCACAGGCTTTACAAGTTACCCTCCTCTTCTTTCTCGTGTTACCTTTTGTCAGGATGGTGGGGAGGGAACACGAAAGCAACTGTGATGGCTGAGGCAGCTAGGCTGTTTAAGAGGAGCAATATAAGTGGATGTTGTGTTGCTTAGGTACCAGAATAATTTATTTTACTGTGGCAAGTGTCTTGTGGGGGGGCAGGGGTGGGAATCAAAGAGAAAGCCAGGCATTCTATGGTTGATGACTGTAAAGTGTGTTTTTATTGCATCATTTATCTCAAATAAATAATTGAGGTTCAGCAACTCCTGACAGGAAATGACATGAAGACCAGCCTTGCTTTAGGCTGAAGTAGAAGCATCTATCATGTAAATGAACTCTGAACCATGACAGCAGGATGCATACATTGAAGGGATAATGGGTGGATGATATATTTTGTTATCCTAGGCTTTATTTATCTACTTCAATTGGTTTTTTTTTTTGTTTTTTGTTTTTTTTTTAACAAGCAGCTATAGTGATAATTGCCAAATGTCTTCTTCTATATAATAGAAGAACATGATTATCTAAAGAGCTTCGGAACATCTGAAACCATAATCAGGTACTGAAGGATTAGCTGAGCAGATGGTCTCAGGTTTGCTTGTACATCTGTTTTCTTCCCCATTTCTGTTACAAACCTCTATACATCCCTCAGGGCAGCTTAGATTTAGAGTAAGAGAACCTGGGTAGAATACCAAGTTACATGACCGTGGACATACATATCTGCTTATTGGCTGAGAGAGCTAACTCAAATTAAAACAGTTTAATGTCCTAACTCTGAACCATGAATTTCCCTGGTCCCAGTTTCAGAATAGGTGTGCTTACAAAGTCAACAGAGCATCAGCAAGACATTGGTCTAGGCTTACCAGGTCATTATAGAGTTACAGTGGACTAGCTTGGACAACTACCTTTCTTCTCAAGCTGTTACAGTTTGTTTTTCTGTCAATTTTCCCTGTTTCAAGTATGCTCTCCAGAAAGTGCATGGTTTGCAGCCTCATAAGTTCTCATCATCACTTTCACAAGTTCCCAAATGTCAAACTAAGCAATGGGGGTGAGTTTCCTCAGTAGCTCAGCCAGCCTCACAGCTCACTGAACTGATGTGCAGCATTACTGGCTGCACAGTCACCTTCTCAACTGAGTTAATAGAGCAACTAGTTAAAGATCAGTCATCACAAACACCACTTTCTTTATAGCAATATTTGTTGGTCATATCAATGGCTAGTAAACACAACACTGTAAAAATCTGTGATCTACACAGGTAACTGAAATTACAGAAGCAGCTTTTGACAAATAGTGGTCCAGCTATCTTTGCACAGTGTGAGCAGACAGTTGAAACCATTTACTTTTAAAGTGCACTAATACAGGCAAATGCAGTGGTACAGGGCTGCTTCAGTGAATTGTGTGCTTCTGTTGTCTTAAATGGTATGCTGTAGCATGTTAGAAATGTCTGTTCCAAATCCACATCTTATTTGTGCAGTAGTTCAGAAACAACAGAACTCACCCATCCTAAGACAAGCAAGAGATGTTGCTATCCCCATAACATGGGAGTACATCTCACTGCTTTGAAATACGAGGACAGTAAGAAAAGACAGTGGGAATTATTAACAGTTTCATTGACCCATTTGTAAATTACTTAAAGGAATGTCCAGAGAGACCAAAATGACCACAGAGAACTGTTACCAATTCTTAAAAATGTGTAAATCTCTGTTAAGTGAGTTAATGGCATCACGAGCTTGAGAGCATAGGGCTGCTATTGTATCCTAGAGAACTAAAGGAAATCAAAGGCAGGTCTGGTATCAGATTTAGAAGGAATGACTTCCAGTACTAGATCAATCTGTCCTTTAACTATTTCAAGTCTATGTACAATGCCAGCCAATGATATATGGTGTCTTTTACATGGTGACTGTTACTGTGTTGATTTCAAAGAGGTTGCATAGGCGTGACTGTAATTGCATGTAGTAAATCACCCAGAAAGATTCAAACTAACTGGTACAATCTTATTTATCAAGAGAAGTTCTGTATTTCTCATGTGGGTCCTTGGGTTATCAATATCATGTAGACCCACATGACATTGAATCTGAGCTGGGAGATCACATTCAGACCCTAGAAACAAATTAATTTCTGTGTCCAGATAATTTTCAATGCTTTTTACTAATTTGCTCTATGTAGACTTTGGGGCCAGGGAGTATGCATTTTCCTTGAAGAAAAAAAAAATTGGGGTAAACATCTGAATAAATTTGCTTTTTAAAAACAGTATCTTTAAATTAGTGTTGAAAACATAATTTTATGTAAATTCTTCTGTACTGAATTATTAGTATGTTCAGTCCTTGCTACTCCACACATCACCTAGCAATCATGGAGAAAGAATTCCAAGTTGTAATGCAAAGCGTAGCCCAGAAGCAGCACCTGCAAAGTGACATCAGATCTGACTCCCTGTGTATGAAGTACATGTGTGCACATAGAGACTGGTTGACTTTTGAAGAGCAACCTCTTGTTAAATAATATAGAGCAACTTTTTAACTGCATCCAACTTTATTCTTTACTGTTATTGGAAAACGAGAGAAAATTATTATCCAATTATAAGGCTTGGGATTTCAGAGATGAAGATGTAGTATCTAGGCTGTGACAGAATGTAGTATCTGTTGGTTGTAAGTCTCTTTATAAACATTAATGATCCATTTCTTTTGGGTATTGTCTGTACAAGAATATAACAGCTCTTCCATCCTCAAAGTCCTTGCACTGATCTAAGGCAAAGATTCAGTACAGTGAAGAGCATAAGTGCTTACTGAATTATCACAACTACCTTCTCATGCTCAAGAGAGGACTTGAAATTGCCCCAAACTAGTGGGTAGACCTATTTTGCAAGAGGGTTATGGACAGGTAGAGGAAGAAGTGACTTTCTTTTGTTCTTTGGGAGTCACCATGCTGTTCAGGGAACAGTGCCAAACAAGCCTTGCTCATGTTGTTCTTTCATAAGTAGTTGAAAGGCTTTGACACTGGGGGAAAATGTCTTTCTCCCCTTTCCAACTCTTCAGTTTCTCTCTTCCCCTTCAAGTTCTCTGTCGTGATGCTCCATCCTTTCCCCTGTCCAGTGCTTTACTGAGATAATGTAACTTGCTGATACTTTTCTGTAGGTTAGTTGTCTCACAGGCGTGAAAACTGAATCATCTTGTGAGTCCAACAAGTACTGCTCTTAAGTGTATGTGGATGGAGTGGAATGAAGGGGAAGAGAAGGATCTCTCCTTTTTATCTTGGACTGTTCCTGCCATCTCATCTCAAGAAAATATTGTTTCAGTTGATAGGGCTTCTGTGAGAGGTACAGACTGAACAGTAGCTGTTGTATAATCTGCATTTCTTCTGAAAAGTGATGCAGAAGTATCTTTGCAGGCCTTTAGAGCTTCAGAGACCAACTTATCTTCAAATGTCCAGCCTCTGTGTTTCTGACATGGTAATTCAGTTACACCATTAAGCTGAAACTATCTTCTAGATTTTTCATCAAATGTTATCAAGACAAGATATTTTCTATTGCCTTATAGGACATGTTCTCTACACGGAGATAACAGCTGAGATAGGCTCTTCCACAAGGTCTCCTTAGAGATGATAGGCAGGAACTACTTAGACAGAATGAGGAGGGAGTAAGAAAATGTGCTGTTCAGTCCGTCTCATCTCCTTATACTGCAGAGTATAAGGACTCTTAAGTATACTCTTACATAAGTATAAGCCGCTGTTTGTGGCTTGAAGTGCTGAGAGATCCCAAATGAGTCCTTTCTGCTTGTACACTTTGAATTTTAACGTAGTATATATTACAGAAAAATACCATGAACTGTGATTTGAAAACCTTTGGGCCTGGCAGTAAGAAAATGCAACTGGTCTGTTTTCTATTTAAAATTGTACTTCTACAATTCCTCATTGCTCATGAAGAATCCAGAATTGTTTCAATCCACAGTCTTATGCAGCAACTGTTGCACATCTCAGTTTATGGAGAACAGATCTGCTTAAGCAAACACAGCTTTGTTTTTCGACAAGATAGGCTGATAAGAGGAGCTGTGTTGACATCTACCTGCACTTCTCAAAAGCATTTGACTTCATACCACATGACATTCCAATTAAAAAATTAGAAATATGCAAAATTAATGTAGCACATAATAAACAGATTATAATTGTCTGATGGATTTCAAAAAAGGAATTGTAAATGAGGAATCATCATCCACAGAAGGTATTTCCAGCAGGGTTCCATGAGAATCTTTTTCAGTCTAATGCAATTCAGAGGTTTTATTAGTGGTTTAGAAGTGAGGAAATCAGTGCCTGTAAAATCAGCAGAGGATGCAGCATTAGTAGGAGTAAACAGTGGTAAAGTTGGATCAGTTTGACAGATCAATCTAGTTAATTTGTAAAGTGGGTCTTGTTTAACCAGCACAAATGTTAATGTAGTAAAATGCAAGGTTGTGTGTTTGGGAACAAGGACAATAGGCTACACATGCAGAGCTTGCTTCCAGGGAAACAGTGACCCTGAAAGGATTTAGAAGTCAGGGTGGATAATTGACTGAACAAGAGCTCTCAGTGTGATGCTGTTGCTGAAAACTAGTGTGACCTCAGATGAATAAGCAGAAAATTGCTGAATAGGAACAGGAAAGCAGAGAGTATGACCCTACCCAGTGATGGGGTATTATGGAGTCTGGATGAAACCATTAAATGCATCCCTGATTTGGGAGTTGAGCCTAAATTGTGGGGGTGAAAACACTGTGCAACACAGCCCTCTGAACATGGCATGCTGAAGTGAGGACACCTGAGAAAATGCTCTGTCACCAGAGAGCAGTTTGATTTGAAGCCTTTCTTGATACAGAATCACAGATTCACAAAACAAGCTGAGTTGCAAGGAGCCCATCAGGACCATCAAGTCTAACTCCTGGCTCTGTACAGGACACCCCGAGTCACACCATGTGCCTGAGAGCATTGTCCAAACTCTTCTTAAGCTCTGTCAGAGTTGGTGCTGTGACCTCTTCCCTGGGGAGCCTGTTCCAGTGCCCAACCACCCTCTGGGTGAAGAACGTTTTCCTGATATCCAACCTGAACCTCCCCTGACTCAACTTCATGACATGATGTAATAACCAAGTCGCTCCATGTTTTTGTGCTGAAGTGTCAGTCTCAGCTAGGGAATAATGAACAGAACTGTCCAGCTTTGTAACAAGAGTGTGTAGTAATATAGGACAAGGGGTAATGGCTTAAAATGGAAAGAGGATAGTGTTAGATAGATATAAGAAAGAAATTCCTTACTGTGAGTATGGTGAGGTCTTAGAACAGGTTTCCCAGAGAAGCTGTGGATGCCTCATCTATGGAAGTGTTCAAGGCCAGGTTAGATGGGCCTCTGAGCAAACTGGTGTAGTGCTGCCCATGGCAGGGGGGTTCGAACTAGATAGCCAACACAAACAATTCTATGATTCTATGTCAACTTCTATGTCAGCCTTCCTTCCTTCCTTCCTTCCTTCCTTCCTTCCTTCCTTCCTTCCTTCCTTCCTTCCTTCCTTCCTTCCTTCCTTCCTTCCTTCCTTCCTTCCTTCCTTCCTTCCTTCCTTCCTTCCCAGA
>NW_024582054.1:16935148-16995645 GCF_017639235.1 Corvus kubaryi
TTCCTTCCTTCCTTCCTTCCTTCCTTCCTCCCTTCCTCCCTTCCTCCTTTCCTTCCTCCCTCCCTTCCTCCCTTCCTTCCTTCCCTTCCTTCCCTTCCTCCCTCTCTTCCTTCCCTTCCTCCCTCTCTTCCTTCCCTTCCTTCCCTTTCTTCTCACACCTTCTTCATCTTCTATATTAAGTAATTGTTGTTTTTCATTTCTCTTAAATATTTAAATAACCTCCATTTGATATTCGATGTTTAGATTTAGGCTGATGCTGTTGAAGCCCACCCCCATGTGAAGAGCCTGACAGTGAGATGGCTGTGTTATTATGTGTTGCAGAGACCTGGAGAATTTATTTCTCTCCTGTTGAAAAGAAGATTTGAATAACCATAGCAACAGTAAAACCTGCTGTGAGTCTTATAGCATGAAGTATTGCTGATACCTACTCCTGGCAATCAAGGTCCCTGTCCCAGCTCTACCAGGTTGATACTGGAGAGATCAATGTAAAAACAAGTGAACAGTTTTTGACAAATATCTTTTAACACAATTTTCTTCTGTTCTCCTTTTCTCTGATTGTTCATGCACTGGCTGTGGATTTTTTTTTTTTTTTATGACTTATTGAAAAGAAATCAGTGTGAAATGTTTAATTTTTAATATTGGGTATTCAAAGCAAACCACAAAAATGCTTGAAGAAGTGTGCGTATTTTGTGGAGAGTGTAAAAGGACATCCAGCTAATATAAAACTTCTTGCCTGGCTTAATTAGATCCACTTCAGGGAGTTCAGTGGGAATGTTACTGACCTGGTGAGAAAAAAAAAAATCACATGTATGCTAAGGTTAGGGTTAGGTACTCTCTTAGCCTACAAGAAGCACAAAATTTTTGGTGTAACTTCAGTCTTTTTGACTGTGAAGTAAGTTGAGGTCTCCTCATTTGCTTTGAGCTGTGAGCTTGTATCTGAACAGCCAGTGGGACTCAGGTGCCATGTGGTAGCTTAAGTCTGAACTGACTCTGTATATTTAGATCATTATTCTTATCATTTTAGCTCTCCAGCCACCTTGTTTCAGTCTCACCCTCACAGATGAGAGTAAGGTCTGCATTGAGTTACAGGCTTGTGAATTCAAATGATGTCTATGGCTTGTCTTGTGGCTTCAGCTAAATTTCTCTGGTGTAACATGTACATGACTGAATTCAAGAATTGTTGGTTGGTTGTGTTCTAGCAGAATTGTTTTTACTTTTGAAATGTCTAATTCTATATTCTGTATAGACTGAAGTCTTGTGACAGGTGCTGCCTGCCTGCCCTCCAAACCATTAATATCATGTCATCACATTCCTTTGGCAGTATTCTGTTTGCTGAGCATATATATGTGCAGCCTGTGCTTCTGGCCCAAATTGCCTTTGCTTGATCCAGTACATACTCAGTGCAAGCTCAGGTCTGCCAGCAAAGTCCTGGCAGAGGTGCCAGAGTGAACGCTGAGAACTGAAAATGCATAGCTGTGATTATAAATATATTAGAAACCATCCCACTGGCAAAGAAAGCTTTCACTAAGTTGTTGAAAAGTCGTCTTGTTTGCCTGACTCCCATGTAAACGAAATAAAGCATACTAACCTCCTTGTGAAGGATAGCTACTCCCTCTAACAGGCTGTTGGTCAAGTGCTTCTGCACACAGCCATAGGAACGCCTTTAAAGCATCCAAATGGCCAGTACAGATGGGTTTGGATACAGAAAATTATCGTGTGCCATTAAATATGGAATATTGGTGTACATTACAACATGGAAGGACATGCCTGACAGGACAATAGGCAATGGGCACCAACTGAAATGCAGGAGATTCCATCTGAACATCAGGAAACACTTTTTTACAGTAAGGTGATGAAGCATTAACAGAGAATGCACAGTCCTGGGCAACCAGCTCTAAGTAGCCCTGCTTGAACAGCAGTGGGATTGAACCAGATGACCACAAGAGATCCCTTCCTTTCCAATACAGGATCACCATTCTGTGATCCTGCGCTGATAAACCCTTTGTGACCTATAGTTGATGACACTTAGAAGAAAATCTGAGTCTGGCACGTGGCTTCTGGTATTTGCAAGTCTGTCATTTCTGTAGGAGGCAGAGACAAAACTCAGTATTCCTTGATATATTTCAACTTACAAGCCTCTTAGCCTCTCTACAGCTATCCCAGCTGTATGAACATTTCCTTTACTGTGATACTCTAAACCTCATCAGAGGGCTGTGTAAAGTGACTGGAGATCTGCAGATTACAGGCATTATGGGAATCACTATTCTGTATTATGCTGTACGAAGAGTTTTCATGCTGGTGAGACTGGTATGTGGGCACTGGAGCCAGGAAAGTATTTCTTATTGGCCTGTGGCATCCATTTCCATGTAAAACAAACAAACAAACAAACAAAGTGCCAGTGTGACAGATCAGAAAAGCCTGTTTCCACAAAGCTTTTGAAAATAAGCACTTTTACTGCGCTGAGAATTTTAATTGGGGTTTTATCTGTTCAACTCTTCCATAGGTTTTAAAATGCATATCTGTGCTTGTCTATATATTTGCTTATGTTCCTAGACTTCATCACCTCGTACTGACACAGAGAAGATTGGCTGGGAATCCAGCACATCCTCCGCTTTCTGCAGGCTGAGGCGCTGGGTGAGGTTTCCAGCTGCCACCAGAGAGCACTGTCACTATACGTTTGCAGGGCAGCTGCCGCTGCTGATGCTGGCACCAGCTTTCCCTTAGGGCTGGCAGCGGCAGCAGGCTCTTAAAGGAGACCCTGAGCAGGAAGGCTCTGTGCCATCTTTACCTCTGTTCTGCCCCGTGAATCCACGCTGACAGGGGCTCTCAGGAGACAAGCAGCTCTGCCTTGGCAAAGGGCAGCCAGCCACTGGCACAGCCCTGTGCGCTAGGCTTGAACCCAGGGTGTACGGCCCCAAACCAGGGAGTTCTGACACCCTGCTCCCTCTCCTCTACAAGGTGTTTTTTACTCAAATCAACTCATTGAAACTTGAAAAAAATGTTCCTTATTTGTCATTACCTCAAAACCTTATTGTTCTGTTTCAGACCTGAAGAAGGACGTGTGTGTTCCTACAAATTTCCTCGTGTTTCTTCTGCCTTTATTTTGCACACAAATATAGCCTCACTTGCATTCTGCAGCAAAGCTACTGATGCTTCGAGTCCTTGAACAACTCAGGAGCACAGCACTACCGGGGTTTTCAGTGATCATTCCTGTGGTTTGCACGCACCTTATCTGCCAGAAACCAATGCACCATGCAAGCCTAATAATTACTTTGAAATTGGATGTGTCCTTTTTTAAGAATAGCAAAGAACTCTGTAGATGGTACAGCTACCTGCCCCTGAAGTAAACATACCTGCAGGTGTGAAGACAGTATTTAGTTCTCCTTCTGGGGAGGCTGCCAGACCAAATTATAGTCATCCTTAGAGTTGTCCCATTTGCTGTGGGATATCCACTGCTAAATGAAAGTAGTTAGAGGTCCCAAGAACATTGCATCAGAGCATCATTTTTTTGTCCATTTTCTGACCAAGTCTTTCTCGTAGTTACAGACAGTGTCAAAGGGCTTCCTGCATCTCCTCAGGAGAGGCTAACAAGGGGCTGCAGTGCAAAGATTCCTCAGTTCTCCTCCCTGGGGTAAAAATGTACATGGGAATGTGAGAGAGGGGTGATCTGGCTCACTGTATCCTCCTTTACTTGGGTGCTTTTTCTGAGCAATATTGTCTCAGGTTCTCAAAGCAGTGACCTTGTGGAGATGAGCTGCTTTCAAGGCTATCGTTTCAGAGCTGGTGCATACTTGGACAGCATCTCTTTTATCTTGGATAGCATAGCATCACAATAGGAGATGCAGTTCCTGTGGATGGAGAGATGCAATATACAGTCATCAGGGAATAACATGAGGTGGTATCCTAATGCTGCTGCTCTTCTGCAATGTATAGGTTAAAATAGCCTGTGGTGAGATGATAGTCCTGGGTCAGACAGAAGACAATTTTTCTTTAAATAAGTCTTGTGAGCTGAGGCAGCATCCTCTTGTTTCCTACAGTCCTCCCTTTCATATAACTCCAGGGCCAAATCACTTAATTTATAGGCTCTGACAAGATCTTAGAGCAAGAATGATAGCATGGTTGCAGAGCACAGGCTATCATTTAGTATATAAAGTGCCAATTTTCTGACAAAGTGTATAATCTAATATAGTGTTGTATAGTGTCTGTGTTTGATAGGGAACCTCTGTAAGTCACCTCAGATTAAGAAGGGAAGAGTTTGAACTGTTATATGGGTAATGACAAGGAAGAAAGCAAACAATTCAGGCACAAATCTCCATTCTCTCCCCCAACAGAGATTTAACAAGA
The DNA here is from genome assembly GCF_017639235.1 of Corvus kubaryi. Lineage (NCBI taxonomy): Eukaryota > Metazoa > Chordata > Aves > Passeriformes > Corvidae > Corvus > Corvus kubaryi. The sequence goes on from NW_024582054.1 coordinate 16,939,493, forward strand.
CAGGAAAATACAATCTGCCTGAAATCTGTCATACATTTTTTATGCTGTCTGATATCAAGGCATAGTTCCTGTTGCTTCTCCCTCCCCAGGGCTGAGAGAGCTTTACAAGCAGGCACATGTTCACATATCCCCACAAAGTGTTTTTAGAGAAATTCTTTCTGTTTTGCAGTGTCCCTTGATGGCAGGATTGAAAATAGCTTTATCCAAATCAGTAAAAGTCTTAAGATTTTACTGTGAAGGTGTCATGAGGTGGATTTTCCTACTGGCTAAGCCAGGGGTCTGTCTCTTCAGGGCTTTCCAGGCTCTAATGATGAAAGGGCATATTGGAGAAAGACTTGAAAAATTATTACAGATTGACTGCAGGCTGAGTCCCAAACCTGAAAAAAACAGCTTAAAATCCCACTGCAGGACTATCAAAAAATTTGGGTGATCGGGGCATGGAGGAGAGGCTGAGATCTGCTTTGACTAATTTACTCATTTGAGGGTCTGAATCAGTGGCACAAGGGTAATTGGTGGCCCGTCACTAGTGGTGTCCCCCAAGGTTCAAGACTGGGCCCTCTACTGTTTAACTTGTTCATTAATGACTTGAACGAGGCAAGCAAGTTTGCTGACAGCGCAAAGCTGGGAGGAGTGGCTGATACCTCAGGGTGCTGTGCAGCCCTTCAGAAGGACCTCAACAGGTTGAAGCAACGAGCAAAGAAGAACCATCTGAAATCCAGCAAAGGCAAATACAGGGTCCTTCACCTGGGGAAGAATAACCCCATATACCAGCACAGGCTGGGGGCTGATCTGCTGGGAAGCAGCTCTGGGGAGAAGGACAAGGGGATTCTGGTGGGCACCAAACTGTCCATGAGCCAGCAGTGTGCCCTTCCTTGTGGCCTGTTGCATGGGTGACTGAGCACTGGAACAGATTGCCCAGAGAGGTAGTGGAGTCTCCCTCACTGGAGTTATTCAAGAACTCTCTGGATACAATCCTGTGTAATGTGCTCTAGGATGATGCTGCTTGAGCACGGAGCTTGGACCAGATGACACCACTGGGGTTCCTTTCAACCTGACCCATTCTGTGTTTCTGTGATATATACTGCAAGCTTAAATTAGGAGCCTTAGCTTTCTATATAGTTATTAGAGCACAGAGCACCTGCTGAAGAAGGCAGAAAGCCCAAGATTGAATTATGTGGAGCTGATGTGGACTAGAAACTGGAACAGGCACTAACTAACTCAAGCACTGAAAATAAATTTGATGGTTAGGTGGGAAAAAAGCTTCTTTCCATTGTGGTATTTACCTGTAATGTCATGAAGTTCAGCCTGGAGGATGTCCAGAAATTTGATTCTCCTCCAGTTATTTGCCAACTTTGGTAGAGCATTCACTGAATTGCTGAGCCATTACATGTAGCAAACAATATGTATATTAGGCATATTGTTATTATATAGGCAAATGACCATCTATTTGCTCAAGGAGGCAAGCTAATAATGTTTTGGTATCAGGGAATTGCATTCCTCTGGGATCTCAGACTAAAATAACTTATTCCCAGTGATAAATTAGCCAAGCTGGGGGAGATGAATGTAAGGTAGGTCATGGACAATCTGAATACATTGCTTTGCAGTTGAAGAATGAAAGACACAGGTAAACTTAAGCCAAGATTTTCAAATAAGGACACTAAAATTTTATGGTTCGGTTTTGGGTGCTCATCTTCACAGAATTCAGTGCCAGATTTTCAGGACTATTGATCATGTCCACTGCAGCAGAAGTTAAAGATCATTAAAGATAGAAGTTAAAGAAGCCAAAGTCCCAGGAAAAAAATGGTTTAACTCTCCATCTCCGGAGAAACAGAGCCGAAAGCTAGCTGAAAAGCAGCAAAGGGTGTTTCCTCCACTCTTGCTGCCTCAGAAGCATGCAGAGGAGCAGTGTGACCTTGAAGCACAAACTGCTTTGAAAAGTTCATCTGGCTTTTTTTATCTTTCTCTCGCACCCAGTTTTAAAGACACACAAAGGCACAGGATTCATGTCTGGGCATAGAGCAGCAATAGGGGATACACATCATAAAGTCACCCCAAGACAAACAGTAACAAGGAATTCCACAGTAAACCAGACTAAGATCTCCTGGATTTCCATCCCTTGTGACTTTATTGAAGCATCTTTCATTTACTCTTCAAACCAGAAAACCCCTTCAAGATACTCTAGGAAATTGAATCTTGCATCCATATTTTCCAAATTCAGTTCTACATTAAGCTGCCAAAGTACCAACATATGTGATAGGTTTCCATTGAAAGAAGAGGTTTTAATCTTCTTCACAAAGCCAATGAAAATATTTTCTGTTATGTTATTCCGTAATAGGAGATAATTTAGAATAAAAACAGATGAGTTTACTATGGAAGATACTATTTAGGAAAGAACAAAAGCTGACTCTTGGGAGAGTATACCAGCACCGATTTCAAGAGTTGCATGTAGGATGCTAACCTGAAGGGGTCTTAGCTCTCACTTTCTGACTTAACCATTAAGACTTCAAGATGAATGATGAAGCGTAAGACCAGGACACCACATTTTATGCAGTGGAGTTACCAGGCAAGAGCCGGTTTTATTTTCTCTCTTTTGGAAGAAAAATCATATTGAAAATTCCTCCTTGAAAAGCAGCTGGCAAACCAAGATTGTATTTTATGTTTCCACGTGATTTTTTTTTTTTTTTACAATTATTACAGTAAACGGAGTTACAAAATCTCTATGTGATTCTCAGTTCTCTCTGTGAACTGAGACCTTTTTTCAAAAGCATTACAATTTTCATACAAAATTATCTCACGATCAAGCCAATTCCATTAAGAATCACCTTTGAGTTGCATAGTCTCATGACTGATGGAATATATACACTTTCTCATTCTAAAGAGCTGAAGGTAAATTTATGTGCTTCAATTATTGTCTGTCTAATACATATCTCACTTTATTCTGTCACAGCCTTTCATTGCTACTGGATGCAAAATATAGATACAGATTTTTGGTCCCTCAAGAGGAGAGGGAAAATGGGATACAGATTCAGCTTTTGAAGAAAACATGTGAAGTGTGAGATACTGAAATAACTTTTTGAACCCTCCACTAATTCAGAAACATTGTGATGGAGAAGAATCTTCATAAGAAAATGTTTTTGAGGTAATGAGAGACACGAGAAGAAACACAGTTCTCGGTTTTCCCTCTTCTTTGTTTTTGATTACTTAGGCTGTGAAATCAGTTGACAGGAGTCAATTCCTATGCATTAAAGTAAATTCTGCTTCTGCCTTGCCCTCACTCCAAGGTTAAAGGGATACTATTTTTCACTATCCCATCTGTAGCCTACACCTACAGATCTCCTTTGGGGATGTGTGAGGATCAGTACTAGATGCAAACCACTTGCATTTTTTTGCAATGTTTTAGCAGTAAATATGAAATCCTTGACAATTTCAAATTTAAAGATTTAAGAGATAAAAGTTCAAATAAGCTAAATCAGAGGCTTCTGTCTAGAAAACTGAATGCATGCAGCAGTTACAGAATCAGGCTCTGTTCCTGGGAAATAAGTGACACAGGAAAAGACATGAGTTTAGACCTGAAAAGCAATGTGACATGAGACTACCAGAACACTCCTATGGGGAAAATAAAATCAAACAGCAAAAATGCTCCATCCCTGGAAATTTAAGAAAGAGTAAAAAGTAGGATTAAAGAGGGATTTACTCTGTACACAGTGTAGTGAGAGCCAATACTAGAATATCGAGTCTCGCCAAAGTGTCTACATTTTAAGGAGAGCATTGAAAACATAATTGAAGTGCTAGAGAAAAATGTTATATCATGAGCCTTAAGAGGTTTTCCTAAAGGAGTGACTTGATTGCAACATGTAAGTGCCTTCCTGAGAAGAAAATGCCTGGTAGTAAACGGTTCTTTAATCGAGTGGAGGAAAACATAATGAGTCAGAAAGTATAAACTCAAGCTGGGAGAAAAAAAAAATCAAATCAAATCAAATCAAATAACATAAAAGATATGACCAGTAAGAAAACTTAACCAAGAACAGTGGTAGATTCTCTGTTCTTTGATGCCTCAAAAGCAAGACTAGATTCCTTCCTGGATGATTCTTTAGCAAAATATGATTTAGTTAAAGAGAAGTTGGGATCCGCTCCAGCCCAGCTCAATGTAAAACCAGAAGAAACAAGGTATATTTGCTTAACTGGGAACTAAACACCCTAGGAACACCAGAACAGGCCTCAGTCAAAGGTTCTGTTTTGGTAAAAACACAAAACAGTTGTCACATGTTTTATCTCAAAATCCATGGGTTTTTTCTTAACTAGTAACAAAAAAGAATAAATCCCTAAAGGGTTAAATAATCTAGAGATGTTTCCGGTTCCCATATTCAAAGCTTTCTGGTTGTACCAAACATGATGAAACACCACTGGTTTGAATTTGTTGATTTCAATTTCTACCCAGCTGCATCTACAGCTGCAACTACAGTTAAGCAAACTCATTTGAATGACTGGTCCAGCATTGTTTCTAACTTGTGGTTGGGGTAAATCACTGGTATCCAGTGCATGATAATTCTTAACAACATACTCTCTACTGAGTAATGAACATAGATCTGGTTGCTCCAAAAACTTTCATTGCACTTCCCATTCTCTATACTTTAGATTCTCATGCTCCAGTGGATCATCAAACTATTTTCTTGAGAGATTTGCAATACTTTCCTTTTTTTTTAATCTTAATTTTTGTTCATCTCTAACATTTAACATCTCTAACAAGTGGTAATAATTTCCTTCTAGCCTCAGCTTGTGTCACGAAGAAAGAATAGAGATGTGTACTTTGAGAGCTAAAGAAAACAAACAAACTGAATAAGGAAGATACTCTAATATGTTTTCATTTACCACATTCTAAAGAAAAGTGAGTTTTCTGCCAGGGGACGTGGTCTTTTACCCTGAGGAATATCCAGCTATTCTGATTGCAATTTTTGTGTTCCTTGGTCTGATTACTAAGATAAGAAGACAAAACTCATGCATTTGTCTTTGAACAAGACTATTGCTGTACTTTCATGGAAAACCCTGGGGTTTTGTAACTGGATTTTCGGCTTGCTTCTACTTGTATGAAACGCTCTTTCTGTAGCAGCACTTTGCCTGTTTTCACTGATCTCAGATAGAAGTTCAACCACTCAACACACCTTCAGGATGTGCCTGTGCTGTTCTAGTGCTCCTGACAAACCAGGCCAGCTGGCTAATTAATTGAGGATGAGACACTTGGTGATGTGCACCTGGAAATCATTAGATGCCTGGAGGTTACATGTTCATGAGCCCTCCCTTGGAATTTGGAGGCTATCTGTTGTGTGTTTGTTTCCCTGGGTTTCTGCTGGTAAAGTTCAAAGAAAGTGATCTGAGAAACTGAATAATAATTCTTTGCTTCTGGCCAGGTGCAATTAGTTGTATTTATTGGTAATAGGAATGCAGATTAGAAGTTGACAGGGAATGAAAATGAATAGAGCAGCCTGGGTCATTGTGCGTGGTTAAATTTATTCTGCAAAATAACTTCTCCTGTGGAAATTAAAGAAATAGTAATAAAATTGAATTAAGTTTGAGGTTTTTTTCTTGTAGTTCATCAAAGAATGGAGAGAAAAGGTCTGTGTGCCATGATACTTCATGCAACTCATGGCCTCATACCAGAGACAGAGAGTGAGTTACTCCCAGGCTGTCAGCTTTTGAATTTTCTTTTCTACTCTTTCCCTTATGTAGAGCAACTTTATGTTTTTCCACAGTGTAAGCTCAGATATGTTGCCTCATCACAATTTGTGGCTGGAAAATTATGAGACTAACACACAGATAATCCAATAAAACTCTTCTGTTGGTCAGAAAATGCTTGGTATTTGAAATAAACATTCCTATAAGAAGTTATCTGATTTGGTGAAAATTGTAATGAGAAGTTTTTCGGGTCTGAAATGATATTTGTAACCAGCAAAAAGGATAATAATAAGAAACTTTAGAATAATATGGCAGTCTGGGTATACAGGAAGAATGATAATCTTATATGCAGTGAAAATGTAATTTTTTTATTATTTATTTTAGAGAGCAGTTATTTTTTTAATCTATTAATAATGTTTTCCTGCTGGACTTAAGTAATAGGAATCTGTCTAGGAGTCAAAGATTTCTGAACTACATTCCACAAAGCAAGAAATAAGGCAGAAAATTTTAAAGTCATTAGTGAGTAGTCAATCACAGAGGTCAACATGGCTCCTTCCCTTCTGCTCTGCTATAGTCCGGCACAGTTCAATGCATTGAAACATTTTTTTGGATTAACTAATCTGTGTTGGATCTTAAATATGTGATTTAGTGCAGCTGAACAAGCTCCTAAAAGACAGCTGAGCCATGGTAAATCTTGCTTTTAGCCTGTGTCAGATCTGAGATAATTTAGTTTTTCCCACCATGAAATTACTGGTAATACAATACAAACATATGCTTCTATGGAGAAGAGCTTATTTTAGAGGCAGATTATAGTAACTTTTTTCTTCCTTTCTTTCTTTTTCTGTTAATACTGGTGGTTTAAACAACATTTTTTGCCCTTTTTTTTCCCAGAACTGTCTGCAGAGGTCTCCTGTTAGTTTCTGCTACCATCTGTTCTTCTGTTTCAACAGCACAAAACATCAAATAGACTTTTTTTAAAAGTCATTGCCAATTTCACTGAAAGGAGTACATACAAAAGATCAGAACAGAATAATTGAGAAATTTACAAGAGGAGAAGCTGCAAAAGTATGGAAAAGCTGTTATTTTTGTTGACAACTTTAAATTAAAGCTCAGATATGCCTTTCCAAGTAGCTGGTGGTCATTCCTCTTCCCCCCTTCAGCTGACACTCTGGATCTTGCTTGACTAGAGTCAACAAAACACATTCCTTGGGTGCAGGGGGAGACCAAAAGATAGGAAGTAATTGAATATATGTAAGATCAGATTCTTTTGGGTGGTACCAGTTCAATATTCACCAAGAAAAATGACATTGCCTTCTATATTTTTAATAAGCCAAGAGAAGAAAGGCATGGATCATGAAATGCAAAGGCTTCAGTACCAGACACAACTAGAGTACCTGGTTTTCTTGCTGCTGTTTACTCTTGCCCTCCTGGAATAAAGAAGGAATGAGACGGGCATGTGACATCCAGACAATTACAAGTTGCAGCCACAACACTTTGGTTGCATTCTTTTTCTTTAAAAGTCTAACTTTGTTGTTTGCACTAATAATGGTAGTTACTCTTTAGTAAAAAAAAGTTCACCCCCAGGGAGGAGAAAATAATGAGAGGCTGTATCCAAGGAGTATATTTAAAATCAATACATTCAAAGTGGAAAACTGCATAGGGGGTCACTGGGGAGGTCTTAACTTGGGATGCTATTTATCTGTGTCATATTGGATCATGTACATGTCTTACACTGAGGGAGATTAAGGTTTATGACCTTACCAGGAAATAAGTCTATAAGAAAAAATTTTGTGCTATTCAAAGGGCCAGGGAATTTGAAAAAAATTAAATATTAAAGCCAAGCTGTGTAGGTAATAATGGGATAAAGAAGTAAAAGGCTGATGACAGTGACATCACTCAGAAAATGAGAATAAAATGTGGCAGTTTTGATGGACTTTCAAGGCAAAGATTTTGGAGTGAGGGTGGTCAAAAAGACACAGTTTCTCAAATTTTGTGGAATTAGAGATACCAAAAATGACAACTCCAAACCCCCGACTATGAGAATTTTACAACCTCTGCTTGTTTTTGCAGTGATTTGTATAAGAGAAGAATAAAAAAATGCTAAGTGAACCTGCTTGTGTGCCTGAAGATCAAGGCCAGTGAAAAGTTGCTGTGCCGGTCAGAAAGGACTTTTTAATGGTGAGATTTACTGGGATTGTGAAATAGTTTCCCCAAAGGAAGCTGCTATAGCAGACCCATTGCTTGCCCCATTTAAAACAGGCCTTTCAGATGTACTAGGGAGTCTCGTGTAGAGAGCAATCCTGCTGCAGCCCTAATGCACCTTTCCTGTTCCTAGTGTCTGCTAACCTGCTAGAGCCCTTTGTTTAGCCCAGTCAGTTTGGGAAAAAGTTTTGAGTAAATTTTCTTTTGTCCTAACTAGTCTGGCCAGTTCTTGTGATCTTCCATTTCATTTCCTAAAAGCAGCTTCATTTTGACAATTGTAATTAATGGATTTCTTTAGTGTCCTCATGTTCCATTGTTAATGCATCAAGAGAATATATCGGCTTCCAGCATAGCTGGAAAAGAATAGTCCAATACTATTTCAGTCTCTTAATGTTCCTTTGACATTGTGAGAAATTATGTAAAGAGCCCTAGGATTCTTATTTCTGTTGCCAACAGCCTACAAGACTGTTGAGACTGGGATTGGGAAAGTTATGATTTGTGATGCCACGCTATGCCAAAAGAGGTGGGAAACAACATTCACTGGCACCTTCACTTGGTCCAAAAATTGAAAAGGAAGAGACTGGGTCATTATGTACAAACTATTTGTATTACAGGCCTCAAGTAGCTGCTTCTGCTTCAGCTTAGGTTTGGAAGAAATAAGTGAATCTCCAGAAAGCTGAATGCTGTTGGAGGAGACAGCTAGATTTCCTCTCTTCTTATGTCCTGAATGGGATGTGTCTAATAATGTGCCTGCTTATTCCACTCAGTGCAAAACCATAAATTTCAGCAGGGCTTTCATACAAGAAATGTACCCCCTGCACAACAATAAAGGCAGCCAAAAATCTGCTCCTTGTCACAGTGATGAGTATATTAGAAAACGCTGAGATAGAGAGCCTGTTAAATGCAGCCCCAGTCAAAGCAGGGTCACAAATTAATGGTGGTGGGTTAGCTCACTCACACTGCTTCCTGCCATTCAGGAATATTCAGGTAACTAGATGTCTGAAGAAAGACTGCTCCTAAGATGGTCATTTGTACTGGGTTGTGAACCAGCCCAGCCCAGGCCCAGCACAGAGGAGCCAAGCCAAACTGGGTACTGCTGACCACAACCAAGCCCAGCGGTCTGGAAGGTGGGAGATACAACGTGGGTGATCAGGCTTTTTGGGGGTTTTTCAATCATTGTTTTTCATTGTCTTAGGCCTGGGGATGGGGAATGCCAGCTGTGGAGAGCACTCACCATCCTGTCTTTGTCTCAGGAGACATGTGGCCCTAGCTATGGAGAGCATCTGCTGTCTTGGGAATAACTGCATGTCACTGCCAAGCTGCAGGAACGTTGCCATCTTGTTTTTGTCTCAGAGGCCAGGAATAACTAAGTTGAGGTGGTGAACGCCTTTTGTGTGTAAAGCACCTTCTCTTTTGTTATTAATAATGTTGCTGTTACTGTGCATTCCTTATTCTCCATTGCTGTTTGCTTTCAGTAAATTTTTATCTCAATCCATAGTCTCTGCCTCTGTCCCTCTCACCAGAGAGGGGCAGAGGGGAAGGGAGTGTCTTACCTGGGGTTTAATTCCCATCTGGTTTTAAACCACCACAAGATCACTAGCTGAAGTACATGGAGTGTGTCAAGGAAGTTCTGTGCTTTAATGATCCTAAGGTTTATTGTGTTGGCATTTTCTCCTCAATTTGTATTAGCAGTTTGAAGATAAATTTTAGTAGTTTTTATTGGTAGGGTATTGAGTCTTGGCTGCAAGAATGAGGGTCACTATAGCCAGAAGCTGTGAAAGTCAATTTTGACTTAACATCAACCCTGCTGCTTTAGCTCTGGGACTCTGCTATTCTAGACGCACATTTGTAGCAGATTGACTGGAGGCTTGTGAGGCAATTACAAGAACACTTAAATACTTGGCCAAAGCTGCCAAGTTCTCATTACTTTCCATCAGAACCAGAAACCCCAGGTGGAATGCCATGAGCTTGCAGGCAGGTACCTTGTCTCACATACATGCCCAGTATCTGCAGTCCTGTACTTTCGTACAAGGCAAAAGCTCGTTAAATACAATGTTGATTTTCTTTCTTTTGTTGCTGGAATTACTAATAACATTTACTGACAGTAACAACATTTTCAAGCTTGTGGAGAGGCGAACACTCAATATTTCTGTGGGTTTTCTCTCTTGACTATACACAGTGATTATCCAGGGGTTTCTTCAAGAGTAATTTTTGGACAATTACATGAAAGAAAGCTGGCAGATATAATAATGAAGTGGGAAGTGCTTTTATGCCTATCCTGCATGGCACATGCCCTCCATGGCTAACAGCTGGTTAACATCCTTCCTGAACATGCGAACATCTGCAGCACATGCATATTTGTTTAAAGTTTGCTGCTACAAAAGAATTTGGGTAGACACGATGTACAAGAGGGATAAAGGGGAAACTTTTAAGTAGGCATGAACTCTTCAGTGAGCAGTGTATTTTCTTCTGTGAGATGAGAACGTTTGTGTTTAGAAAATTAATTATTAACTGGAAGAGACTTTTCTGGCAACATTTACCATATTCGTGAGGCATACATGACTAAATAATTCCCCTGCTGACATACGAAACAGTGCCTTCCCCTCTCTCTGCCACCATGCCCCATATGTATCTGTCTCCCACAGACACTTAACTAGGACTTTCACTGTGAAGAAAACTCTAATGTTTTTGTGACTCAAGGGATAATGAGAATGGACTAAGGCATTAATGTATTCAAGACAGATGATAATTTCCTGCTGCTATATAAAAGGTAAAGCATCTATTGTCAGAGCAGGATCCTCTGACAGTGCTGTGTTATCCCAAATGACTGAGATATTTCCATCTGATGATGTGGGTACATTAGAGTGACAGTTTCCCTGTGTCTTACATCTATTATATTTTCTTGGGAAAGCAGTGCTCATTCTCAGAGTACTGTATTTGCTTCCATAATGGTGTTGGTTCCCTGCAAACAGAGTTTGACCTTAAAATCTGTATGTATTGTGCATCTCTCTTGTCAGGCTTGGTAGTGGCCCAAGACTATGGGTGTTATACTGCACAGTAACTGTAAAAACAAACAAAAAATAAATACTAGGTAAAAATCCCGGATTAGGAAGACATACTGGCCTTATTCACTTAGAAGTCTCAAGTGCTAAAGCCTGGCTCATGCACATTCATCTGCTAATGTGCTACGTATATCACTGAGTGCTTTACTTCTGCTTTGAACAATGCAAACCTCCCTCATTGAGATACTTCATTTGGTCACCTTAGCTGTCTGCAAAAAGACTCTGCAAGCAGACTTAAAAACATAAAGTAAATATTTATTAGATAACACACCTGAGAGAGAAGATTTAAGAGAACTACAAGGCAAAATGCTGGCAGGCTCACCACCTGACAAAGTACCCCAAGAATCTTTCCTGACAAAGCAGGCATGGGTTGGGGGGGAAGAGTTGATTTCTGCTGCTCCCTCAAGCCAATCCTCTATGATGGTGAGGTGCCATTTTCCTGGTTTTCCCCCAAAGATTCTATACCTTTCCACTTTGGTTTCTTTTTCCTTGAATCTCTGAGCTACCCACAGTTCCTGGCCCAACTATCCTAACTGCACAGTTTTCCCTTTCTTATCTTTAAGGTTTCTGTTCCAAAAACTTTCTCACAGCTGTTTTCCAGAGGTGATTTCCTGAGAACTCCATGCCAAGATGATGTAACTGTGTCAGATTAGAGTTGGGTCTTAAATCCTTGGAGAACAAAGCTCCTTGACACAGGCTGAAAGTTTGTATATGTTTGAGATAAGATGGGATAAGTTCTTGCAAGAGGAGTCCATTGAGAATCATCGTATTCACAGAAACACTATTTGGCTTCAGAGGTCTCTCAGTCTCACATTACAAAAAGCTTGCAAGAGGCACTGAGGAAATCACATTTACTGCATTCTTATACTCCTCCCTAGATATTAGCAGAGAGTGACCTTTCATCTGATGTAGCATGACTGCTCTTATAAATTTGTGTACAGTTATGATTGCTCTGGGATAGAATAGGGACTGGTTTTGAAGGTCCATTGCTGAAAAAGCACTCCTTATGTGTTATTGATCAACATGAGAATGCTGTAGTTTAGGAGGACAGCAGTTATGGCTTCTCTTTCCCTCTGTTTTCACTCCATCTCTCACGAGGTCACCAATTCAGGTTTCCTCTTATTCCTTCTTCATGTTCATGGGTATTTGGGAATTTAAAGGGTGATCCTTAACATGTGATTTCTCCAAACTCACCATGAACACAGATTGGACCCATCTCCTTTCCTCTGCACACCTTGTCACTCTCATTCATTCTCCCAGATGAACATGGGAGGGAAAATCTAAATTGTAAGGGATAATGTGGGAGACTATTTTGTGGAAAGGACCTGGATATCAGTGGAGTATAATCTTTGTATAGAATGAAATCATTCTGAGAGCATGTATGATCCTGATCTTGATTTTGTAATCCATAAAATTCTGGTCTAACTTTTCCCTACCTACCTTCCTTCCCTTAGTAAGACCTCTATTTTCTGACCACTGTCACAAGTGTTTCCCATGCACAAATAGAACTCACTATAGAGATCTCTTCAGATCATAGTGTAAACCTTTAAAAAATTACAAAATTACAAACAGAACTGTGAACTCTGTTGCTTATAATGTCCTGCAGAACAGGATATTTCAGTTGTAAGGGATCCTCTATTAGGCTTTCTCTACCATGTCATTACTACTGGCGGGTGACAGATTTTATGTGCAAGCCAAAGTGTGACGCTACTACTCCATGTAGGGGACCACCTACCAATTTCACAGCTGAGCTAAAAATCTAACAGAAAGTAGGATTTGTTGTAAAATCTCTGACACCTTTTACAGACAACTGTTGCTAGAACACCTGGAGAGCAACTTTCTTTCAAGTACTTGTGCTCATCTTTTTCAGATGGAGACCAGAAGGATTGAAAATCACATCTGAGCTTTGCACTTGTAAGTGACTAGAGGTTTGAAGTCACCTGTCTTCGATGGAGCTCATTAGCACTTTCACATTACTGTTATTCAAGGAGCCTTGTTAGTACTTCATGGTGCATGGGTCCAAAGAGAGTTAAGCTCCCTTTCTTAGAGCTGTGTTGTTTCTGCCATGCTTTTCTGCCTCTTCACTGGACTGGATGTTGTGCAATTAAAAGGCATTCGCTAAGCAGACGCGTTGAGAAGGATGACCATGTTTTCGTTGCTTAGAGCCACCTTCTTGGTGTTTAAAATAGGAAAGGCAGTGGCCTTAGTTTAGAAATGAAAGGCAGGACACATGAGTTTGAAGATGTCTTTATCTTAGATTCAGACACTGAGCACTTAACTGTTGTTTACACAGGCCTCTTCATTTCCAGCATGGACTTGTTGAGCTTGGTGTAATGTGGGACTTTGAAGTATGAGGTGGTTTGCAGATGCATGTTGTAAATGACATCTGAGGTCAGTGTGTGTAATAGTCTCCATTGATATGTTTGGCCCAGGATATGCTTTCCTGCTTCCCACTGCTGTGTTGATCTTACATTTTATGGCCTGATTTGTCTGTCCTAGATTTCCACCTTCCATTATGGGACTTTTTCTCTCCCTTTATAGTATTTCAAACTTTTTTCAGTTCAGCAAACAGTTTGTTCCCCCCTCTGTCCTTCAAATAAAGTTTTCTTTGGCAATTTCTGTTAGGATAAATTCAATAACTATTTAACTCAGAAGGATCCCTGAGGAGGAAGCCAAGAGTCAAATGCTACAATTATTCACATTTTGGTGAGAGGAATCAGACTTCTCAGGCATCCTTTCAAACAAGGCACTAACAGTTTATTTCTGCTGGGTGGAAGCAGGAAGTGTGCTGGAGGGAACCAGGCAGCCTCCTGAGCACCATCAGGAAGCATAAAATGGATGGGCAAGCAAAGGAAGAGAGAGAGGCATTAACAAAGAAAAATGTCTCATTTCCTCTCTGAAACTAATTGGAAAAATATGTTACTGGTTGTTGCAGTGGTAATTTCTCAAGGTGGCAATATCTGCAGCCTGTCCTGGCGTGGGGCTGGCCACAGGTTGGACCTCTACCTGAAATGTCTGTGATTAGTGCAAACTATAGTTGTTTGTTTACAGTATAAATGGACACACACACACAGAGACATATACACATATAAACATACCAACATATACATATGTAAGAGGTTTTGTTCCCACTGAGGATCTATGCTTCATTTCTAGTAATTCTTGACTATACATACATTTACAGAATAAAACATAGCAGAAAACAATTCTTTTATTTTTTTTTTTATTAAACTGTGATTTTATTCACTGCTTGTTCTCTGTTCTCATCCCCACTTGAGGGTAGCTTACTCCATGAAAATACAGGGAGAGATGGAGGGAGAACAGAAGTGATGTAATCATATTGGTCACAATATTTTAGAATAAAAATGGAATCGCTTATAAATACTGATGCAAGTTGTGGGCAAAAGATGGAAAGAGAAAGATTTCACACATCAAGGAATGCTGACATCACCCACCCTCTGTAATCTTAATGTAATTTTGATAAACCCATTTACATTTCCCTTATGAGCAGAGCCAGCCCAAATTCAGTTGTTGCTCACCTGGGCTACTCTAATTCCCCTGCTTGGTTGACATCATTTAATAGCCTCTGTGCCAACAAAAATGTGCAGTGTAACTCCTCTCTGTCACAGCCTCTGGCCCTGAGACTTCACGTTTCCCAGGGCAGGAAAGAGGCACAGGGTAAGAGCTGCGATTGCTGGGACTGAGAGGGTATTTCCTATGAACTGGAGAATTTTCTGCTCGTGGGTGTTTCATACAGCCCCTTTATGCTACCTCAGCATCACAGGTCTCTTGCACAGGGTGGGGAATCAGAGGGAGAGCTGAAGAGATGCAGCGCATGCACATTCTTGACCATATGGTATCTGGAGAAAACAGTGCTCAAATTCTTAGGTCTAATTTCTTAAAAAAGCTTCCTCCAAAAATATTTAGTTTCACATCTCTTCAATTATATTTTCTGTGCAGCTGATGCTAAAAGCAAAATGTACAGCCCAAATGTAATGCAAAGGTTGTCTTCCAAATAAAGGGGTTAGCACCTGTCTTTCAGCGATCTGATTCAAAATATCAGTCACTCTGGATGTACTGAGTTGTAATCTGTCATAATTTTCTTGGCTCTTCGCCCTCCAGAGACAGACAAAAGAATCTGTCTGTAGTTTGCTATGTTTACATGTCTTTTAGGCAAATCATTTTAATAAGGACATAGAGTGAAATAGTTAAGCAAATACGTGAGTAGTGGGCCACACCATATACCTAGGAATGTTAATACGTGGAGAGAATCTAAAATTACAGGTCTGGAGGTTTAATCTGTAGAGGCTTTACAGAGGCAGCAGTGTACTGCAAATTCACAAAGCACCTACCTGTATTCATAGCATGGTTTTTCTTTTATTGAAGAAGGAAAAGAGATTTCAAGAAGAGGTCAAAAAGCAAGTCTTTGTTGCAAACTTCCCAAATGCACTTAGAAGCCAGCACCCTTTTAACACCTCTGTCCACAGCCCCTTTCAAAATTCAACATATGTTCAAATTAGAGAATACCTTGCAATAATAAATCACCTCTCACTTTCCTCACTCTCTACTGGTAAATGTGAGTACATGACACTCAGTGTAGAGCATGCAAATACACAAAAAGATTAATGAATTCTTCAGGTATTCAGAGACAAGCCTTATTGCATAATATTCTGTAAAGTTGATATGGAATGAAACCCATAAAGAAAGTGTGGATAGCTCAGCAGCTGGGGAATTAACAAACTGAAACAATGAGATTTCACTTCTACACACCCTGCTGCTATTTCACAGCATCTAGAATGGATTTGGAGATGGAGGTAAAGCTCTTCTAGAGGCCAGTGATTAGGATATTATCTTGGAAGAGTGTAGAAACTGTGTCCAAATTTTTACTTGAAACCAGCAGACCATTGTCAGCTATGGCTTCTACTTTGAATCTGAATACCAGAGGCCAATAATTTGTGAGCCATGGAACAATTTGTCTCTACTGTGCTCATTTTAAGGGCAAACTTCAAGGCTCTAAATCAGATGAATTGTCTTAGTGGTTGTAGTCTCCTCTGACTGTGATTCAGCCACCCAGAAAACAGCCAGTCTGGGTGTGATGTGGGAAAGCTGTCATGGATGTTTGGAAGAGCTTGACCTCTACAGACTCTTGGGCAAGCTGTACAGTTATTCTCCGTAGGCTGCAGAGTTACTCTTTGCTCACCAAAGCAATTGTCTGGATGGCAAATGCAGTGATTAAGATAGACAGAGAGGAGGAGAGACATCTTTGAGAGGGTCAGAGATATTTTCCTTCACAATTTCTTCCTGTTTCTTTCTGTTACATGGTGAATCACCCACCTGAACCATGCTCTCTCACAGAGACATTGCCTCTGCTCTGTGCTGATCCATGCTGATCCTCTTGTTTAATGCATTGACTATGTTAGCCTGAAAACACTTTGTATATGAAAGAATATATTAAAAAAGAAAAAAGGAAAAAAAAGAAAAAGAAAGACACTTTAGGGGAGATAAGAAAGGAGGAGGTAGGGTACATCTATACTATTGTTGATTTGTATTTTTTAATCACTTATAAAAATTTTTCAAAGTTACTTGGTTATATAATTCAGTGTTAATTCTACCAGAGATTTCCTACAAGCCCAGGTTTCCTGGGCAGACTCCACTCTGGGGGATTCTGTCTGTGTATCCTGTAGAACACTTGGCTAGTGGCCCTGCCTGCTACAGGCAGCATACCTGCACAGAATGACTCTGCTTCTGTTTAAGGGCAACATTTAGAGTGTGGGAGGTATGGGGAATGGACATTATTCAAGCATATACAACATTTGTTGTTAATTTAATTTTCTCTCAACTATTACACATCAGAACAGTGGAAAATATGAGGACTTCTCCTGGGGTGGCTGTTGTTCTGATGTAAATGAAACACAACATATAAATTTAAACAATAAAAACAAAATCATGTCTCTTTTAGCTCTAATCTCAGTTATTCCTTGTTCTGAAAAAAAAGAATGGAAGACAGTGATTATCGTGGTGAAGAAGGTTTTTTTGATTTTGCTAACTAATGAAAGAGTGGATAAAATAAGGGCTTTTTTTTCTCAGATTGCTCATAACCTTTTGCTTTTCTTTTCTTACCCAATTAAAATCCAGCACATCTAGAAGATGCTTCTGTCTTGCACAAAACTAAATTCAAATGTTGCTGGCGAGACATCAGTGCATCACTTAGCTGGCTGCGAAAAGTAGCAGGGGCTCTGAGATCCTGACAGTGTTTAAGAGGGCAAAGTGCTAAAAGAAAAATCAGTCAAATTCTCAGATTCATTATGACCCATAAACATCTTGCCAGAAATTAAATGCCCGGTGGAAGTCAGCAGAGTGTGCTTGTGTTTGAGAGTGTGTGTGATGGAAGTCAGAAATACTGTGCGCAGAGAGGGTGGACGTTTTCCTCTCACAAGCAGCCACTGACTGCAGAGGGGAAGGTCAGAGCCCTGGCTACAGCCCTCCAGCATGTCCTTTCTGCACAGCTGGCACAGGCAGGCACCCCCATGAGCAGGCAAAGAGAGAACTCACACCAGTGTGTATGTCTTTGGATAGCACTCACAGACGCTGTCCTTCACCCAGGGGTTATTGCATGATCACAGCTGGGAACTGCACAGGGAAGACCTGCACAGCACTGAAATCTGCTCCCAGTATCAGGCCCCTCGCGTTCACTGCTCCTGGTCAGTCAGATGTATGTTACAATAGCATGTTATGCAGAGCCCGTGTATAGAATATTTTCACGAGGGAATATTAATTTTCCATACTGTCCTATTTTCTGTCCAGAGTTTCCTAGAGCAAAGGGAGGGATGTAAGA
This sequence comes from Corvus kubaryi, assembly GCF_017639235.1. NCBI lineage: Eukaryota > Metazoa > Chordata > Aves > Passeriformes > Corvidae > Corvus > Corvus kubaryi. The sequence goes on from NW_024582054.1 coordinate 16,957,262, forward strand.
TCCCATCTCCACTACTGATAGAGCAGCTCAGCAGTCAGCAAATGAAATACTTTCCCTGCCCCCTGTATAATTATCTCTATCTTGAGCCCTGGCCAGCATGACTCATCTTCATTTCAGTAAGGGGACAGGCTGGAACTGGGGATGGAAGAATTAATTTACCACGTTTTAATAGAGAGGCAGTTCAGGAAGGGAGGGACTAATGAGATACTTTACAAAGAAATTAGTAGAGTTCTATTACAGGGTTGTCTTTCATGAGAAAGCTGCAGTAATGACCGATGGCATCAGGCATGGCCTCCTGATCCCTCCATGCCTCTTCCCTTTTCCCTCAGGGGGCTGCCCTCCAATGCACCATCTCCCCTGATTATTTCCTCATTACTGGAGTGATGAAGGTGTCCAGCTCACATACCCTTCCTGAGCTCAGGGTATAAAGCAACTGAGGTGTGTTGCACATCTTAAGCAATGAAGAGTTCATAGGTGAGACTGCTGAGATACCTCCCACTCCTGAGGGCATAGGGAGAAGAGCTCATTTTTGCTTGTTTTTGCCTTGATTATGAAGAAGCAGGCCCAGGAGTCCCGACAGTTCTGCTGATTCAACATTCATTCAGGACTCATTTGCAACCACTCAAAGGTCATTATTGAATATTTGATTCAGCAATGCACTTAGAGAGGTAGGATTTCTTCCCCCTCCATTCGGGGAAGCATGCACGAACATGCATAGCTTAAGTAGGTGATTAAGGCTTGTTGCCTGTAAAAGTACAAGTAGATCCTCTTGTTCTGTATTGAATCAAAAGACTGGATTTTTTACAGGTGTGATAGTCTCGTACTACCTCATTTAGGTATATTCAGACATTTTCACCTAGAAAGGTTTTTTGTGATTTTGCTTGCACATTTTTGCCTCCAAACATTTTCTGTACTTTGTTTCAAATGAAAAAAAATGGAATGGAAAAAAGAGTTCTTCTAACTATTGAAAACAGTAAATTCAGTTCAAACCTCACAGGTTTCAGATGTGGCACTCAAGTCTGATGCAGAAATTCCTAAATGACAGTCAAACGCATCCTCAGTTGTGCTGCAGCTTGCTTACCTAAACAAATGCCAAGTTTTCTCTTTGGTTTCAACATTTATCTCCCATGTGCTCAGCTTATATCATAGTGCATTACAGCCTCACAGTTTATATTCTCTTTCTCAGCCATCAGGCACCATGCAGAGCTCTGCAGGGGTTAAGGTAAACATATTTATGTGTCTATAGACAGAATAAACAACAGGTGACAAAATGACCTAATCATCCCTAAAGTCATTAGCTTCAACTCTGTATCAATCATTCCATATTGCCGGGCTAATAATCCCTAATTATGAGCTGCTCCTGGTGTTAGCACTATTTCCATTTAAATGCAGATATTTCCTGACCCTCTGATTCCTGAAGAAAGTGAGAGCTCTCCTTCTTTACAAAGTCAAAGGAGGGGGACGGCCTGTCTTTGTAAGCACTTTGGGGCCATTTTCACCTCACCAGAAGGTCCCAGGTGCCCTTGGGAATAGCAGGTATTTTGACAAGGCTGGACAATGCTCTGGACTGGTTGGGGAGAGCATGACTCCTAGACTAAACTGGCATTGCAGACACGTCACTGCTGGTACGGTGTCAGCTTTGATGATGTTGCAGTAACTTGCTGGCTATCTTTCAGTACAAGTACTCAGGCACTTCTTAAACGTACAACTTGGTACAGTCCACTGACAGTGTGTTTGGGACTATCAGGTTTGCATTTTTCTAAATTCTCATCTTTTTGTCTGTTGTCTCATCCCTGCATTATCCTATGCATTGATCATTGCTTATAGTTTTCTCCCATTCCCAAAGGGGATGAATATATATGGTTTTTATTGTTTTGACATATATATATATATATATATATATATATGCATTTTTTTAATATGTTCCATGAAAGAGAAAATTACTGTCTCTGTCTCACTTTGATTGGTGTGTTTTGTTTGATTTTTTTTTCCAAAAGCACACAAAAATATATGAATTCCAAAGAGATAATTTTTCTCTCTAGAGATGCTGAAAGAAATGGGGCATTCTCATAATATAAGGTGCTGACTTCTTTCTCATCAAACTTAAATCCTTTTAAAATCAATGTTGTTATCAAGGAAAAAGTACAACAGAAAAACTTTTTCTGCTAATGCTTTTTGACAAGGTAGGAGGAAGAGTAGGAAAGGTAGCTCAGTTGCCATGGCCACTTCATAGAGTAGGAGAACTTGTCACTGGGATGCTGACTGTAGCCATGCCTTACTATGATATACAGTTACCTGTTTAGTGGTAATAGCACTGGGAATGTATGACATGCTGCCAGTGTTTTACCATCAAATTATATGGCAATGAGAACTGTGATTACCATGTGCCACATTCATCACTGATGTGGTGATGGTGGGGTTTCTCTTTTTGCAGATATTGAATTTGCCCACAGAAGGTCCAAAGACATGAATTTGAATTTTAGACATTGTTATTTCTTCAGTGAAGCATCCACAAACTTTTGATTTTTGTATTTTGATTGTATATATGCGAGTTTATGTGTGTATTTTTGTAGAATTTATATTCTTGTCTTCTGCTGAGCTTCAGAAAATCTGCACTCCTCTACAAGTATTGTCCCTTGAAAAAGAAGTCTTTAGAGATTGTGTAAAAAACCAGTTCAGAAAGAAATAATTTGGGTCAAAGAGGTGACTTATAGGTGAATGGAAACAAGTTATTATTGGAAAACCTATAGATAATTTTGTTTAATTTGCACGTATGTTCATCTTGCAATGCTGCTAAATCAGGAGAACTAAAATTAATTCTTGAAGACAATAATTTGACTTTTCACTTTGTTTTAATAAGCAAATGAGAAAACTTTGGATAGAGGAGACTGTTTCTTTTTTCTTCATGGGCATTTGCTAGCTCTGGACTCAACACACAAATATATTAGCCTCTCCTAAGTTGTGACTTGAAACATAGGACTGGGTAGGTTAATGAAAGAAATACATTTCTTCACTCTGTTATCTTTGAAAAAGTAATTAAATATACCTGATTGTTTACACTTTTTCTGAAAGTGATTCCATCAGTAAATTTATTTTTTTGCAATGTTTTTCTTTGTCAGTTTAATTTCTGTTATAACAATCTTGTGAGTTATAAGGAAATCTCACACTGTTGGGAAAGATTGTCATGTTCCTCAATTGGTATAATTACTTCAGTTAAAAAAGGAAAAAAGGGTTTTTAACTTTACCACTTATCTTTAACTCAAAAATCAATGAAATCCATTCCAAATGATGGCTTACTGTAAAAAACCTGCAGATAAGTAGATAAAATGTTACAGAATTCCTGCTTAGCAATTTGTTCAGACATTTAGATGATTTTTGTGGTTTTTTTTCATTTCTTTCCATTCTTAGATTAGAAACTGTGATTTGTGTTGTATTTTCATTAATGATGTGAAAATTCCATGACACCATGTTTATTTAAAAAAAAAAAAAATTCTGATACTTACTGTCTTCAAATGGACTGAAAGACCCCTAAGATTTTTTTATTGGATTCTGAATAAACAGATTGTAAAAAACTATCAATTACTATAACTTGGAAAACAGATTCTAACCAATTTTTTAAACTTGAAGTAGAGTTTGGGTCAGTTTCTGTATAGACTGGCCTTACATATCAGGTAACTTATTTTACACTTTTATTCCTCTTATGGAGTCTACAAAAACAGTAACTTTCTTTCATAATGGGAATCTTTTATCAAATCTCTGATGTACATTTTTGCTTTGTGAGTAACACTTCATTTTGTCTGTGAAGCTAAATATGTGCCTGAGAGATGACGTTTGGTGCACCTAAGCCCAGCTGGCATCTCAGGAAGTTTGACATTGAACTGGATCATGGAAGACATTTACCATGCTATTGAAAGTGGTGTAAAATCCCATGTTAAACAGAAAAACAATCTTGCTTAATGATGCGAAAACAAAGGCCAAAATAATCTCTAGTTTAAGGAAATTCAATACATTCCACTCAATAAATGGATTCAAGAAAATTCAACTTCTGCATGAAAACACCTGAGAAAATGACTAGGCTTAAAAACCCATCTTCTCTATCAAGCCTTGTTTGTTTTCAGTGCTGCACAAGATGGGAAGAGTTGCACACTTCATGAAAATGTTTCCAGTGTCTTCAGTGGACTGTTCAAACACTGCCTGTAGACTAAAGAACTGGTAGAGAAAAAGCTCCCTTCTGTGGTTTAATTTTTAAAAGATGTAGCTCAGATGAGTTTTTCTGAGACACTAAAGGTTTAAAAAATTCTCCCTAGATGAATTAAATGCTTGTAAGTAATATTTGTTCTTGGAATGCAGCAATTGTCCCTGAAAATACTTTGATGAATATTGAATTGTATCTATTTTTACTTCATTGTTCAAAGCTTTTACAGCCCTGTTCAATATTTGTTCTTCTTATAGTGGTCTTTTGACATACTGAGTTTTTGTATGTCACACCATGGCACAGGGTAGAACAATATAATTATTACACAGGGTTTAAGTTTGTATCCTGACATGCTCAGCAGAGAGCACACCCACACTTTCACACCTGCCTGTCACAATGGTAATTACTTCTCTTCCTTTCTCTATTGGATCAATCTGTTGTTCAACAGCACTGGCTATTTCCATCTGAAAAAAAAAAACCAAACTAATTTTAATTTTTTTGCATGGTAGGAGGGGAAATTTATTTTCAATAAAAAAAGTTTAACTTGTCTGGCTTCCTCATCCAGAGTCTGAGCTTCAAGTATCTAGCATTCTGAGACAATACTACCACTTCAGACTGGCTCAAGGGATCGGGCTTTCCAGCTTCCTGCTGCAGAGGGGAACGTGAAAGATCCCTGACTTCTGAGCTCTGGTGTCTATCTCTGGATGCTCCTCCCAGAGTTTGTGCTCACATGGTTCCCAGTCTTAATTCTTTAATTAAGTCTTAAGTCTTTAATTTCTCAAGGACCTGCAGGGTTGGAAATGGAGGTGAACTTAGACTATGCCCCACTGAGAGTCTGGGACTTCTGGAAAATTGCAACGCTGAGTGCTTTGATTTTTTCAGGTATTCGCTTATGGCTTTTACTTCCCATTCTTTCATTTTGGAAGCTAGAACATTCATTCTGAAATGGGGAAATTATTTTTACAAGTTCAGATCTTCCCAAGTGGCACTTCTGACTTTCAATTACCTCCAGTGCTTGTCATATCATGTTTATTTAGATGCATATGCCAGGTGATAGCTCTAATCCATCGTTCCTTGGAACATTCTGAGCTGTTTAAGCAAAGACTGATTTCAATATCTGATATTCAGTATTCAGTAAAGTTGCTAGGCATGATTACCTGTTGCAAGCCAGGTCCTTGCACAATACCTTAATGAGTAGGTTGTGCCACTTCTGCTTTTGCCAGTTACTTTTACTAAGAAGTTTCCTCAGCAGGTCAACCAGATTCTTATGATTCATTGTTGTTTAACTCATCAAGTTGATAGCATATTTTCTCTTCCAACAACTCAGGAAAGGGTCTGAAATAATCATCTCCCTGATGCCTTTGCCTGTGAAGACTAAATGCTTTTTTTCTGCAATGTCTTTATTTTCTGTGAATTATCCCTCTGTTTCTGTGAGTTCAAAATTCTCTCCTTCTCAAAAGACTGAATATTAAGAAATGAACAATACTGTTGTTTGAGTTTTCCTTCTTGTTTAAATGCTTTTTAATTTCGGTTTGCCTTTTATTTCAGTTTTCCATACACAAGTCTACGTCTTGGTAAACACAATAGTACATTTGCACTGCAGGTTGCCTCTCAAAGTGCAAGAAAAATAAGCAGAGAAAGTTTTAACTAATGAAAAAACCTAAACAAAAATCAAAATTTATTCTCTCTTTTTTTTTTTTTTATGGAGGACTGTAAGCATCTTTTAATAATGATGAGTGAACTCTCCAGTCATCTTCAAATCTTACATAGATATATTCATCTAGAGGCTTTGACAATTTTCTTGCAAGAGATTTTTTTTCCTTCTTGTGCTTGCATACAGTTAGGAAAATTGTCAGGCTAGATGTAATGTGAATAATGGGAATAAACCTAGGAATATATATATATATATATATATATATATATATATATATATATGATTGTGAGAACAAAGGCCAGCAAGAAGGAGGTAGAGAGCTTTTGCCCTCTACCTTCACCAGGATAAATAAGAAGAATTCAGAGTAGGAAGACACAAATACCAGGTATCAAAATCATTAATAATGCAGTTGCCATACAATATATTACTTGTAAATTCCATTTAAAGGGCATGTCACACCATTTAGTAAAATCCATTAATCAATAGCTTACAGAGAAAGAAACCATCTGTCTTGGTCTGTTCCTCAAATCTAAACTTCCAAACAAGGAGAGATTTGTTCAAGTTAAGTATTAACTCTTCCAAAGCAAGGGAAGAAACAAGATCATGCAAAAGAGAGCCAAGGTGCCTGTTTACTTTCAGCATAGGTTGATTTCAGCATGAAATTAGTAATCTGATTTAACTCTCCCCTGCTTACCACCATGAATATGTTACAGATCCCTGTTAAATTGCAATAATATTTTCACTCACAAAATGCAATAAAAATATAACTCAAAGATACTTGCTAAGAGTTAGCAGTGTTAAATTGTTATCTTGGAAACATACTGTAACAGACATCAGTGTGGAATGATCTGACAGTACGCTTGGCTTTCATCAGATTTTAATGACAGTTTTATTAGAGACGGGGATAAATTTCTTGCAGTGCACGTAATAAGAGAAAGATAATTTTCCTGACCTAATTGGCTAAGTGGTTACAGTGCTGAAGTGCATCTGTCATAATCTTTACATTTTTGAATGTGCTAATTGCATTGCACTCTGTCATATGAAGTTGGTTGTCTTTGTGCTTGTTTGTGGACCCCTGAGAAACTGATCTACGGAAAACTGGAGACTGACTGCAAAACAGCTGCTGGAGCTGCAGATTTGTTGGATGTCATGTCTGAGGCATGGTGACCCCATGCAGAGCAAGTGCTGTGAACAGGCTGCTGTTCAAGACAGAGATCCTCTCATTTACCAAGATGATAAAAGACATACATTTGTCCAGCCCTCAATTGGTTGTGGGGTGCTGTGGACATAGTGACTTCAGGATTGAGTTTCTCTGATGGTCCTTAATCTTGAGAGGTGCCATTGGTTCTCTTTATCTCACACTACAATCATGAGTCCATTCAGGAGTTCAATGTGAGAAGATAGCTGAACCATCAGAATACTGACGTTAGCATGCGGTGAACCTGAGCCTCCACTTTAAACCTGGGGTTTCACTTACTGAAATAGGAAGACATTTACAAGGGACTTGTTCTCTCTGCTTCTCTATATACTCCTGGTTACAAGATTGGTTGGGATAGAGAAAAATCAGATCTCTGAGGTACTGCTGGTATGGATGTAGTCATATTGGTTGAAGTCAATCCCAAAAAGGATATATCTCCAAATCCTTGATGAGACTCCCACAGATCTGGTCTTCCAAATAGCTCTGAAGCGAACATGAATATAGTAATCTGGAGAAAGAATGGCCTAGGCATTTAGCTGGATCTTGGACTTAGGTCTGGAAGCAGACTGAGATATAGAATCCAGGGCCGTGGTATTTGCTGTCATTTGCTATACACCTTTCACAAGGAAAAGGCTTGCATTTGGATGATCCTGTGTCTTTTCTTTCATCTACTTTGAATCCCCTTCTAGCCCAAGAGTTAGAGAGGGCTGAGTCAGAGAGGGTCAAGGGTTTGCTTCTCTACTTTTGCCCTTTCCCACTTCACTGGATGACTCCTTGCATTTTATTGAGAAAGCTGCATGGTGTTTTAACTTCTTATTGATTAAAAAGAGGGAAAAAAAGAAAAAAGAAAAGAAAGAATCCATACAGTGAGGTCTGTGTATAGATACTACTGTGCATCAGCACAGGGAGTACAATTAACCTTAGAGAGCAGTAGCAGTAAAAAGGAGCAGAACAAACTGAAATAATAAAGCTGGCTCTGCAATCTACCATGGTGTCATGGACAGATTGTGCTGAAAAGCATTAGCACTGCAGAGCGTTCGGGTGAGGAGGGTTAATTATCTCTCTGTGAAACATTCATTACAGCACCTGGAACTTCATGGAACTCACTGGGCTGCAAGTTCATTGAGAGGTTCATGATCCTTTGTAGCAAACCCAGAGTCATTCTGGTATGAAACCTTTTCACTTTGCTCCTTGCTCATCCAAGCTCTGCCTCTTACATGTTGCAGTGGTGATGCTTTTTCTCTGCTTATTCCTGGGATTATGACTTTGGACTTTTGCTGTGTTTGTGCAATATGTAGCACAATGGGACCCTGATATTCATGTGAAGCCTCTGGGTGGGAGTGTGATACAAATAATGATGCTCCCAAGCAGCCAGGACATTTTCACTGTGCTGTCTTTCAGATTGTGTCATTTCTTCACACCCATCTGGCCATACTCAAGTGTGAGCTTAAGCTTCTTTTCTTAACCTTTGCACCCTAATTTGTTTTTGAAATTTCACCCCAGTCCTTGCTCTTACTAGTTTGCATTGCTCCATAAAGCTGGCTTAATTATATGGGGTTTTTTTCACAAATACTCTCTGCGCATTCATTTGCCCATCTACACTTTCAGGGATTAGTTCAAACCATCTGCAGAGACTTTGCCATTACAGCCTTCTCTGTTCCATCTTCACTCCGATGCCTGTAGGAATTCCCATTCACAAAGATGGTTAAGGAATGTCTTGGGGTGACTTTATGATGTGTATCCCATATCGCTTCCCTATGCCCAGGAATTAATTTTGTACCTTTCTATGCCTTTAAACTGAGCCTGAGAGGGGGAAGGAAAAACTGAAAAAAACTTTTTCAAAGCAGTTTGCAGCTTGTTCAAGGACACACAGAGATAGAGACTTTTTTTTTCAGCTGTGGCAGGGGAGTGGGAGGGAAGGGAAGCACCCGGCTTGCTTTTCTTTCCAGCCAGCTTTCGCAGTTTTTTTCCTCAGCTCTTTTTCCTTCGGAGAGTTGAACTTTTGTTTTCCTGGGACTTGTTTTTTCCCTTTTCTCTCTGCTGGACAGTTTCAACATCAGAATACATTGGGAGGACTTCCCACCAAGGCCTTGGCCCTGGAGGTGGGCCCACCACCCCGTCCCAGCTCCAAGGAGGGGGAGAGAGAGATCTATGGAAGGACTTGGAAATTTTCCCAGGTGTCTCTCAGCAGGGAGAGGGGTTTTATTATTAAGCATTATTATCCTTTTCCTGTGTGTTTGTTAAATAAGTAGTTTTTCTCTCTTTCACTTTCCTTCAAGGAAAATTTATTTTTCCCAAACCTGGTGGGAGGGGTAGTTGTGCCTTCTCTCAGAGGATATATTTCTAAATTTGGCCAAACCGGCACAGGGAACTGGGCAATATATACAAATATATAAAAAAAAATATAAAAATATAAATAAATATATATAAAAAATATAAATATATATAAAACAGCTTAAAGACAGAATGGCATTGTACAAGTAGAGCCATAGCTATGGGGTATTTCTCACTTTTCCTCCAACACTTTCATTTTATCTCTGTAGCAGAAGGGGCTGCCATTCTCTGTTGTATGCTCTAAACGTGTGTGGGACTGCACTGCAGAACGGATCATTATTCACAACAACCTCTATCTTTGCTTTCTTAGTCTTTGTTCAGAAAAGGTTTTCATCCTTTCCTAAATTATACAGCAGATTGACTGCTGATGGAAAGAATTCATGTCTTCATGACAGACAAATTCTTTTAGAGCAGCCTCTGAGGGTTGGGAGATGTAGGTTTGTATTCTTTGAGATATTAGACAAATTTAATCTATTTATTCTACCTGCTGGTATTATTAAACAAACGACCCTCCCCAAAAGGAGCATAAAAATGAGAAACTAGTATTTCTTTATTTAAAATGAATCCTTACAGCCTGGAATTTGTGATCTGGTCATCTGCTTCTCAGAAAGTCAACTAGATCAAGGTTGCTCAAGCAGGAAAGGCAAAAGAAATATCCCATATGTGAATCTTCCTGTAGTTAGTGGCAAACCCACTCATCTGAGCGGTATAAAGCTTGTAACTCTTGGGAAGCCCCACAGTTTAATTCAGAGGCACTCAAAGAATTTGTTTTCTTCCAAAAATTAAGTCTCAACTGGCTGAGTATTTTGACAAGCATGTCTGAACTTAGACATGTAAATCCCAGTTAATCTTCTTTCTCTGCATTTGAGGTTCCTGCGCTTCCCCCCTGAAGTCAAGAGAGAGAAAATTGAGACACAACAGGGAGAGGACTGGCAACTGTGTCAGGACAAAGATGAGATCTGCTGTGTCAGTGGGAACTAGATTATACAGGATTTAAAGTTGTAACTACTGAGGACAGAGAGGACAGGTTTTTGTCAAAAGTCTGGGAGACTGTATAAAAAGCAAGATGTGAAAGACTGTAAGTAAGAAGAGACTAAGGATTAACAGGTGGAGCAAACAGTGGTAAGGAACAGAAAAACAGTCACATGAGAGATGAAGTACAGAAAGGGTCAGAATTGAGCTGTGGCTTGAAGGTAGCAGAAAAAGAAGAAACTTAATAAATATGGAGAAAGACATTCACTGACGGCATTCCAAGGGAATTGCTTAATATCAAAGGCCACGTTGTATGCCACTACCTCGTAAATAAGGCCAGTAATCCAGCCTCAGACTGCAGAGAGTGGTCCATGCAAGGGAAAATTGCGAGCAATGGTGAACAGCTTCAGAAAAGTCACTGTGGTTACTGCTAAAAGTTCAATGGGCATAGGAAAAATGTTTGAAAGGATTAATCCACAGAGCAAGAAAGTCAAATGCAATGGGAAAGTGAAAAGGATGGAGGAAAGTGGACTGAGAAAAGAAACAAGTATTTTCCTCCCCATTTTCTGGAGCATCCAGGTAAATATGACTGCTGCTGTTGATTTCTTCCCTCAGAGCTGAGGGCCAGCCACATGGCAGCTGCTGATGGCATGCTTTTGCAGCTGTGAAGAAGACCCAGTGACACCCAAAATTTAACTTTAATTTGTTCTTTTCTTGTGTGAAAACCATGGAGTCTGACCCTCATTGCAATTTTACTCATAATGGTGAAAGTAAATTAGATCTTAATCTATTTTTCTCCAGCTTGTCATCTGAACTAGTCCTGTATATAACCCAGGAAATGGAAGAAATGCCTGGCACAGTAGAAACTTGGCTTTTGTTTTGCATTTTTAATAGAGTAATAGCAGTGTCTTCTTCTTCAGCTAACAATTGTTCTATTTTCTTCTCCAATCCAAAACTTTATGTAGCTGCTAAGTGTCAATCAGTAGGTCAAAGAGTTCACTACAAAACCCAAAAGATTTTCAGGAATGCTTGTTACCTAGCAAATTTTCTGAACTTTTAGCAACCTTAGCACCTAGTCCCCTTTGCTGTCTGGTTGATTCAAAACAGAGTGCTAAAACTTTAACAGAAAACCCCAACAGTAAATGCAAAATTTATGCTTTGATGCAAAAATTATCAAATAGATATTGAGTGTTCACAATGATTTAATGTATTACTGTTATCTGACACAGTTTGCTTGTATAAATGACCTCAAAATACCTTCCAGTGCAGCTTGGTTTTGGAAGATTTTCACGTGGACATGAGGGAGTCAAGCTATCAAAAAGGAAGGCAGAAGTATTAGTGGCATACTTTGGGTTATGATGATGAAGTTTTTTGTTATTGGTCTTAAAAATGCAGACTAAATATTTTTCCATCTCTTGTTTCATCACATCCCTTTTCAAAACATTTCTGAAGTCCCCAAGTTTGAGGATGTGATCATGTTTACATTTGTAACCCTGTCACAATGGCTTCAAACAAGAGGAACCACCATGAATGAGAAGGAGTTATGGACTATGCCAACATTTGCACCGAAATACTAAAACCAAAATCAACCGAACAAAAACATCCTTCCCCCCACTTCCCCTCCCCAGTTTGCATCTCAAGGCCAGGTTGAATGGAGCTCTGAGCAGTGTGGTCTAGTGAAAGGTGTCCCTCTCCTTGGCAGAAGAATTGGAATGAGATGATCTTTAAAGTTCTCTTTAACCCAAGCCATTCTTTGATTTTGTAATTTGATGAACCCATCAATTAGCCAGTTCTGCTCTGCGTTGCAGTAGGCTAAATGTCTGTGCCTGGGCAACTGGTGCATCTCTGCTGAGGAAAATCACAAGTTTTTATGTAATGTCTAGCTGTGTTCATATATTCAACGTGTGTCAGAAAGGTGTCTTAAAAGTGCACAAAAAGCAAGAGAACTAATAAGTTGCAGGTAAAGTCCCTGCCTTTGAACTGAAGTCTGACTTGGCTAGAGACTTTATATCTAGTTTTCAGAAAAACACAACACTATGCTAGTTCTCAAATTTTTATTTGTAATGTAGAGTTAATGTAACATTCTTAGCCCATTTCCAAGTTGTGAAAAACATCTTTCATTGCTGTAATGATGATTATGACAGTAGTATTTTTAAGAGAGAAATCAGTGAAGTCTCTATAGCATTTGAAATTTATTTTTTGATGTTATTTTGGAGGAAAAAAGATGCCACTTTCATTATTTGGAAAGATTTCATTTCAACTGGCATGAAATTTCAGCAGAGAAATAAGAAAGGGAGGTTCAATGCTCCTCTTCTCCTGCTCCAACTGAAATGACATCACAAGGATACACCAAGTGAATGTAGGTAGTGCAGCTAGAAATTTCCACATGCTCATTTCAATATTTTTTTTGTACAATCTATGCTCATTTCAATATTTTTTGGTACAATCTAAACAGTGACTGAAAGCGCGTGTCAGATCTACTTTGCTTTTTCAAGAAATGTGAAAATCGCATACATAATGTTTTTAAAATCATGGTCCTAAGATCAGTTGAATGGCTTTTCCTTCATTTGTCACAACCATAATTAGTTTATTGACTAGAATAATGCCACTGGTGAATGCCCTATAATTTCTTTTAAATAGAAGAAAACCTTTTAGTTAATAATGAAAATAATTAATCTCCTTTAAAGAAAGGATTAGAAAGGAATAAGTTGCTTGATCATGAATTGTGAAAAGTTAAAATTAACAACAGGCTCTAAAGTGAAAGGGAATGCTATCTTCCTCCTTAGTTTTCAAGATTACTTTTTGTCTACTAATAATTTATGCCAAATTTCTGGGAATAACATCATTAAGACAGCTTACATTTTGGGTAAGAAACATATTAAAGCATTCATTCAGCCTGATCTGAGAACTCAATAGGGGTAGAAGGTGCTTAGGAAATAAGCTGCACCACTTATCTGTCAGTTTGGCATCTCAAACTCCATAAGTGTAGCAAATTGGTTAAACCTAAAGTTCTGAGCCAAAGCTATTTGAAAAGTTGTCACAGATTCAAAAGGATTTTGGATTGGGCTTTGAGACCAGCACCCTTATTTAAGCTGTAGAGTGGTATTTCCCTCTTGGGTAGCTACAGTGGTGCTCAGGATTAAGGGAGATTCAAGCTGCAGAACATGGCTGGGGCTACAAGGCTGTACTGGAGTTGGGCTAGTTGGTTCTGAATAAAAGAAAAACTCACTCTGAAATTTCTATGTTCTGTTCCGGTTTAAAATTCTTTCCCCTCTTGTTTTGTACTTACATAGATAAAACTACTCCTTGGGTTGAGATGTAAGATACCTGGTCTGTTACAAGGTCAGATGTGATTGAATTAGTTCTAGTCCAGCTGAAGTGAGTGTTAGAAATTTCATTATCAGACTTTTGTTCAAAAGGCAAATTGGGTCAATTTGTGCAGACTAGGTGTCGAGTTTGTAAGTACAGAAATTCTGAAGAGATTTGATGGAATCAGAAAGTCCTATCTCATAAAAAGTTTTAAATTCCAGAAATTGGGGAGCACTGAGGACTCATGAATCTGCTAGAGACTTTGCTGCTCTAGGGAGTTAGGTTGTCTGCAGAAGGGGCTCATGTAACTGTGTCAGTATAAACCCTCAAAATTAAAGAAGAGTTCAGTTTGGTTACTCTTCACAGTACTGAAATATTCACATGCAGAAATATTTCCTTCTGTAGGTCACACAGAAATACAAGTGGATGCTTTCTCCATATCCCGGGGGGGGGGGGGCGGGCCCCTGTTTTATTTTTTTCTGCACAAGCTTTTTCTTTGATTAGCTAATTTAGCTATTAGCTAAAAGGGTGAAAAAAAGACACTCTTATGAGGCAATACTCACAGGTATCACTATCCCTCTATCCCTGAGCTTTTTTTCATTATGAAAGTCAGTTGGGTTTCCATGTTTGGGCCAAGTTTTTTTCTGTACTCACAGTGATAACATGAACCATTCTGACCTCAATTCATCAGTTAATGGGGCTTTACAATAAAGTGAAATTCTCCAACAGAGAATAATGCTACAACCACTGTTAGTGATGTGCAGTGCTATGGTTTATTCTCTGTTGTCAAGCAGAGAAGGGGATGAACTCTCCATCTCATCTGTAGGAAGCAGGGTGCTTGGAAGCCTCTGGTAAATCGTTTATTTTGATGAGCCCGTTTTCATTTGAGCCTGCAGCATTTGATATTCTTCAGTTACTCCTCTACTGAACACTGTTGAGGCTGTGAGTAAATTGCCATTTGTATGTATCAAGTGATGTGTTTCTGCACTTCTGTAGCATCCACCATCAAGGATCTCAAAATACTATACAAACTTTAATGAGTAAGTTTTCAGAACACTCCTGGGAAGTGCAGAAGTACTGTTAACCCAATTTAATAGATAAAGAAAGCAAGACACAGGGAAATCAGTAGATGTATATTCAGACTCCTGCATCTACCTGCGTATATATTTTGCAAACTTTTATTCATACATAAAGAAAAAATTCAATACCCATAGAAATGCAAATTGAAAGTAGTGCTTACAGGTTCCCTTTTGGAGAAAGGGATTTTGTGAGTGTACATTTCAGTATTATGGCATCTAGAAATGTGGCAAATTTATGAGTAGGCATACAGGTATTTGCAAGACAAAACAAAACAAAACCAAACAAAACAAAACAAAAAAATCCTAACTACACTCAAAGACTCATTTTTTCTGTGAACACCTGGAAGCCAATTTGGGGCTGACAGCTGTCACATAACTGAGAGAAACATGGACATATGTTCTGTGAGGGAATAGGGCTCACTGGGAGAAACCACAACAGCTCAAGCTGGTCTGTTTTAAATCAGCAAGTGTCTCTTGTGGTCAAGGCTCCTTAGAAAATTGCTACTCCAGTCATTGATATTTTATGGTACTGAAATATACACTATTTTGAATTATTAGGGCAATAGCTTTCCCTTAAAGAGTCACCTGTGAGTCCTGTGGGGGCACTAAGTCTTTCCATTTCCTCACTTGTGCCCCTCCAGGTCTGCTGTCAAGCCCTGGGAGCTGCCCTGCCCTCCTGTCTGGGGTCTGCTGGGAGGTGCCTTCGAAGTGAATTATTATCATTTTTAAAAGCAACAGTAGGGGATGCTGCCGGGTAAAAAACCCAATCCTCCTTGCTTCCCCCTCTCCTAAGGCCTTTCCAGGACAGCCCAAAGCACCTGCCAATTTTAGGAGCAGAAACCCAACAAAAATCAAATCAGTTGTGTTTTAGGCAAGCACAGATCACTAATTAAGGGTCCATCTAGGTCACTGCTGAATAATTATTTTCCACTTTTATTTTCATATTGGAAATTATAATTTTATATAATTCCACTGCAAAAACTGATGTGAAGGGGCCAGGTGGTAAGAAGTTTGATTGGATTGTTTCTGATCTCTCAAACGAAAATATCTGAAAAGTTCAACATCATAGCAAAATAGATATTTTCCATGCTCATAAAAATTAATTAGTTCAGAGTGAGGGAGACACATCACATAAAAAAGACCTTCCTCCAGGCATTTAAAATGTCTGGAAACTGTGAACTGACTATGTCTGAGAAGTTAGGACAACATCTAAAATAAAATTGCTGTTGACAGATTCCCAGAAAAATAATCTCCTGAAAATCTAAGATAATTAGTTATTAGAGTCTACATATTTATGAGTGATTTGGGCTAGGAGAACATGTTCCTTTATCAAGATCTTATTACTGAAATCTAATTCACCTGGATTACCACAGAGGTTTCTGAATGCTTTACTGTTCCTTATCATAATCAGAGATGTGATAAGGCTGTTGTAATCCTGAAAGAATCTCTGATAATGGTGCTTGTGGCTATGCCTGACAGATAACCCTAATCAAATGCCAGGTTTTAGGGCATTAACTAATTGTCCACAGAGGTCAGAAGGAAATGTTTCCTCCCACGTGCTGTACTGCAACAATTATCAAGGTACATAATGTATGTTGGAGTGAGTTGGTGTATGAGAATTAAACTTTTCTCTGAAATTTTATTTATTTGTCATTTATTTATTGCCATCTGGCAGGGTACCAGACGCATTGGACCATGTAACTAACTTGGTATAGCAAATCTTATGGGAAAGTAATTCTATTCAGACATGCAATACAATGTTAATCCTTAGATCTTGACAACAGACAATATGTTCTGAGAAAGACTGTCTTATTAACTCTGCTAATAAATGTGTCTGTGCTGGAAATGGAAAACAGATTACCTCAATACTTGAACTACTGTTAGAGAAGAAATACACATTGCATGCGTGAAGCGGAGCTGACATGTCCTTTATGAACAGTGGATTTTTTCACAGTGATTTCATATTGTGTACCATGCATGGATGCTACAAAATCATGAAGACTGGCAAAAACGAAACTCTTTCCCAGATGTCTTCCCTGTAAAATTTTTTAGTCGCATTTGCATGTTTAAAAATGTCATACACCAGCATTTAAATGAATAATACATCCCTTGAATGAAATTTGCTCCTGTTGTAGGTCTAGTGATAGCAGTGCAGTTTAATCAACCATGCATTTGTATATCTGATTCATTCCAGAAGATAAGAAGCTAGAGAGGGAAATTAGCAATCTAGCTCCTTTTAGATTAGTTAAATCTTGTTACCTTAGGAAACCCCAAGACCCAGAACCCAGAGACAGTAGAATGACAAGGATTTCTGTTTTGCCATGCTTTTCTCAGTGTTTGATTTATATGCTGATCAAACTTTAGTGCTCCTGTCACTACAGACATCAATTTATCTTACCAGTTGGCTGTAAATCTCTCCAGATTTTATGAAATAGTCACCACAGACTGCCATACTCACTGTCTTTGATTTTTGTAGTGCAGATGCGTAGCTGAAGTCATTGCACTGGAAAGAAAATTAGAGCATTTGCTGACTATCACTAAGTAAACACTGGTCATGGTCTGATCTGGCTGATGTGTATTTTCTCTTTTTTATCATAGACATGGCAGCAGGAATAAGGTAAACAGAAAAAAGTGTTCTATTTTTCATAACATGTAAAATGTACTATTTTATGTCTAATGTAGAACACATTGCCATATATTATGTATAACAGGCCTTTGGATAGGCTTATTGGTGTTTTCGAAATCTGAAAGCCCAATGTGGCCCTTGGTGAAGGAATTCTTTTCCACAGCTGAGGGGGTGCTCAGGAGCACACCTGAATCAGCAGCTGCCCTGTGTGCAGCCTTGCCCTTTCTGCCCAGCTGGGGAGAGAGGATGCTGGGAAGAAAGGGGTGGAAGAAGAGGAAGAACCTCTAAGGTTGGTGTTTGCTATCATTACTTAATCAGTAATGAAACATATGCAGGAAAAGTGAGAAAAAGAAGAATATAAATGATTAAAAAGGAAGCTTGTAATGGACAATAGTCAGGCTTGGAGCAGAATTCAAATAATATCATATCAAATATATTTTTATTCCAATTAATTTTGTGACAGGCCCTTTCATGCAGGTTTAAATGTAGCTCTTAATTGGTGTACTTTCCAGGGCATGGTAGGTGTTTGATCATTTTAGATAACAGAACAGCAGAAGGGAAAATTAAATTGACAGAGTGCAGAGAGAGAAGAAGAAATCTACATGTGGCGTGGAACAATAAACTGTTATTACAAATGTTAGTAATCAGATCACATCTATTCATTACTGATTTTTTTTTCTGTCTTATAATATTTATTTATTATAATTGGCTTTTGCAGCAGTGTTTCCCAGAGTGATACAGATTAAAGCCTAATCTAAGGCCTTGGCTGCACTAACATTTCTTTTTTTTTGGTGCTGGATGGGAGACTAGATGAGGTGCCTTCCCTTAAGGGCTGTAGCAGTGGGATCATTCCTCAGTGAGAAATGAAAGACCCCAGTGCAGCAAAGACCTTTGCTAGATGCATGCCTGCCCTGGCAATCACAAAGTATGCACTTGCTTTAGGTGCATACTTATGTGCTTTTGACTTTGAGCAGCTCAAGGTTAAACATGTGCTAAATACTTTGCTTTGCATGCTGTGTCTGAAGCAGAGGCAGGGAGCTGTGGCAGGTTCGTTAGCTCTGCTGCCAGGTGCCCAGCTCCCCCTTCATCGCTCTGTGATTATTTAGGCCAGCAATGATCAGAATAGCCACACTTTCAAGGAGCAATGTGAAGTTCCTTACGACAGCTCATTATAAACAAGACATGCTCTCACGTGCCTGGAAAATAAAGCCTCTGTATTTGCATTTTCCAGAAGACTGTTTCCTGCAAAAATTTGAAGCGATCCATGGACCTTGCCTGTTGATACCTCCTGAGAACATTAATTGTCTCCAGTCATTGTTAGAGCATCTGTTTCCCATTTTGACAAGTACACTTACCTCCTTCTTCACTGCCACCCCTCCTTTTCACATCCCTTGTCTAAAGATAATGAATAAATTACAGAGAGATGACAAACGTGTTGATAATCAAGATGAAAAACAAATGAACTAGAAGTGGCTGTGTTTCTACATGGAGCTGTAAATTGCTTTCTTTTCTTGTGCAGTGAAACTTCTGGCTTGCCATCTAAAAATACCAGAATGTGAGAAAATTGCTAGAAGTGTTCTAAGAGAGAAGGGTCTCTCTTAAGAGAGGCAACAAAGCCTTTGGGGTCTCTCACCTTGTTGGGGAGAAAACGGAGATGAGGGTAGAATCCATAAGGGTTGAAAGCAACGTGAGAACCTAGGTAGATGGAGAGTCAGGATAGTGATGATGGAGTTAAAGAGTTTAATTTTAATTAGGACTTAATGAGTGGATATTTTGCGTATGAAAGCAAAGGGCTGGACTGAGACAGAAGACAGAAGGCACAGTGGAAGCCTTGTTTTTCCATCTTCCTCACAGTCCAGACTGTCTGTGAGACTCCAGGCACTTTACAGCCCACTCACTGAAACAGCTTTTCTAGATCAGCTTGTGCAAAGTGCTCCCGTTGGCTTTTCCCGCTTGTGGCCGAGGCAGTGAGAGTGGCAGCCAGTGCTGCTGCTCAGGGCCCACGGAGTGAGCACCCCAGCTGCACCGGGGAGATGGACACCGGGGAGAGGGACGCCGGGGAGAGGGACACCGGGCAGTGGGCTGGCCAGTGCAGCAGTCTCCCCTCGGCATCTTTACTGCAGGTGGCCTTCCAGCACCTGTCACACTTCCTTCATTTGCTCATTTGTAAGCCCACATTTGCTACTAGCTTAAGGCACATCGAAGTATTTTAACCTTCATGCTCCTGGTGTGTTTAATGAACTAGAACCCCCCCTCACCTTTTGTGTTCTCTGCTATTCCAGCCATAGGGTCTGCCCACAGCCCAGCCAGTGCAATCCTCCCCCCACCCAGAGTTTTATTCTTCCTATCAGCAGCTGAATCTGCTCACAATTCCTCTGAAGTTACAAAAGCTGTTGTATTAGCTTAGTTTCATGCTTCTCTAGGACAGGAGTATGACAGCACTGAAGAAGAAGGAACTACGTATATGTTGGAAGATCATCTTTGGCACCTGTAAATTGGAATAAATTCAGACTTTTCAGGAAAATTATGGTTGTTTATATGATTTTTAACATGATTGCTTAAGAATATGTTGAAAATTTGCATAGTGCTATCAGGATTCCCAGCCTCTGCATTTTAATCACTCCCTCTCTTGAGCTGAAATGAATGCACTATATAGCTAAATAATTAAATTAAATTAAACATTATTTACCTAAAAGTCTGCACAATACCTCATGCCAGAACATGAAGGGCTGTGAAGTGGATTCATCTAATTCATCTTTTGGTTTTAAAAAATTCATGGATGTATGGCATTCTTGTTCTTTAAAATTCAAAACTGGATAAATATGAAGTAATTTCAGCTCACTGAATTTTTATATTTGGAGAAGACTGAGACATACACAGAATGCAATCCCTTCATAAATAAATAGTGCTTTTATTCCAATACCAGCACTTTTTTTTTCTGCAGTCTGATAATTAGTTGGGGTGGGCATAGTCCTGAGAAATATTATAATTTGCATTTTTCAACATTGTGCTATTTTAAAAGAGCATTGCCGAGCTGTTGTGGGATATACTTCTGAGATTCATCAACCTTGTTACACAGATGAGGAAACTCAGGCAAAGGTGAGGTAACTGCTCCCTTTCAGCGGGAAGAGTCACTGAAAGAATTCATCTGGGGAATTTACAACGCAAAATGTAACATTTTCTTATAAACTTGGAATATGTTAATTAAATTTGGAGTTCATTAGTAACTCAAGTATATAGTTTGGAGCCTGTTTGTTGTTCGTCTGCCATGAGTGGATGTCTCTCTCTGGCTCCCACTGAACTCATACGTGCAGCTCGGAGGAGTAGCCTCGCAGTTGGCAGGTGCAGCCCTTCTTAAGGCCTCTGCACGCCCCTTTTCCTTCTTGTCTGGACTGTAACTGTTGTCATTCTGGGGCCACAGACATTCTGGGGCTGCTGCCTTGGGCTGAGGTGAAGTTCTAACAGGTCAGATATAGGAGATAAAAGATCCCAGCCGTTTTCACCAGTTCAGGCTTCTCTCTGCCCCAGATCATCTCTTCTCCACCAGCATGTTTCAGACTTGGCAGACTTATTTCGTTCAACTCCTCTCAGATTTTAACACAGAGTTTCCTCATTTAGAGGTCTTTGGTGGGGACAGGGCTCTCAGTAATAGCCCTCATTTTTAATATTAACAGGTAAGAAGTGTAGGCATTGTTACAAACCCATGGTGGCTCCCTGGGAGATCTGTATGCTGCTCTTTGACCTAGTGGCATTGCTTGAGAATATTCCTGATGGGGCTAAAGACAGTGCATCACTACACCGGGTCTTGGAAGATGTTAGGTGGGATATTTATCGGGGACAGAGATCAGTACTGTCAAAGGATATTGCTCCAGAAAAGAATATAAGGAAACCAATTGGTTGAAACACCTTATCCTCAAGTACCGCCTGGTGCTGCAGCAATGTTCTGAGTCTGGTGCTTGTTCTACAGAGATGAGCAATAGATTCTGCCAAAGCACAGCCAGCATGATAGATGTTGCCCTTTGAAGTCTCTTTTTCACTTTTTCATTTTCCATGCAGAGCTGTGAGCCATGATAACATAGTTTCAATTATACATACAGTGAAGTATCAGCAGAAGAAGCCTCTAATCACCCTTGAATTCTGACTAGGTCAGAAGTTTCAGATTAGACTAAACACTTTTCCTTTGAGATTATCCCCTTGATAACCAGATTGAGGAGGTTTCCTAGTAAAACAGGAACTTCAGAGTCCTCATTTAAATGCAGTATTTTATGGTTTTTTAAGATTCATAAATACTACTATAATTCTCCTGCTACTTAAATATTTTTATTCTATATCTCTTAGGAACATGTAAAAAGCACAGACTCCACTAAAATTGGTAAACCAAATGTGATTAGATCAAAACTTGTTTTCACATGAAGAAAGTACTGAGGATTTCCTCCTCCCTTCCTCTGTGAAACAAGAGTTCAAAGAAACTGTACTTTCAGACACTATAATTAGGTTTGAAAAAAAGAAAAGAACTTTTTCTTCTTAATTAATATAAGGCTTCCTTGAGAAAATTTCAAATGCACTAAAGAGTGATTTTCTTTTCATTTGAAAAAGCTTCTAATTTAAAAGGCCTTTGAGGACAGTATTTGCAATGAGAGCAGAGCTAAACTTTTTTTTGGGGGAGAATAACTCTATTATCAGAAACTTATTAACAAAGAAGGATAGTTCAATGGGTAAGAAGCTATCTTTGGACTCACAGAATAGTGAAGTTTCTTTAGGGAATACCAAATTACTGAGAAGCAGTTTTCAGAAAATAAGGGTGTTTGTGGGTATAGCTTCAAGCAAAATCTTTTGTCATTTTGAAATGGTATTTTTGAGTTTTAAAATTAGCTAAAATCATAAAACATGGTAAATAGCATTTAATTTTGTTTAAAAGAAAGATTTTCCATTGAAAGAAATGTTTGGGTCAGCAAAAGATGTGCTCTCTCTCAACACACATAGTGCACGGCCATCTGCATCCCTGAAAGCCTTTAACAATTATTTTTGCTATCAGGATAGACTGAAAAATGTGTTCAGTTTTCCAACTAAAGCATCCAATGTTTACATACGTTGGGTTTTTTCAGAGATTGGGATTTATTTTTGGCTCTGCAACAGAATTCCTGGATAACCTCGTGGACTTGGATGCAGGTTTGTAAGAGGAATAACAAGAAATTTATATCAGATTTAGGCAAGGAAGTTTTAAATCTGATCAACTGTATCTAACTTTAGCGGTGCTAAGACTCCAAGAGTGCCTTAGTTTTTAAACAGTGTTTGCCTAGGTGCTTAATGAGGTGCTGCACTATTGGTTAGTCTGAAGGTCTGGCTTCTCTCTAAATGCAGAGTTGCCTCTGGACTCTGTCTCTCAGCTCTCTAGCCAGTTGGATTTGATCTGGAAAGCATTCTTGATGCATGCTTCAGACAAAATTTAGTGCAGCTCCTGTTTGCCTTGAAAACACAGATGAGGTTTTCCTGAAGGAGGCTTCTTCCTTTTCCACTGGAGTGTGGGTGTTCTGAGTCCCAAGGAACAGAGGGTCAGTGGAGTGCCTCTCTGTTCCCTGTCCAGAGAAATGTAACTTGGAACAGGCTTGTGTTCACAGGAAGGTTTCACAGAGAATTCTTTTGAGATTGATTATAGTGACACAAAGAAGGAAAAAAATTAAGTCCTTGATTATATCAACAGATTGTTCCCATTCCACAGATATGAAGGGACATACTTTGAGTTTTCAAATCTAGTTCTTTTCAGCCTCGTGGTCAGGATTTTTTTTTTTTTTTTTGCCAAGGATGTGAGAGATCCAGGCTCATTTGTTTCTCTTAAAGGGACATTAAACTTCCATCTCCACAGCAGTGCCTAAAATCCCAGACTGTGCTCTGGCAGGACTCCACTCTTCAGGATGCCATGTGCTAGGTGTCCTGTGAACCATGGCCATCAGCTCCTGGCCACTGAGTGCACAAAGCTGTACTGCCCTAAGAGCAGGCAGCTGATGGGGTTGTGAATAAAACTGGATTACTGAGGAACTGAGGAATCCATGGGTTTCCAATTGTTCAACAGTCTTCTACTCTCTTGGCACCGTGGGGCCTTTGAGGGTCAAGACTGGTTCACTGTTCACGGTGATGGACTACCAAATCAGATTAGTCTTGGATTTTTTTGCAGTGGATATTGTATTTCACCTAAAGGGAAAAAGGAAGTCTCATTCAGTGGAGAAAGGTAAAGAATGGCGCTCTATCCTTTGCCCTGCCAATAAAATATAGAATACATTCTCTGTGTCCCTAATAGTGCACTTTCCTTTAGTTTTGTGATGTAGGAAAGGCCCAGAATTCAGAAACCTGACTAATCATCCTGAGCGATAGAAAAAAAATTAATAACTTTTTCTCTCCAGGCTTAATTTAGATTCTGTGAGCCTACTGTAAAACATTCACTGAACTTACTAAAGAGTGGCTAAAATTCTTAGTATTCCTTGTAATTCAGACTCTTCAGTAGTATTTGTATTTTTCAAATTGTATTCTTCCAGAATATGGCTTAATTTTACAAAAAATTCATTATTTATTATCTTACAGATTTATTTCCTATATTTTCCTGTTCATCTGGAGGATTTAACAATTCACCATCCCAGGAAAATAAAAAGTAGAAAGTAAAGAAAGGGTAATACAAAAAATGAGTAGTCACTGTTATTAAAAGTTAAATGATTGCCATGAAAGAATATATAGCTATTTCATGCATGAAAGGTAAGCAGATGCTGAAGTAGTCATTGTGGTAAAGCCATTTTGACATTTTTAGGTGATTAGTATATGAATGGAACAGTGATATTTGTGTGAAGGAGTCTGTCTCCAGTACACACCTGAGGACATCTTTACACTTTCATTTAAAGTGACTTTCAACTACCCGTATCAGTACTGACTGTGGAACGTAAGTCTCCTGTGTGAGCCAGTTTATTTCCTGTTGTGTAGGATGAGTGCTTCCACCTTGTTCTCCATGAAAGTTTCAATTCTAACCTCAGCTTTTACCCGGGGACATAAAAATGTATGTTTTGGCGGGTATAAATATTTTTATGTGTTGGCACTAGGAAACTGTGGGACAAAACTCAGATACAATCTGACATGAATATAAATTAGTAACTTTTCAATAGATAAAAATGTTTAGGACAATTAAAAAAAAACCAAAACAAAACAACCAAAAAATGAGGCCAAAAAGATTTGCAGGAGGACAAGAAGATCAGCAAATGAGGACTTGTCCCTTATGACATACTTGAAGCATTTCTTCTAAGTCAGCACTTCTCCTTACAATAATCTCACCCATCCAGAGAACCATCCCTAGGTCTCTGCCTGGGTATTCTAATCAAGAATGATTCATTTTTCTTTCAAAATATTTTCCAATTCAAGGTAGTTCTTGTATCATTGTGGAGGGGCATCTTCACTTAGGTGCTGGGCTGACTGACAGGATTTGTGTGCCTTCTAGATCATCAGTCTCTGCCAGAAGAAAATTCAGATTGGTTTCTCACCAATGGTGCCTAATGCTGTAAATTATATTTTTGCCATATGCAGCTTTGTTATTCATGATTCAAGCAGGAAGATCTGAGAGCTACTGAATTCTTCTCATACATGTCAGATCATGCCTCAGAGGTTTCCAGAAGAGGAAGGCAATAGAGTCCTCTCAGTGTTCTTAAAGTTTTGTGTCTTGTCTACTGGACAGGTAATCAAGTCCAATCTTTCACATTCGTGCTCACCTGGTAGGTAATTATTATGAGACAAATACCCCATTATTTATCTAAATAATAAGCAAGACAAGACAGTCTTATCAAAACATTACTTTGCTTAAATTAAAATTTTAAAATTAAGCAGAATCAAAACAGGCTAGACAACCTAGAAAGAATTTTTTTTTTTTTTAAGTCTTTTGTTTAAGGATTTGGAAGAAGAGGGAGCCTGAGGCACAGTAATGTGAAAAGACTTAGGAGCTAGTAAACTTGATATGAACCGGAAAGAAGAGACCCCACTTGTACACAACATACAGCAGGCACCCCTTTTTTAGAGGAAAATTTAACATGAAGATTAAACAAGACTAGAAGACAAAACTTCTCACTCAGAAGTGGTCCTACTGGGAAACATGATGATGTGGAAAATGTTTATATGGTATTTTATGCCTTTTATGTGTGTTCTGGGAAAAGAGAGACGCTTTCCCTCTGCAGGACTGCTCATAAAGCATGCTTCACCTGTGTACTGATCGCTTAAAATTAAAACAAAATGCCTCATCAGTTAGGATAACACTATTCTGCATTGTCAGTGACTAAATTCCTGTTGTTAGGTCTCAGTTTGAAGTATATTATATTTTAATTACATTCAGTGTATGATCTATGTTTAGTAGGGCAAAAATCCCATAAAATCCTAGGACAAAGCTATTTAAACAGAATAATCTCTGAAGTTAATTATACATAATAGTCAGTAAGGGGAGATGATTTTTCATTTCTTAGTATTAATATATTAATACATATTATTATTATATGTATAAAGCATATTATATCTTCTGGCATGACTTTTCTATTTAAAGTATAAAATATTTGAATGAGTGAGCTTTAGAAGGGACTACATTACTAAAGCAGACATAATAATTAACATTTATATAATGCTTCATAATGCACTAAAAATTTATAGTAATTTTACTATGTAATATATATTTATTAAAATGTTCAAGCACACACATACTTTTTTTGCCAACATTATCTTTGCTGATATTACTTGTTAGCTCTAGTAACAACAGTACTTAGATACTAACAGCTCTTTTATACACTTTTTTTTTCATCAAACTTTTCAGTGTTTTCAAAAAAATTAGGGCTTGTCATCTCACTTTTCTTACATGGTGAATTCTACTTTAACTTGTTTCTAGTGGAAAAAAAGTAACTTTTATTTATTATAAATAACCAAAAAAGAGAAATATAAGATGATGAGAAAATCTTTATCAATCTTCCCTCCACTTCTTTTCCCTTTCTTCGTATTTTCTGAAGGTTTTATTATTTAAATGCCATAAGCATTTGTGAAATGCAGGTTTGAAATATTATTTGATCGTTTTGTGATTTTTAGTTGATGTGTGGAACTTATAGACTTGGGTAGATTGTTTAATCACTTACTAAAACTTGGCTGCAAAAAAGGCTGGATAACGTATTTGTATTTTCAAAGTGAAAAATTTTGGGCATTCATTTCAAAATAATGTCTTGAGACTAAATGTAGTTTTGTTTTATTTTTAAATAAAGGCAAGTGAAAACAGTGTGTCAAAAGTGCTCTCTTTATATAAAAATTATTTCCACTGGCAAATCTGGATCACAATCAAAATTCGTAATTCAATTCTGTTCCCAAGCAGAATATTTCTGTCAGGAGTAATCGAAGTTTACTGTCACCAGCCAGATTTCAGCATGCTTCCAAGATCTGGCACGTTCAGAGCTGTTTGTGGGGAAGCTGTGAAAGATAAAAGGAGAGTTAAGTCCATGTAGCCAACCGATCATTTATTGAAATTATGAAGTAATTTTTGACCTCAAACTACCCAGTGGAATTAATTCAGAAATGTTCCCTTTATTCTGCAAAATAGAGTCTTTCATACATACATATATATAAAAATAAATATATTCACTTTCAGAGGCTTAGTTTGTGGAACCAGGATTCCAGACTTGTTGAGTAGATGGTCCAAATTCTGACTGCATTTTCTTCAAAGTAAAATCAACAACACATCCCCTCATGTTTCCAGAATGATTCCGGAAATGTTTAAACATTGATAAAAGCTCTGCTTTCCTTTGCTTTATTCTCTTTGAAACAAACAAGTTTGCTAAGTTTTTTGATTAATGAGGAAAAGTGACATATTCTCAGATAACATTTCCACTCAGAAACTTCATATATTGAGTGACTGACCTTGTGTCACTGCCATTACCAATCAAAGATATTCATATAAAATTTTTATCTTAGATCAAAAAACCCCAAACCCAAACGGGCTCCAGGATTGACATACTCTGGAATGAGACATTTCCTGAGGGAAATAAGGATTGGAGGAGGTTACTGGGACAAATCTTTTGGCATTCTGATTTTACAGTCAGTCATCAGCTTCCAGGAAAATCTTTTTGCTTTGACCAGTATTTGTCAGTTCTTATTCTGCATATTCCATTCATGTGTTCAGTGTATTTTTTTCTTTAGAGAGGCTATTTGTTTTGCATTTTAGCTATCGTATAGCAGGGAAGATATAGCTGTGAGACTTATGACACTTATTTTAGGCTGTGTTATTAATTATATGGATTTTTTAGTTTTTTATTTTTGCTTCTCCTAAGCAATTGTATCCCTTGTATCTTAAGCTGCATTGAATTAATATCCAAAGTCTGAATTGAACTATCAGTTGTCTTTTGCTAGATGTTCTACAAAGTGGATAGGAAAACCCCACAAGTTCTTCTCTTCTTACAGCTGACAGCTGAGAACATGAGGTGGCTATCTACTTAAGACAATTTCCTCTTCAAAAGTTTGGTCTTAGATGGGTAAATGCTTGTCAATTATCTGTGGAATGTTATTGAAAGCTACTTCTTTGGGAAATGATGAATATTTATTTAAAGGCTTTGTGAGTGTTGGTTGGTGACTCTATTTTCAATTTCACTTGCAAGTAAAATAAAACAACCCAAAACCCTGAGAAAATGTATTAACTAAAAGGCTGCTTAACATTATCATTTTATATTAACATGTATTCATGGGTACCCAAATGTCTGAATTTAATTTTTTTGGTGCTAATATCTCAGTTTCACATACAATGAGTAGAAAGGTCTTTCTTTTAAAAATGAACTACCATACAGTATAAAAGGTATTATTTTCATTGATGGACAGAATTCTGGCCTATATTAGCAAGAAAATAGGAATTAAAAGTGTACCATCAATAACTATGCTTTTGTAACTTATGAACAAGAGGCATCATATCTCTTACCTTTCTAGTTGGTTATTTACCAACTGTCAGACTCAGTACACAAAATGTAGCTGTCCAGTCATGGTTAGATTAATTTCATTTATAATGGCCTTTTTGTACCAGAACTGAATACTTTTAGATTTCAATTCTCTTCGCCTCAGTTGCGTTGCTATAATGCGGACTAACTCTTTTGACAGTCATGCTCAATATGCTTCTTAAGAGAAAAACAGCTATAAATATTTTGATTTTAGGTCAGGGTGACAAAATCCAATTCCTGAGAAAAGAAAACAGGGAGTAAAAATTGCTAGTAGAATTTTTCTCATCTTTGAATTACTTAGCAAATCTCTCAATGGGTGCAGCAGGGTTTTTATCCCACATTTTTCCTGGGAGCATTGATTATGTGTAGCATGGTCTGACCACTGTTGAAAATAATGTTCTTGAAATGAATCTTGATTTCACAATACCAGTCAATCCTACTCAATGAGTTGCTTTGCCTACGGTTCTTCATCTTGTTTTCAAGGCACATTAACAATCTGTAAAAGTCTAACACAAAAATGCCATCATCAGGGTATCAGTCAAGGATAATTATAGAACAGTACAAAACCCAAAGTTTTATTTGTTAAACTTACTTATAGAATTTAGTTTTCTATATTTTGTACATGTGGTTATTTATGAATAAAAATATAGGTCAGTTTCACAAGAAGTTAATTAAAACTACACAGTGAAACCGTTGTGTTCACTAACACAGTATTGCATCAAAATGACTGTTATTGAGTCCTTTGAAATATATTCTCAGACATCTGGGCATTTTTTTTTTAGAAATAGATAAGAATTTACAGATGAAACAGAAGGGAAGATGTGAGCCCAAATAACAAAGTGCCTGTTCATCAGAAAAAAGCAAATTTTCTGAAGCATTTATGAGAGTCAGGATAATCAATGTTAGCTTTCTCTCACAAAATGACAGGAGAAATTCATATTTCTCTTTCAAAGATTAATAAATCCCACTGAAGTTCTCACTTCACTTCTGGATTGCTCATCTCACTTTATGACTATAGACAGAGCACATGTGCCTAAATTCAGTTTTTTCTTTGAATGATGAATTTCAGCGAAAATTGCAAACAACTATTTGTAAGGCTTTTCAGTAAAGTATTTGTCTTTTCCCAAAAAAATAAAAGCATATACATTTCATCTCAATGTATTAACCAACAATTTTTATAAAAGGATAAGATGCACTGACACTTTTTTTTGAAAAAGCATATAAATCAACAGGATCTCGCTCCTTAACTACTCAGTTCTGTCAGGGTATTAGAGTGGTCGCTTTGACATGAGGAAGATGCTGACTTCCCTAAGGTACTTCTGATCTTCTCTGCCCTCTAAAAATGCTGCATGAGGAAACCCACCTTCAATTAATCAATGAGGCGATTGATTGTTCCCACTCCTCCCCATACACAAAATGGTCTTTTCAGAAAGTGGTAATTGAATAACTGGATTAATTTCATCCTTACCTCCTCCAAGAAGGGTGGCAAAATACCATTGCTATAAGGGCAAAACAGAAATTATTAAGAAATAAAACTATAACTGTGTAGTAAAAAGTATTAATGACCAACAATTTAAATAGTGCCAGCTTTGTAAAGCTGGGATCTAATTCATTCTTTGAAATCTTGCCCAAGTCAATAGATACTGAAAATAAATTTTCAAGGTATGCAGCAATGAAAAAGCCTCAACACATCTCATTTTCCCTCTTAGCTTATCCATACCCATACTGCCAGAGAAATGTATGAAATTGTATTGTATGGTGGTTATGACAAAAAACCCATAACATCTCCCCACCCTTTTATTTTTTTATTATTTAAAAAAATCTGTAATATTTCCTTTCTGTGTAATTTTGAACTCCCAAATTGTTACTGCTCTGGGGTGAGTCTTGTTGCTCGTGCAAGAAGTTCATGTGCTGGCTTGCATTACAAAGGGTTATATGGAGTTGCTTCCTCCCTGCTGTTTCCATGCACAGAACAACTCTGCCTTTTAAAACTTCTCTGATCATGGATCAAAGTGGAATGGTTTAGTGAAGTCACTTCATGGTCTGTGTCTGCAGAGGAGAGGGAGGTGTGTCTCTTCCCTCTCACAGCATGTTCAGTTGCACACAGACAGGACAGGCTAACCAGGAAAGGCTTATAGAAATTTATATTTTGTTTCTCAATTAGGAGACAAGGAATAGGAAAAGGCAAAGAGAAGGGAAAGAAAAAAAAGAGTGAAGTAGAAATTGGGAAGTTGCCTGGTGTCCTTTGCAGAGTTCTCTCTGATATGCACATATCATATTTGGTTCTCAAGTCAACCTATCTCTACATTTTAAAAAAAATCACTTACAAATTGGTTACTTTTTGCTATATGCTTTTTAATCTAAAAATATCACAAACTGGAGCAAATGTTTTTCCTTAAATAGGGACAAAGTTCGTAATAAAATTGTAATGAATTACATTTAACTTCTTATCTAATGTTGGCTTATTTGAATTTACAATAAGCTGACGGAAGTCACAGGTCCTTCTGCTATATTGTATTATAGCACAACTCAACTAATGCTTTAACTACAGAGTTAGTGAATATAGGTCTTAGAAGAAGACTTGGAACACAGTTTCTCGCTCTTGGTTTAATACCTGCTGCATGCAGAATGTGATATTTAAGAATATTGGCTGGGCATGTGATAAAAACAGGGACAAAATTTTGGCTTTGAATCCATGCTTGAATCATAAAATTTGCTTTTTTTCCTTCAAATATGGTGATTTTGGCTTGGCCTACCTTTATAATTTTTTTTCCTGAGACTTAGAATACCACAAGTAGGGGACTGCTTGGCAAGAAGTTCATGAGCTGAAGTAGGAAGCAGAAAAGAAGGGCAGCAAAGAAATTGAAGATTTGAATGTAAATGTATCCTTACCCACAGGTGTGAGGCAGAGCTGGAAATCATGACCAAGACACAGAAAATCTGAAAATAAAACCCCAAGTGGCTTCTTTATATTTTTTAACTGTGTTTGGGGAAACAGAAGCCTGTGTTTGTCCTTCTTGAATAAATGTCCTTCTCACAAATACTATCTTGTATCATTCATTTCCCCTCATATAAATGACCCCAAGTTTTGGCTAACTGCTTAAACCAAAGTGTTTATAAGACTATAGACATAATCTGGAAAAATTAGACTGCATTGGTTATCTAATTTCTTGATGTTATAGAGTAGAAAAATGTTTATTTTAGAGACAGGATGTCTCAGGCTTGGTGCAGAAGAACTGCAACTCAGCAGTAAGCACTTAGAGTTTCCAAGGAAGACATAATAACTGCAATTTTAAATCATGTTAAACAAAAGCATCAGTAATTATGGTTTTGTTTGTGGGATTCAAGACATATGGTTATGAAAAATGAGAGAGAGAGACATTGTGTGGTTCATAATGGATGACACTGAAATCATAATATATGTATAAAGAAAAGGTTACTACACCTCACTGTCATTGCAGCCACTCTGTACCAAGCCAGAACTAAAGATACAGGTAAACATAGCATCTGCCCAGATGTGCACAGCTGTAAAGAGCTATCAAAACCCAGCTGCATCTTACTGGTTCTCACCAAAATCTTTCAGGAAGCAATTGCTAAAGCCTATATTGACATCTCTTTTGACAACTGTGTAATCTCTTACAAGTTGTTGGTAAATGCTGCTTTACATCATCTCGTCACAGGTAGTCAGTGAGCAGGGAAACAAGCATGTATTTCAATGTCTAGTTTATGTTTGGTTTATCCCTGAAGTCTCCTATGCAGATTTGTTCTCTCTTAGATCAAAAAATAACTGGCCATGAGGAGACCTTACTGATGTTTCAAATCCAGAGGCTTAATATTTTCTAAATAAATCTAATTTATAACTATTCCAGTTGATCCCTTACTTAACATTTAGACACTAAGAAAAATTGTAATGGTCATTTAGATACCTTTCTTCTTTCATTTCCAGTACAGACATTGGAAGTCACAAAATATGGACATATGACCAGGATCCTGAGTGATCCAAAAGGGGATTTGGATTATAGTCCATTCTAGATTACTAGGTCCAGGCAAATTGCTGAATCAAATTCTGAATTTTTAACCACTTAAATGTGAAGCTTTTCATATCCAGGGCTTTGTTTTTAACAACTGCATATTCCTTAATTATAGCATACAGTAGCTTTCTTCCCTGTCTTCCCTAAGTAACATCCTACTCTTATCACTAAGTACCAGAAAACTTTTGGTGTCAGCCCCTCTCTTTAAATAATGTAACCAGGTAGGAAGCTGTTCCCAACTGTGCTTTTCTTCATTACTCTTATCTCCTCACTGTTTTAGGCCTGAAAAGTGATTTTGTGTCCCAGAAAATGTATGACAGTTTTATATCACCTCTCCTTAAAAAATTCTCATCTTGCTTGCATATGTATAGTCCAAAACTTAAAAGAAAATCCAGTTTAGGATATGCTATCACATTTGTCAAAAAAGCTGTGGGGGTTTTCCTCACCTGTCCTGGCTTGCTAATTCCTCATCTCACTATGTTTCTCCACTGCAGGAGTTAAGTACAGGGTTACTTATCATGTTCCAGTCTGTGCTGATCCTAACATGCTCTAAGATGTTGGAATCCTGCAAACTTTTTCTTTTCAGTGGGATTATGTGGAAACAAATGAACAAACAAACCACCAAAAGAAGTGAACAAACAAAAAGAGAAGGAATAAACACCCCACCCCCCAAAAAACCAGCAAAGAGCTCCTATGATCTACTTAGAAAGACCAGTACAAAGTGAAAAAACATTCTTAGAAAAAACCCCCTGCTCATAATATTAGCTAATGATTTAATAACTCTGGCACGTTGCACATGGTGTACCAGACGCTGGTGGCAGAAAAGGCCTTTTTCTCTATCTGATCTCATCCCTGAATTAATGGTAGTGCTGGTGATATTTATGATTTTCCCAGCTGTTACTTATTGTAGAGGATCAGCACAAACAACTTAATGATACTGTTATTGCTGTAGCTTCTGATTCTTTTGCATTGGTGCAGCTTTGTAACAACAGAGAAACAATGACAGGACTGTAGACTTATATGTAACCCAGGAGACTACCTGGAGCCAGCGTTTTATTTGCTTCTACTCTTACTCTACATTTTAATACAATAATCAGATTCAGCCCTAATTCAGACATGCTGACAGACATGGGAGTGGCTGCAGTCAGAAACAGAAACGTGTCCTCTGCACCCTTGTAGTTAATCCAGTCAGTGTTTGGATTTTTAAGAGCTTTAAAACCAAGTTGTTAATAACCCTTCTGGCCTGAAAATGTCATTTAAAGTATTGGAAGGAGAACAGAACAACTCTCCAAACCTCAACTATTATGAATCTTTTCTTTTAAAGTGCTGTTTCTCATGTGTCTGTCAGTTTGTTTGTTTTTACAGTTTCTTAATGATACAGTACACTGAAAAAAACTAAAATTGGTCAGGTTTTAGTAAGTGAGACCATTAATAAAATCCCTTTATAGGAAGCAAAAGTTTATAAGAAGGAGCTGAACCCATTCAAGTCAAGCAGGAAACTGGCACTGTCCTTTTGATTTTCAGTAGGATAGTTTTCCTCACTGGAGAAAGATCCAAACCAGAGCTCCAGCCCTTGCTTTCTTCAGTCTGTGGAACCAGCGAGTGTAAAATCACATCATGGTACAGACTTGTGTGCTTTATGAGGAGAATTTTGTAAATGCAGAGTGAAATTTACGGTTACTTAAAGCTAATAAGTGCATATGCAAAGTTTGTTAAGAAATGTCTCGTGCTTGTCTGAGCACTGTAAAAATTACATAAAGAGTAGGAGAAGTCATATTGTTTTTAAAACACTGGCTGATATGCATTTTAACTTTAAAAAAACATAACTTTTTATGAAAAGATAGGAAGGATAAAGGAAAAGTTCTGTTGAGCCGTCTGAAATTATGTTAGGGTTTGTTTTCTGTAGTCATAAAACCAAAAATAATTCCACATCTTTGAAAAAGAAAAATTAATTGGGAAAGTGCTAGAGTAAATTCAATTTTTATATAGTAATTGGTGCATCTGTATCACAAAAAAAAAAAGCAATTATCCTTGGAACTGCTGTAATGCTTTCAATTCTCTGTCTTAAGTATCTAACACAAATATATACCCTTTTCTATAACAAAGACTTTATCAAAATATCTTAGAGTTTTCCTAGATAGAGATGTTCAACTAAAGTCCTTTTTTGACTTGGAATCTTTCTCTGTAGAAACCAGAAGTTTATCTCTTTTTCAGACATCTGAATATAAGAATGCTTTACAGCTTCCAACAAACCAGGGAGAGAAACAAACACAATAGCTTGGGGCATATTCTCTTTCCCTGACATGAAATGCTGTCTAAAAGAATTTGGGGATTTTTTTTACATTGGTCTAGGATTTCTAGATGTGTACTTATCACACAGTAGTTCTAGCCCTGGTGTTACACCTGAAGATCTCAGATGTCTGCATAGCTCATACAACTATCAACTTACTGGTGTAAGGCAAGCTTACAATGGGAAACAACTTTTGTATGTCCCAAAGACATTGAATGTATTGGATAAGAAGAGATCATCAAAGTAGTCTAAGCACAGTAGGTCCAAAACTTCCCCAGTTTAGGACACCCCACTTAGTTGGGATGTGTGTTCTTCAGTGAGATTTTTTAAGGTGAAGAGGGCTTTCACATTTTTGTGGGTTTGATTTCTGTGGGTTTGTCTTATTCCATGCAGTCATCAAGGTTGTGTAAAAAAAATAGAAAAATGAAGACAAATCAGGATGTATTTCAGCATTATTATCTATTGAAGGTTCTTAGGGTCTTCAGTAACTTAGTGAGTTTCTTAAGACTTGTATGTCCAAAGACTATGCAGAGAAACAAGAAAGCACCTGTGTCTTTGCCATAATATCCTCCAGGAATGTTTCAGTTTCCAACACTTCCATCTTCTAATTTTAGAAGAAAAAAAAAAAAAAAGGCTGGCATGGTCCAATCTTTCTCATCCTTTCAGTTCCCATTTTGGCCTAATTTCTGCTGTATCTAATTTTATTCCTTTGATTTGTAGTTCCACTCCAGCCTTTAAAAATCATCTTTGGATTGTTTAAAAATATTGCTGGGCTCGTTCCACTGCTTTTGAAGTACTCATATCCATATAAAATCACAGGGTGTGCTGTAGTAATGAAAAAACAGCATTACATTCTCTTTCCAAGATGGACCCCATTTAGAGTAGACTTTTAATCCCCAATTTTGCAGCACTATGCCAACATTTTTTAAACCTTTAAAAAGCTCAAGCAGAGCTTGATGTTTAATGGTTGTTCTTACCTGTTCTGGACCAGACCTTTCATTCTTCTTGGTCTCCATCAAGCATTGGGAACAAAACAGAGTATCCATGAAAACCACAAACCAATAGCCTACTGTGCATTTCTGGATGCTCCTTAACTGTTTCTGTTTCTTATGACTGGGTAATATTTTGACTTAAAGTTCTTGCTTTAGTGCAAGGTCAGGGTATTTTATTTTCTGTGTTATAAATTCACCAGGAGCAAATTGGAAGACAATAAATCTAAACTTCAAATGTTTTGCTTTTATATGTTCAATTATTTAAAAGAAAAATATCCATTTGTGATTGAAAGTGTTTCCACATCTGATTACAGTAACTCCCATTGAAAACATAAACTATTGCTATTACTCAGAAAGAGCAAGTGACCTGGGAAGTCTCTGTGGCTGTCACAACATTTCATACACTTTTCCCTTTTCCATTTTAGTCCATAAGTTATAGAGTTACACAGGAAGATTCCGCCAGGAGGGCTTGTACCCAGTGTCTCCTTTTGGTCATACTGGGGCTGGACTTACACTGCACAAAAATATGGGTTATATGATGAAGCCTTTTTGTCTGAATAAATGTTTTTCAACAACTGACTGAAGTTATGACCCCATTGACAGGCTTGTGCAACTCCATCTATGTTTTTGTCTGAAAATGCTTGTTGCCTGATTATGAAATAAATTTTTCATTTTGAAAAATGTAGGGGTATGTCCTGGCATCCCTGAGCCTGGAGATGACTCTTTTGGGAAGGCAGGGATAGAGGATAGATAAAGATCAGGTACCTGTTTCTTATTTTCCGATGACAATTGCCATAAGCATGATGTTCATTTTAGGATTTTTGGAAGATAATATTTCAAACCATGTATTTTAGTATGTTTCTTAGTAATCCGAAAGCCTAAAATGTAGTTACCTGAAATCTTTATATAATCTTGGTTAAAATTCACCAACCATGCAATTTTAAGCCTGGTGGGGCCAGGTAATTGAAGAACAGCAAAGCAGATTTTCTGATTCTATCTTCATGAATGTTTTGTTTATCATACTGAAGACCAGGGGAAAAATTATATTTACAAATTAGGAAACATAACTTAAAAATATTCATTTAACATCTGCTCTGCTAATCATCCAAACACCAAGTCTCTAAAGTGTCCTGTGTGAATGCATTATGCCATGTATGGGCCTCTCCTGGTTTCCATAATTTGAGCGATATACCTCCACAATTAGGCACTGGCAGATTGTTTCTACAAAGTGAAATGCATTTTGACTAGTTATGTCAGATTAAAACTTTGCATGGAATTACACATTTCAGTCAAAATGTACAGGATATTTCTGGAATATACAATTAGGCCAAAGGAAACAAAAATAGTACATAAATCACCACACCTGGAGTGTTTTAAATGCAGCAGTGATTTTTAGTAGTAGGATTAAATACATTAAAAACTCAAATGGGAATCCACTGTTAACTAATAGTAGTAGAATGGTCTGTTACAGAACACTGCTTGTGCAACTGCTTTTAAGAGCTTTACCAGTGCCAGTTAAAATCTGCTTTGGCTATCAAGACTATTTATTTGATGTAATTAAGAAATGAAAATGCCATTTTTGTATTTCGTCTAGGTCTTATTTCAGATTGTGAATTCCTTCTTTCTCCTCCCCTCCTCTGATTCAATCATCTAACATTTTGGTTTAAGCTAAAGTCTCAACTTTTACAGACATAAGGAGAAATAAAAGGTTGATTACCCCATTGATTTCCATCAATATTCCTGTGCTACCAGACAGACAAAAGCAAAGAATGCACATAAGATTTCACATGAGCAGAAATAAATACTTGTCATAGGTTAGCAAGCATAGTCCCGGAAGGGATGTCCTTGCTAAGGGGTGCTTACAGTTTCCTCTGGGAACTGATAGAACCTATCAGCTGGCCAGTTTGGATATGGACAATTCTCTGAGCCACTTAAAGTTGTGATCACCTCTGTGATCCACATTTAAGAATAGGCAAACTCCCCCTCCAGGCTCTCTCTCGTTTCCGGCGCTGGCACAGGTGGCTGCGGGCCCCGTGTGGGGGCCAGCGGGCCCGGCCAGGCCCTGCTTGGGCCAGGCCGGGCCGGGCCACGGCCATCCTGAAGCCATGGACCTGTTCCAGCCGTGGAACCCCCCCCCACTGCCTTGCCGTGGGCAGCCGGAGCGGCTCGGCTCTCCCCCCTCTCCACTGCGATAAGAAACATTCAACATTCCAGCTGCAAAGCTGCAAGGCCGAGGTGAGATTAACCCTTTTTATTGCTGTGAAGAGCTGAAAACCTGAGGGAAGAGAGAGAGGAGATGCTTAAAGCTGAAAGTCTGTTGTGAAGCTATGATATATCAGAGTATCCTGTTGTAATTTCATGAAGATATGGGGGGTGGAGTGTTCAACTCGTGAGCAAAAGCACCTGTGCTGAGATAGGCAGATGCTGACGCAGCTGTAATTTCATGAGAAGTTTGGACAGGGAGAGATGAACCAGATGAGGACTTTTGCTCCAAAGGGGAAAGGAGAAAACCTCAGTCCGTAGAGATGAACCAGATGAGGACTTTTGCTCCAAATGGGAAAGGAGAAAACCTCAGTTCCTAGAGATGCTCCCAGAGATAGTCCTAAGGATGAAGATGATGAAGACCCTTTGCTCC
Source organism: Corvus kubaryi (assembly GCF_017639235.1). Classification (NCBI taxonomy): domain Eukaryota; kingdom Metazoa; phylum Chordata; class Aves; order Passeriformes; family Corvidae; genus Corvus; species Corvus kubaryi. Next base: position 16,995,550 of record NW_024582054.1, read on the forward strand.
CAGGGAAGGAGAAGGGCCTCTGTTTTTGTTTCTGAACGGCTCAACCTTAAAAATTGTACCCCAAAAAACTTCAAGAGTGGACCCTCGAAGGCAGTT
>NW_024582054.1:16995655-17041464 GCF_017639235.1 Corvus kubaryi
CTCACAGCAGATAAACAGTAATGAGTATTTTGGACCAAACCACTACAATACTGTACTTAACAAATTGAATAAAATATTGATCCATAGTAGAGAAATTGTGATGCAGTTGTTGTAAAATCATATGGACTGTAGTCAATAGAAATTGAGACAAAATATGTCTATTCAAATATTATTGAATTGAGAATTTCATATTACATTTAGAAAACAAAAGCATTTTTCCTGTAGATGGCATTTTCATTATGCCAGGGATTAGACACTATGCCTCCCCCCCCCCACTATTGCATAAAATGTATTCTACAATTCAGGTTTACATCTCCAGGAGGTTAATACCCCCTCTGTAAGGTTTGTCAGGGTGAAAGGTCCTACTGCCTTGACATTCTTATTGATGGTGACAGGCAGATATCACATCACTATTTGGAAAATATCTATCTTATTGTTGGCATGGATTGCACTAAATCAGGCTGAGTGGTCAATAAACTGGGTAGTGTAAGCCTACTCCTCTGAGTAGCTTCATAAGAAATATGTAATCTCTTTTCTCAGCTAAAACACTCCGTGCTGGAAATAAAATGTAGTATCTGATAGGGACAGACAGTTACTGCTCTGAAGTTTTGTGTGCCTGTAGGCAGGAGACAGGAAAAAACAGGGTTGCTGATTAAGTATCACCATGTGCAGCTTGGGCAAATGCTGCTCAAGAGAAAGCCTAGAGGGTGAATGCAGGTTGAAAAAGTGCACTGGAAAATGTTTTGATTCATCTGACATTCATATGAGTGAGTTTTGTATATCTTAGTGCTTTTGCTTGGGACTCTAAATGCCTTGATAGAATATTCATTTAGTATCTTCTGTATTCAGAACTCAATGACAGTAATGTATCTTTATCAAGGAAAATAATTCAGCTTCTCCAAACCACTTCTGATCCTGAATCTGAAAGCCATCATGCTGATAAAGAAGAAAGATAAAACTTTGGAGAAATCAGAGATGCATTAGCTAATCATTCTAAACTGGCCTGCAGTTCTTTATGAAATGTAACCTTTTTACATAATATTGAGTGAGGTCTGACCTGCACCCACTAATATTGGCTTCCATGTTTAGGGTTAGCTAGGGTGCATTCATAGACATCACATTTTGTAACAGCAAACAGTGGCAAACAGTCAGGCACCCTTAGGGCTAATCCATTAATTGTATTAGCTCTAGTGTACAGGTTACCAAATCTGACCCTCTCTCAGATCCAAAATCCCCAAGATCAATAAATATGTTGTGAGGATAAATTTGTAGAGAAAACACTTTTGATAATCATACGTAAGGGAACAGAAACATCCTAAGCTTCTTTCAGGTCTGTCCCATGATCAGCCTTCTGATGTTTTAAAATCTTTAGATATAGTTTGACCTAAAAATTATGTCAACAGTACTTTACACCAGCACAGCAGCCATGAGAAATTATAATCTACTTAAGGAGTATTATAAACAATATTAATATCTATAAGTCTGGTATTTTATGTACCTTCTGGACAACTCTAAATATGAAAGAACATGTAATTTTAAAATGGTCTATAAAAATTTTTACTACAGTGATTTTGCTATGTTAATTCTCCTCTTCTCCTTAATGACATAACTTTAATATTCATGTGGGCTCTTTCTTCATATTTAATGAATATACACAGTGTATTTTGAAAAAAAATCCAGCCACAGCAAGTCATAACACAGCTGAATTAATCTGGTTAGCCTGATTAACAAGGGTGTCCTTTGGTGTGCTACAATGGTGAACAGAGTCATGAGATTGCTACTGGGGGACAATCTGGCATCTGTTAGAATCTGACAAAGTGGTTGTTGTTCAAAATTTGTACAGAGAACTCCCTTTGCCCTCTTATTTTATATATCTTTTTTTTCTTAATGAATATATTAATGGAAAAACCAGCCTAGCCACAGTACTGCAAAATGAAATATAAAACCTGTGGCTGATGCACAGACAGGAAAGAATCTGCTCTTTTTAGGGGGTTAACCTGAAGTGTTTGTAAAAGCTGCAAGAAAGACACTGAGGACCTATGATAGCAGCCCATGGGATCTCTGCAGCAGCCAGATGTTAAATCCTGTGCTATGAACAAATTCCCAGAGCAGCAGCTACCTAGCCTGTCCCTCTGGCTTATGTGTTTTATCTTCTGTTCTAGACTCCAGTACTCTCCTGGGCCTTTTAAGTACTTGCTGCATTTTATCCTTGAGGTTGCTGCTTGTGGGAAGCAACCTGAAGGTCTAGATCAGACTTCAAACTCACTGAGTACTTCCAGGAAATCTGTGATGAAAAATTCTAAGAAGTTTTTCGTTGCTGTTCTGGTTTTTGATGTATATTATCTGCATTTATATAATTACAACAATCCTCCCAATCCTCCCATACAGAACCTGCATGAAAATGAGTTGATGCTTACAGTACATGCATAGCTCTGTCCCACTCAGAATACATTTTACTCTTTGTCCAAGTGATGGACCTAACAGAACCATAATTTAACAGTCTTTGAAAAACTCTTCAGTTGCACTGTGCTTAAATTACACAGTATTATTTCAATATTTATTTCTTAGTTGTTCTCAGGGCAAACATGCGAAATTCCTCTGTTCGTTCTTTAGGCCTCTACAGACTGACTAAACTAAACAGAACTAAAAACAGAAGGTAGAATATAACAAAGATTCTCTTTTTATTTTTAGAAAATAAAAATGGAAATAAAGAAGAGAGAACAAACTAGTAGAAATCAAGTTTTATACTTAAAATCTGATATGCTTTTTCTCAGATGTTGCTCACAAGCCCATGCTTAGTTAAAGCCAAGGATATTCTGAGGTATTTAAAAGCAGTGACCTCAAATGCCTAAATTTCTTTTTGGTTGTAAGCCATTTTTCATCTTTGGAAATACATTTGTGCCAAATATTTCAGAGAGCAGTTTATAGTCTATACTATAAACACCCTCATATGCTATAAATCTAGGGTGGCCTTTTACCACAGGAAAATGTTGAATAGCACACAAGAAGCATTGCAATTCAGTGCTCCAAACCCAGACTTCCTTTATTTCACCCAGGTGTCTCACATTTTCCCCTTTCCCCCTTTCTGTTTTTGTCAAATCACTTCAGCTTACCAGCTTGACATCTCCAGTATTGTTTGTGTGTTACAGAGGTATCTGAGCCTGAAGGTTATGTGTTCACCCATACACTCGGCTGTGCTTTTAGGCCCATGCACTTTAGGGAAAAAACTTTGCTGAAATGTAATTATTTGTCATACAGAATTATACAAGTTTTCTTTTTCATTGCTGGGTTGGCCCTTTGTGCTCTAAGAAGCCATTCATACATTTCCTTGGGAAAGAAGCAGAGCATGGTGTTGATCTGGAGATCTCTACCTCTTCAAAAGTGATATGCCTGTTAAAAATCAGACAGTTCTCCCATGCTAGAACCAGGTCATACTACAGTCACAACCAAAGCCTGTGCAGATGAATTTTCAGTTTTCAAGCTTGAATTGTAGATTCATCAGCATCAATGTACTACTCTTCCTGTCAGTACTTCTACACAATTAATTCCTGATTCCAACCTGCAACCCTAAGCCCCATTTGCAGTAATGTCAAGAGGAAGAAGTGCATATATTTGTGTCTCTGTTGATCCAAAGATGAGACAAGCTACCTACTGCAGATTAAGATGATTTAAAAATTTTTTTAGGTATAATATGGGGATATGATTTATTTTGGTTTCATTTCTTTTCCTTTTGTTTTTTTTTAGCTATGCTCCTAACAGAATATTAGATCAGTACTAAGTCTGAACAACACCAGTGTTTAGTACATACCAGGAAAAAGCTGTGTAATCATGTTAGCTGGCAATAATGAGAATCCTTAGACCTCAGAAATAAGAGATGAAGGGAATGTAGGTATGAGAAATACATTTGGTGCCTCAAAGGGCAGAGAATCAAATCACATGTGGCCACCACACCTGTAACCTCCATCTCTGAATATTTCTGTTTTGTTTTGATTGTGAAATCTTGCTCTACTGCTGAAGTAACTGAGAACTCAATATCATACCAGGCACAACCTAAAGCTGATGGAATACAGGCATGGATGGGCTACAGGCTATTGGTAAATTGGAAAATACTTATGAGGACAGCATGACCATCTTATTTACCTTTGAAGACAGAACAGTGTTAAAATGTTCTATTCTGAATTCCCTTATTTCCAAGCAAAATACTAAATCAGTCTCATCTAAAACAGAGTTTGGATAGGTTTCTATTACTGTGGATAAATCAGGAGAAGAAATTCTTTTTTTTTTTTTTTTTCACTTTGAACTTAAGAATATGGGTCTGAATATCATTTTGTCAAAGTCTCTATTGACTTCAGAACTTAGAGAGCAGTTAGGGTCCTTTTGCTAAGCTGATCCCTAGGGAAAATAACTCTCTGTAGACAATAAATGAATTTCCCCACATTTTTTTAAAAGTTCTGTAGGAATATCTTCTAATTCTAGAAATACCCACAAATTTTTCTCTGAGTCTGCTTTGACTTTTGCACCATTTTTAGCTTCATGTCTATTTTAGCACTTTAGATGTGTTTAATCCAAGTGCCAAAACTGCTAATTAATTCCTGACAGATGGCCCATAACTGACTACCTGCAATTCAGTTATAGTCGAAGTGACAGTAGCTCTTTAGACAGCACGAGAAGGGGAGCAAGAGCAGTTTTTTCCCTCCCAACTTCCAAGTGGGTACTACAAGTTCTGGAAAAATGTATTTTATTATATGTATAGCATTTTATATACAAGGATTCACCTGTAAATTAAGTTGAAGCCATGTTCAATATCAAAATGATAAAACAAACAACTCTAATCTCCTTTCAGGTTTTCAATTCTTTTTGCTTTTTTGTTTGTTCTTGCTCATTTGTTTTTCTGCCTGGACAAGAGATTATTGTAAAGCAAGGAGTGCTATTAGTCCCTTCCAGTGACAGAAAATTAAAGCACAGAGGAGCTGAACAACTTATGCCATGACTATGGATTTCACACTTCCCAACAGTAATCACCTAAATGTCCTCTGTAGTTAACAGTCATCTTCAGAGGGCAGTTCATTCTATTTTAGGAAGGGATGAATCAGCTGCTACGAGGAAGGGATGAATCAGCTGCTACAAGTACCTTCTTTGTTTTGAGTACTGGGAGGTTTGGCAGATAGCTCAGAGGAGATGTATGCTTTTGGATAGGGACAACGAGGTGACCTGAGATACACTGTTAGTCTTCAACAAGGTTGGGAGTAGACTCTAGAAATACTGGCAGTACAGTGTCTCTATGAGCCACTAAAATATTTTTCCATTTGAAATGTTCTCTTTTGCTAAATATATTTTTTTATTAAATTAAATTCAATTAAATTAATTGTTGATCTCTATTCTGGACATTTCAGAAGGCTAGTTTTTGTTGTAGCTGCAGAATTTATCTAGTTTTAGTAGCTATAGAATTGAATTAACCAAGCAAAATATGTGAAGAAGGAAGCCTTAAGAATTTATGAATCAGTGCTATTCAAAATGTTCAGTTATCCCTTCTAAAAACCAAAATGCTTGGTTCCTTTCTTATTAAAGCAACTCTGTGGCTTTGGACTGTGGTTTGGACAGTATATGATTATGTAAATAAAATAATTTTTTTTTTCATTTCTGCAGAACTAATTAATAGCAAGGAATCTGAATGTAATATCAGTAATAATATGAACTCATCTGTCCTTTGCATGTCCTAATTGTATCTAAATAATGCTCTTAAAAGCAAGATAAAATTGTATGATTGTATGATTTTCTGTAAGATTTTGTGTTCATACTTCCAAATATAATGCCAATGTCTCCTACTTCATTGGTGATTTATTTAGTTCAGTTTCAGTCTATATAAACCTTATGTTCCAGTTTTGGTTTTGACACAGTGTTCATTACAACTGTGATATTTTTGATAAGTTTGATATTTTTTATGGTTTCTTGGATAGACCACCTTTCAAAGACCAATTAATTGAATATGCATAGACATTTATTTTGTCATTCCAAATTGTTTATTATTTTGACTTTTCTGCTCATAGGAAAATCCTGCTATTACAATCTCTTTCCTCTGGCACTTAAACTTTTTTTTTTTTTTTTTGCATTAATATGGTAAGTTTTACATGTTTCTTTTACCTTCATTTTTCACAACCAATTCTTTCTAAAAGTAGTAGCAAAACCTGCCTAGGATGGTCATGATAGCAGTGTGTGGTATTTATAAAGTTTAATAGAGAAAAATAGTTTAAAGATTGTTTCTTAGCATTTCCCAGAAACATATTTCTATATTGTGTACTTCAATATTTTGTAATTAGATATTCTTACTAGAAACAATATCTCCCTTATGCCATCCTTCCATGTCTTTTAACAAGATACATATGAAAAGATATTACATGTTTTTTTTCTGCACAATATAGCCCCCATACTTACATTCCACTTCTCCCTGTCTTCTCTTTTATCCATTTTTTTTCAGTAAGGCAAATAAAGAAGCCTTTTAAAATGCAAATATTGATATTTAAAATAATAGAGTCTTCTGTATAAAAGAAATGTGTGGCTTGAAAGAAAACTCCGATTCACAACTTTGGAATCTCCAGGAGAATGTTGTTATAAGCCAGAGTTACATGGAGAAACAGTAATGGGAGCAGGAAAGCAGCAAAGATGTTCCATTTATTTCCAGCTATTGCTTTCTGGACTGATGGAGATAAGTATTATCTAGGTTCAGCTGACTGTCTGTATTCAATATTATTCAGCTCTGTGTTTGTTCTCTAAGCATCATGCACCTGGCTTTGTAATTTAGTGGGTGAAGTGACTATCACAGGTAAAATTTGAAAGTCCTTTGGGATCTTTTTATTGCAAGAATGCCTTAGACATGTAAACCCATTTATTTTTGGTGTCTGCATGCTGATCAGTGCTTTAATGAAGTCACTTGTTTGAAAATTTTACTTCATTTTGTCCAGCCTCCTTGTCAAAATAAATTTTAAGTTTTGTGACAGGACCTCAAGTCAGTAAGAGCTCTGAAGTGAATGTTTTCCTTAACATGAGAACAGCAGAAAAAAAGGTCAGAATTTCAGTCTCTTAAGCCACATTTTGATAGAACACAAAGCAATGAACTAGAACACAGTGATTCTTGGAAGAATCAGGGAAAATATCTCAGGTCTATCTAGGAACTGAGACAGACATAAATTAAGGATCTGAGGGTCAGTCTTTCCCCTCTTGTCTTTGTCATTGCCATTTGGACCCTTTCATTTTTGGTCTTGACATACTTCACATATTTTCAGTAGCTTCCTAGTTGTGATAAATCCTGGTTTGTGAGAGTGATTCCCTTTTCCCAGTTACTTTACCTACCTCCTGGCCTTAGGAGGCTGTAATTCCCACTGAGCCTACTGGGCCTCCTCTTTGCACTCCGTCTGTTGTTGCAGTGGGGATACTGTAACACACATATATCAAACCAGGAGTCCCGTGGAAAGGAAATATATATGGACAGACAGATTCTTGATAGCTGTTTCAGAGATGTTTATTTCTCCAGCCGCGTGGCCGGAGCTCTGCCCAGGAACTGTTCCAGTCACGGGACCAAGGGTCCTTCTGCCCGCGCAGGGAACACAAACCAACCAATGGGAACGAGGCTGAGCAGGGGCAGGGAAACCCCGTGTCTGTGCCCTCAGGGCCCCTCTCCCAGGGCTACACGGCGGGGGAGGGACCCCAACAATCTGTCACCCCCACCTGGTCACTTCTTCCCAAGGGAGCAGCATACCCAGGGGAAATCTTATGCAATGTACAGCAGCCCAAGACATGAGAAACTCTTGCCTGCAACTTCACAAAAAAAGCCCTGGCTGCAAACACACAGTAGACTGGGAACAAAAGAGCAAGACACAAAATACCCTTCAATTTCTGGTAATTTCTTCTCAGGCCAAGTTCCAAAAATCACTGCTTTTGGCAAACAAACAGGTATGCTAAATAATTTTTTGGTCAGGAAAAATTACTTTCTTTATGTGATATTTAATATTAATCTTTTCATGATGTTGATGCTAGAGTGGCATAAAGATTGTACATTTTCTTTGACTTTATTATGATGGATGTGCTATTAAGCCTTTGTAAATGACGTAGACTTCCCAACCACATAAAGAAGTAGAGCTTAGAAGGTTTATTGTGAAAGATTCATATTGTGTCTAGACCAAAGAAAACCACAGTGAACAAAAATTAACCTGAGTGGAATCCAATTTGCAGTAAACAAAAATTAAATTGGGACAAATCACCATAGTTAAAAATATTGAAGGAAAAAACATAAAGTGCAGTCTTCAATTACTTTTTCTGCAGTCTACGGTCGAAGTTATTACAGCTGAAGTCCACTTTACAGTAGGAAAATGAAGCACAGCTGGTGATGGCTTTGGTGTGGATAAATAAGGAATGCAAAAAGACTGAAACAGTAATGTGGGCTTATATTGCCTGCCAGAGGCAAGGAAGGAACTCCTTTGCTACCCAGGATATTAAACTAAGCTCTGGATTTGTTTTAAGGCACTAGACGCTGAATACATTTAGCAATAATCTAAAATGAGAGACCCTCATAATCTCTTCAGCATAATTATCTGCTGATTGGCTACTATATTTTATTTGTATGTTCAGGGTTAACACAACACTGAGGACTGTCTTCATACAGGCAATCTTTGTATTTTCTCCTCATGGCATGGTTGTAGCTTTGAACTTTTACTATAGTCCTACATTTTGCTACAGAACGGATGGAAGTGTGTTCTGGGATTATGGACAGCAGATGCTTGTGAACCCTTCAAGACTGCTGTCTTTTAGCTGGGGCTTGCTTCAGTAGTTTCATCTCACCTGGCATACTTACAAGCCTTTTGTTCATCATACTTTCTAGTGATTCATAATTTATATTGCTTGTGTAAATGAAGAACTCTCTGGCAACCATCAAGGTTCCTGAGGGTTTAATTTCAAAGGGTTTCTGAGCTTCAGTTGGCCACTTTGCTCCAGACATATCTGATATGTGGGTGACTTTAACAGCAAATTATATGGGACTTGTTCATATTATAGAAACACTCATTTTCCCCGTTTTAAACTCTAGGACCTGTAAGCACTTTCATAGAAACTTGATAAATGTAATTCTCTGTCCTTTTCTGAGTCTGTTTCTTCTTATTTATATTGCCTCTTAGACTGCACTACCACAATATTTGAAACATTATTCATTGAAGTAGGAATTTTCAAAAGCGGAAAAATCATAGGTATTTTAAAATATTTAAACCCTAGCTTGCTTTCATTTCAGTTGGAATTACACACTTCAGGGCACAAAAAATAAGATGCTGACCTTAATTGAATACAGATGTGAAATCTTGGCAAGTTTCTACAGACAAACATTTTTCCCTGTTTGCAGTACCCAAGCCAGGTCTGAGTGAGCTGGCACACTTGCATGTTTGCAGGGATATGGGCGGAGTCCTGTTAACAGAAGTGTTGCTTTACTGTGCCAGAGTTAGCTGACACCCCCATCTCTGTGTTCTCCTGATGTAGCTGGGTTCTGGAGCCAGGCTGCTGACCGTGTAGGACCCAGCCTATAGCATGTATGTGCTTTGATTTTTCAGTGGGCAGTGAATTTCTCAGGAAGCTTTCAAAGTGCAACCAATAACAGGTTCCAACCAACAACTGTTTCCAACCCTCAAACTCCTTTTCAGACATCATTTTTGTTCTCATTTATTAGCTTTTTATTACTGCTTTTAAAGGAGTTTTTAGATAACAAAACTCCCTCATTTGATGATTTTGGTTATCCATTAATAATGTCTTTGTGCCTCAGATTGGTCTGATGACTGAATTATGTAACCAATTGATACAAAGATTGTTCTTGTAACAGCACTCGCATTTAATGGGACAGAGTCAACACGCTGAAAGCTAATGTGCATAAGAAGATTATGTGCTTAAGCAGTATGCACTTGGAAAATGTAGAGTTCCTGCTATATTCACCATGGGTAGCAATGTGCTTCCTCACTTAAAAAAAGAAAAGCCAAGTCCTTCAAGCATGGAGAAAAGCAAATGGGTCTTTTGCAAATGGCTTTCTTGACTGCCATCCTACAGCTAATTCACTGCAAAGAATGGAGGAAATGACCTTTCTTCTCTGCACTAAATAACAGTATGAGACATTTCTACTTACAAAGAGCATCTTTAGGTGTCTGCTGAGAACACTGCCTTTTGGGGCCCAATGATGGCTTTCAAGGAGCACGGACATGCAAAGAAAAGAAGTTTGAGTGTTATTTAGGCAGACACCCCCGCAAGCAATTGGTTGTAAATCAGAGTGATCATTTGAGTATTTAGATAAAAGTGCCTTTGCCCAACAAAAAGTTTGGATATGTGTCACTTAGAGTGAAACTGAAGTCATCCATCAAAGCTGTACAGCCTGCAGTCCTCACTACGCCAGCTTGAACCTGCCAGTCATGGTTTCTCACCTCCTTTAGGAAAATGCTGGGAGTTTCACCATTTGATATTTCTGAGCCAAATTGTCACCTGGTAGATATCAGAATAGCTTCATTACAGTCATTGGCACAATACCAAATTACTTCAGCTGAAAATCTTCCCAGAGCCCAGAGTGTTTAAGGGCTGGGACCGTTGCTGTTCTTCATACACAGTGGTGGGAAGAACTGGAGGAAAATTCTGCTTAATGCTTTCTCCTTTGAACTGCAACTAGAACCAGCCACTAGCTATTCCTTGTATACAAAGGCTAGAAATTTAGAAATCAAAAACCCATTTAAATGAGTTAAGTGATATCACACTCAGACTGCATTTAGTTATCTTTTGGTGGCACCCAAGTTATCTGAGATGCATCTGCTTTGCAGTTATTCTGATGATCTCAGAGTTCTATAATATATAAACATTCTCTTACTGCTCATAGTTCCTTCTCTTCTTTTTAACCCTGATTTTCCCATCTCTCTTTCATACCTCCTTAGCAGTCATCTATTATAAGCTGAAGAAAGACTCTCAGCTGCTTTTCACAGAAAGTTGTATACATCAATAATATATTTAATACATCTATATTTATTAATGTGTTTGATGCTATATTTGACAAGCATATACTAATTTTTCAGTAACTGACAGTGTGCAAACAGCATGAATTAATATCTTCTCACTATGATTAGAAAGATGGCCCTTGCCATCCATTCCAAGATCCTCTGGAAATTGACTCCAGAAGACAGAAATGGTTATTTGTACATTATATTTCACTACATGAGACTGTTTTAATCTCTATATCTGAGATACCCAAATGACCCTGGACTACTCATGTTAGATTAAAATGGTAATGATCCCTTTTCCATGCAGCAACAACATTTCATCCTTCATCAGTGTGCATCACAGCCATAAAGGGAGCATAATAAGTAGTTAAAGAAATTTGTAAAAAGAAGCTGGCATTACAAAATAAACACATTTAGTGAAGTGAGATTAGTGTTGACATGAAACCTCTCATCAACTGCAAGACTAGGTATAGAGAACCAGATTTCATCTGTGGTGTCACCTGCCAACGACCCTTGATTCCAGCTGGAGACATGGTGTGCAGAATTCAGCATGTGTTCAGTAGTCAAACTGCTGGCACCACATTGTCAAAAATGCCATCTGAAACCTGACAAGTGAGAACATAAGAAGATGTATTCCTGTGTGAAATATACTGAAGGTCCTTGAGCTCCCACCTGCAAGGTGTGGAAACAGCATTACTCATGCAGTTTCCCTGTCATGCCCTGGAGCTGAGTCGATCTGGACACTGATGACTGTGGTACTGCTGCTGCTGATGGTCAGTCTCAAATGGACCTTCCCTCCTGGTGTGCTTATCAGCCCACCTGACCTCCAGATACAGGTCTGTCTGTGAACATGTTGGGACATACTGAAACACTAGCCATGGCTGAGCTTGGAGTAGGAGCCAAACAAATGAACTATTTGGATATAATGAACACAACCTGAGATTAGGTCAGTTGGTTAGAGCACAGTGCTAATGACAACAAGCTTGTGTGTTTGATCCCTGCATGGGCCATTCACTTGAGTTGGATTTGATGATCCTTGTGGGTCTTGTCCAAATCAGAATATTCTGTGATTCTGTATAATTTAATTAATAAGATATTGTCATTTTTTCATGAAAGAATAAGAACAAGGTTTTGTGGAGTTTCAGATAAACAATTTCTGCATTAGGGATAAAAAAATAAATAAATTAAATAAAAAGAAAAAAAAAAACCCCATGAGTATATTAGAACAGTTTTCCTTCTGGTGAACCACTGTCAACTTTGTATCTGATACTAATATCAGTCATCCCCCTGCCTCTCTTTTGGCACAAGGGGAGAGCAGGCATGTTGTTTTTATCGAGGGAGTAAAAGCAGAGACTACTGAAATGCAGCAAAATGCAAACACTGAATTTAGCTAGTATTCAGATGCATGAAATATATCTAATTAGGGAAATTATTCACCACGGTGTCTAAAGAATTAACAAATTTACACAATGAAAAATAATCTCAATTCAACAAATGAATTATTTGAGTTCTTGTATCACCACTCCTCTATTGCCTCACTTTTTGCTTGTTTTGTGGATCTTTTAGAAGCCCTTTTGGGATCTGCCATAGAAAGTAAGAGACTCAACTGGTTTGAGTCCAAAGGTTTCCCCTGAGGTTGTCTGGGATTCACTGTCTGCTGATACACCAATCTGTCTAAGCTTGTAGACAAAGTGATATGATGCTAGGCTAAAATTAATTTAGCAGATGTTATCTCCAAGGTTCCCTCTCTCTGTACAATTCTGTGTTTTCTCTAGGAAGCTATGTCAGCTATACATGAACAAATCTGCATATTCTGTTATTTTTTATGTGACAGAATTCACTGTTAGCTGACCGACACAAACTTTGCCATCATCTAAACCTGTAATTTTCCTTCCCTTCCTAATCCTTAACAGTGTTAAAATCTCAGGTTCTCACACAGGAGTAAACAACTTGAAATCATCTCAGAATTACTGTGGGGCAGAAGCATGTTGTCATTAGCTGAGGAATATCCTTTCTCCAAGGGGTAAGACTGCATAAATCACCTTGCATTACAGCACTTCAGCAGTAAGAACAACAAGCTTCTGTGTATGGTAAATGCAAGATGATGTCAGGCAGTTTTCCTTGTACACCTTGTGCTGGGGTTCTGTAACATGGGAAGAATCATCAGCTGAAAAAATCCCATCTTTCAGACCTCTGTAATCTAACATTTAGCAATTCTGATTCTTGACGAAAATTGGTATTTTTATGTGTTTCACAAGGAACTGAATACAACTTACTTTCATTAGGAACTGAGATTGGGGTCTGTAACAGTTATTCCATGTGTGTGCCTAGGACACTGGAGCTGGTTTTGATGGAGTGCTGTGGCCTGGCTGTACTGAAAGCATGTGTACATTCTGGTGACAGCTCTATGAAATTTGCATGCTTATTCTGCATTACTGAAACTTCACTACCTCTACAGCAATTTATAACAACATAAATGTGTGCAACAGTTTATGACAGAATGAAAAATAGCAGTTTGAACTGTATGAGCAATTTGGGACAAGAGGACATTATAGTACTCTAGCTGGGCATTAACTGAGGGGCTGAATTAATGTCCTTGTTCTTTTCAAAAGTGCAATTGACATTTAGTTGAGCAAAAGTTATTTAAGCCACTAAAACCTATCTGAATAGTATTTTCCAGGACCACAGTATATGGAAATGCTAGTATACGGGAGGGGATAATACTCCTTTCAAATAGCCAACATCACTACATCATTATGATCAGCATTCTTCTTCTTCTTCTTTTTTTTTTTTAAACCTGTATTAAGTCTGTGAATTTATGAGATTTCAGATTCAGGAGGCTGGGTAAATGTAAGTCCCAGAGGCTTTGTAGTGGGACAGCTGACGGTTGCTCTGCTACCAACCCTTTACAGGCTTCCGTAGATCAATTCATTGCCAGGTGTTTGTTACACTGGAACTAGGTGCTTAATATTCGGGAACAAAATTTTCCAGTACAGGTTGAGGTAATGAGCATCATTAGTAAATTCCAGATACTATTTCTTGCCTTCTGTACATAGTGTCCTGCTCTACCTGGCTCCTTATTTTGTATCCCATGTCTTGTGATCGTTCACTGCCTTGCCTTTCTCACTACTGCCAGATCCCAAGTCTTTGTGATTTTTTTTTGTTTGTTTTGTTTGTTTGCTTTGTTTTGATTTGGCTTGGGATTTATTTCCCCTGATCTTGGTCCCTTTGTCTTTCACAAAGTCCTTCCATTTATCACATTGTGAACTGGGAATGACAGGTTTCTTGCACATTATGTGTGGTTGCAGGATGCAGGAGGGGTATAACTAGATGCCTATTCTGCACAGTAGCTCCAAGTGCAGTCAACTTCTCCCAAGGTATACATTTTCAGTGTAATGATGGAGAACTGTCTATTTACAGAAGAGATTATGTATAAATTGTTCTTTGCACACATGCCTCTGCTCTGCCCACCTGTCCCTCAGTGCCTTTCCTCAGCATACTTAAAATACTTAGCAACCAACAAGAAGATCAGACATGTTTGTGAGACTGTGCTCCAGACACAGTATTAATGGAGCTTTGAAATAAAGGGTTAGGAAAGGCCAACCATATGATTCCTGCTGCAGAATCTTGTAAATATGATCTTTTCTTATGTCTAGGAAAAAAAAATGTTGAAGGCTGTGATTGCTGCTGCTCCGTGGTAAAACAACCCCCCCACCATATAACAAACCCAAATCCTACAAGCCAACTGTTCAAAAACATCAAGCACAGGCATTAGTTCATTTCAGGATTCCAGACTTTTTAAAAAACAGCATTTGTTTCAATATGCAATGTCTACAGATTTTTCTCTCCCATCTGCAGTAAGTTTACTGAACATTTTCCCTTATGCAGAAGCAGAATAATTTCACAGTACAAGAGATCTGACCACAAGGAAGGTCCAACCCAATGGGTTATTTAATTATAATAAGCTCCCTTAAGAACACAACTTTATGTTTACATCTGAGTGGAGACAGATATTTTTCAGTCTTGTAATTCAAGTATTTGAGGTAAAGACATTAATGTACCATTAAAGTTCAGTATGTTATTGGTTGCTAATGCAAGCAAACAGGCAAGCCCAGTAAGCTTTGCACTTTTCCACACTTTTCCTTCAAGGGCCTTGAGAGAGGCTTTGTTGAGCATATGATTTAAAAAAGAATTTCTCCTGAAGAGTTCCTCTCCTTTGAAAATACATATTTTAAAGCTACTTGAAAGGTAGAATGGTTATTGATGTGCTACTGCCCTACAGTGAAATACTAAAAAGACCTGTAGGTGCACCTATATTCACCTCAAGGCTCTAGTTTGATGTGGTTTCTCCAAGTTATTTCCATTCTCTCAGGAATTAATTACAACCTGTTGATCACACACTGTGCAAGCTGCCACAGAGACCTTCTCATTCCTCCTCTGACAACCAGTTCCTTTTAACATAGATACATGTTTTGGTCATCTGCCCCGTAGATTTGGCAGCAGGATAGACAAGGCAGATCCAACATTTCACATGGCTACTTTTCATTCTCGCCTGCTTCTTTTTCCTTGTCATGAAAATATTTTAAAAATCCCAGTCTTGTTCTAAAACAGGAGAGAAATAAATATAGCTACTCCTTTATGTTATTGTATTTTACTGCATTTTATATTATTTGTTAGATGAAGGTTTGTATTTACAGAAGGCTACAAGAGCCTCTAGATGGCCTAAGAGTGATTATTTTTCAGTGGTGTTGTGTGTAGGATGTGATGTAAACTATTATTTCTTTATGACTGTATGAAGCCTGAGAACATTGTGGATCAACTCCTCAGCAGACTAAGCACAGTCCAAGCGCAAACTACTGAGTTCATTGGCACTGGCTTTACACTAATATATATTATGGTCAATTTAAATAAATGGTAACAGTTTAATATAAGGCCCATAGTTAATGAAAATCTTTAACATATGAGAGCATGGATGGTGTAACAAATTCTAAATGTTATCAAATTTTCTTATTTATTTGAACTTGCAATAGATCACTACGCACAAAGATAACACCATGGCTTGCTTCTTTTATCAATCTATTGAAATTTCTGTTGAAATAAGAATGTGTGGAAAATGCACAACCCAAATTTTAATTGTAAGCCTTCATTCAACATATGTTGTACTAACTTATTTCCAAGTTTATGTTTATATTCCTGCAAATGATACTGCTAGGCAAAAACTTCCATTGCTGTTTTAAAAGCCCTGGCTTAGGTTTTTTGAATTATTCTTCTGAGTATATTAGAAAAACCAAAATAACCTTCACCGGCTTCATGGTTGTAAAGTAACTAGATTTATATTACACGATGCCCTGTTATACTTTGGCAATAGCTTCAATGACTTCTGGAAAAATATTATCATGTTTCACTTGAATTGAAATATTTCTGAATGCAAAAGAAAACACAAAAGCCAAGATATTCTTCACTGAAACTTAAAAGGGAAAAAAGAGTTTTAGTATAAGAAGGGCAAGTGGTAAGGCTGCTTTGTTCTCCTTAGACACACACATTCACAGACTGAATGAAGCACATAAAAAATACAAGAGTGATCTAAACACAAGAAATCTCTGACAGTTCTGATAGTGTGCTATAATCTTATCTATTGTTAGGGTCAAATTGAAAAATACAGAAATGTTTGTGCTATATTAATAGGTGACTGCCATTGAAGCTGTATAAAGGGACTTTTAAAATTAAAGTAAGAATCCTGAAATCTAAAAACCATAGAAAGAAAAGCTGGAAAATTTTCTAGAGCACCACCTGTTTCATCCCTTTATACTGGAAGGGTCAAATTGTACCTTGGCAGCCTATCTGAAACAGATGGCCAGGCTGGATTTTACCTTTTGGACAGCACTGTCCTAAAGGAGAAACAAAGGAGCCTGAGAATGCTAAAGTACAGCTTCCCACATTTCAGATAAACTTTGGGACATATATACAGAGAAATCTTTCCCTAAACATATTTCCCTTTCCATGTCCACCCCTCCCCTCCCCTCCCCTCCCCTCCCTTCCCCTCCCCTCTCCTCTCTTCCTCTTGTTAATTTTTGGTGAAAGTTATCCAACTGAAATTTAGCAGAAGAGAACATTTTAATTGGAAAAAACCCTTGAATGAATGGAAAATCCCCAACTAATTACACCTCTTTGTCTTTTTAAATGACTTCACTTTTCTCATGCCCTAGTCTTTGTTCTGTATTCTTTATTCTTCTGTTGCCTCAAAAACTCCTATTCCATGGTTGGGCTTACATGTCACAGCTAAGTGCATTCGCACTTCACGTCTGACTCCACTGAACATTGCTTAAGAGAGCTATTAAGAGATTCCTGTGCTCTCCATTGCAAGATTTGGTCCATGTGTGTCAACCTTAATCAGGCAAAGTCTGCACCTTTACCGTCTGTCTGTCTGATGTTGAATCTGCTTGAGGCAAATCAGGGAACCTGTGAGTGTTTTACTTTCCAAAGCTTCTGATCTCTCACATTAGCATCCTATGCAAATTCTGTACGCACAATAAAGGTGCTTGAATGTGCTTTGAAACAAAATCTTTTCTGTAGTGGAATTTCTCATGTAGGAAATAGGGCTTATCAGCTTACATAACTGCTGAGAAAAATACAAAACATGCCTATGATGATCCTTCATTTAGTGTGAATCTGCAAAGCTAAGACTAATAATTTTTCCTTCTGTGTGTTACTTAGACTGTTTTCCAGTGAATTCTAGTGAGTTGTTGCTAAAAAAGGGTGACTGTTTTGATTTTTGATACTTTTGAAACTTTTTCATGACTTTCTTAATTAATCTTAGCAATAGATTGGCTCATCTCATTAACTTGCTGAGAAAAGATAATGAAGTGTGTTTTTCTTTAGCAAGGCAATAGAAAATTGCAAAGAAAATGGAAGATGTTTCTGCTGCAGAAATTCTTTTAGTGTGAGGGACAGGTTCTGAGGTCTCTGTGATTAATAGACATAATTAGTTTACAAAGGCTGGAAAACAAGGTTATCTGATTTTGTGATTTACTCTACACCATCGCTGGCCAGAATCAATAGGATAATGATCAGCTTTTGCCTCAGCATGGGGCTGGAGAAGAGGGGCACAGAAGAAATTTATAGCTTTTCGTTTCAGTCACCATCCATGTGATAGCTGAGAATTGTTAATGTTGGCTTTAGATGCTGTGGAGTGTCTTACTCACAGTACCTATGACTCATTGATTTTTGAAAAGTAGCTGAAAGTCCATCTTCCAAGGCAAACTTTATCACATGCAGTAAGATGATGTATCACTATCAGCCTTCAGGGTCACTTTGTGATATGTACAGTAGATATTCAAGCACAAGCAAAGACTCTGTGGCTCTGTTTCTTCAGGAGCCTTTGCAGCGTAGCTGTATAGTTTAAAATAACTGTTGAAATAGGAGTCTACACTGTCCATGACAGCATGGTTCTCCTGGAATATCTACTCTGAGCTTCTGGGCGTGTATTACTGAAGGAAATCAGTCAAACATAAAGCCCAGGTTTATCATGCTAACCACTGGATGTAGTAAAAAACTTAATGTAAGTCAAGTCCAAGCCAATGCCTGAAACAAGACTGTCTCAGGAAATGAAGACTAGAATGGATCTTCTGGATCCCTAAATCAATCCTTTCATGTTCTGGGAACACTAACATGTTTAATTCTTGATGGAGCTGAGTTGTATTTGTCTTTACTAAGTTTTTACTAAGTTTCCTATTTGATTTGAGGGAAGCGGCAGCATTAATTACAGATCCTGAATGTTGGCCTATTTGATACGGAAGTGGTATCTGACATGGCTAGGTAGAAGACAAAATGCTTCTATTAAAAAGGAGGCCCCAAAGTTTTAGGAGAGAATTCTCAAACAAAATAAAAACTCTGCAACTTGGTGAGTGCAAATATCTGAGGATTGTCTTTGGGTCAGCTGGCAAAGAGAAAGGGAAAACTTGTCACATTTTCCTCTCACACCAAATTCCAAGCATTCAAAAACTGTGCATGCTATATGGTGTCTGTTACCCATCCCCATTTACACAGAAGGCACCATGCTTCTCTGCTACATCGGGAGAATTTGGGTGCCTTGAGTTGGAATATCTCTGAGGTATTTCAGTTATTAAAATAAGTTCTTTTCTAAACCATGTGATGTCTATGGGAGACATATCATACAGGTCTACTGCACACAGTACTGATGCCATGAAGATTTTTGCTTTTTCTTTTATACCCCTGTTATACCTTTTACAACTTCTGTATTCCTAGTGCTTTTTGCCTACATTCTTGGACTTGTTTGTCAAGCTCAGAGACTAAACATTTTAGAAGCTTCGTAGTTAGGGATCAGTGTGCCCCAGACCCCAAGGTCCTCTCCAGAACACATTTTGTAAACCAAGATAGAACCATCCAGGGGAAGGCTCCTTGGGGAGGGGGGCTCACTTGAGCCTCTCACTGGGGAATCTTTGATAGATATGCTAATCAGCAAAACCCATAATGTTATACCCAATGTTGGGGTGGGGAGGAGGACACAGAGAGATAGACTCGGCGGGGTGCATCTCGATGCATATGACCTGGACGTGTACACCTAAGGATCCTTAAAATAAATACCAAGGTAAAATCCCTTTTCCCCTTCTAACCGTGTGTGACTCTTGATTTTAAGATCAGGAAAAGGCATCAGTACTGCTGCATAACCATGCTCTAAGCTCTAAACAAGTTCAAAGCATACTGGAAGCCTGTTACCTACTGAACCCTGACAGCTGATTCCCTGTGATTAGACAGCCATGGTCAGCTGTAACGCCTCATGTAAAGAACTCTCTTTAGTTACATTAACTTACATTGCATCATGGTGTGTGGTAGTGGATGGTATGTTTTGAAAATCTCATTGAGAGTCAAAAAAGTGTCAAAGATCCTTTGGAAACAAGGCTTTGAAAACCTAAGTCCTCAAGGGCAAGATCTTTGTCAGCAGTGGTAAGTAGGTCTGCAATAAATTGCTTGCTCAAAGTAAAGCAAAGGTTAAGCACACGTCGCAAAGAGCTGTATTGTCCACTAATAAAGCACTCTGTGCATGCAGCTGTCATGTGAAGCTTTTTCTGACAAACTTGAAGACTGCTTAAAGTATTTTGTAGAACAATTCTTGCAATGGTGAGAAATTTCCCCTGAATTATTCACTTGACAGCTGGAGATGCAGCTGTTAAAAACAGCTCTTTAGGAAGAAAAGAAATTAAAATGGATAGGGAGAAAAATAATAATAAACCAAGGAAATGGGGAAAATGAAAAGAGTTTGAGTGAAAGAAGTGTGTATAGCGGAAATGTGCTAAGGAATGTGCCCAGGAAAAGCAACATTTCTTCAGCATTTTCTCTTCAATTTTTTCCTTCTGTAAATTGTACGCATTTAGGGGAGGGGAAGCAAAAAGCAATTTATGCAGCTCAATATCAGATTGCACTTTCCTGACGAGGTCCATCACCCTCAGAATCTGTGAGTGTTTGGGAAGGTGGTGATGCTTGCAAATCAGCCTGCAACAGAAAGAGCACTGAGCAATCTGACTTCTTTTTAATCAGAAAGGAAACAAAATACCAGACTCCATTTAGAATGTTTTCATGTTGTGTTTTTTAATGTACTGGATTAGATTAACAAAATGCTACCTGGTTATTATTTATATTTCGGGTTATGCCATTCATTTATAAGCTGCATTTTTAACACGGTAATACTTCAGAAATCAGTCGAGCATTGGCACCCTGTTATGTCAAGAATTTTACTGTTAGGTAACAAATTCTCTTTTCCAGAAAACTGGCTATGAGGCAGAATTTGGTAGGTGTATCAAATGGGTCAATGGATAAAAAAGAGTATTGGGGGAAAAAAAGCCAATGCAAAAGACCCATAATTTATTAGGACAGCAAAGCTCCAGCTTGATAGCCCAACAAACCTCATACCAAGTTTCATATTCATAGGGAGCGGCAGCAGGGAAGCGAAGGGCATTACTCGGAACATGTCTTACATATCAAAATATAGAGCTTGGATCTCAGAAAATGAGAAGCCACACATTGCTTAATTTTTAAGTAAAAACACCACACACAGGTCTTTGTAAAGAATTGTGGTGAAAACATATTGCTGCTGGGACAGGTATGGAGGGTGAGAAGGCTTTAGATCAGACATCTGCAGTTGCCTTCTGATTCTGGTGAGTTCAGACACTTTAAAATGATTTCTAAGCTTTTAGCAAAGTTTGGAGAGAGGGATGTGGTTATATTGTAGTAATTTAAAACATTCTTGAGGCATTTGAGTTGGAGTTTGGCTTCAGCTTTCTACTTCATTGCAAAAATGACTCTGATACAATAACAGAGGTGCACTGGCACATACCTGGTATAGGAAGGGAGGAGAGAACTTGACAGTATGCAGATATGAAGCTTGTATGCACTCTAGCTTTTTATATGAGCTGTTTGTATGGCACTGGTGAAGAGGTTTCTTTTCTCAGCATGTAGATGTGTTGTATTTTCTGTAAAACAATACTTATTTGAAAATGGAGCAAGTTCCACAAACCCTTAATTACCTACCCTGGATCTGTGGGCAGCATCATCACTCTTGTAGAGCAGAGTGACATGTGCATGCAGCAGCAGCTGACAAGGCAGTGAGCCTATGATTTAGAGAAGCCTTGCACTAATCACTGGGTGGAATTGGGGCTGACTTAAAAGAGGAAATGAGGAGATAGCCAAAAGCCGTGCTGCTGAGCCAGGGAAACCAAGTAAGATCTCTTCATATCAATAAAATGCCCTGGATATTTTCACTGAACATCAGTATATTTCTCAGTGAAAAGGTGCCCATTGGCACTTACCAACTTTTCACAGCAGACAAAAGAGCTTCCTCTCACTCCAGGCTCACAATGATATTGCTATCTGCCACCTGTCTGTCAGCCTCTGTGAAAAGCCTGAAATGCAGAGAGAGGACACTATTTCTTCAGCCAAAGGATTGTTTGTAGTAGATAGTCTTAGTGGGAAAAATTGGATACCCAGGCTCCACTGGTGTAACCTAGTCCTTTGATCCTATAGCTTTCAGTGATTCCATAGTTTCCATTGCTAGAGTCAAGAAAACACACTGTTCAGGAGACTGAGAAGACTGTCAGAAAGAGTTGGATGTGAGGCTTCTAACTTCCCTAATAAGATGTAAAAACAAGGGCCTGCTTAATGTGAGGTTTCTCTTGCAATGAATGTCCCAGAGGAGATCTTCAGTGCAGGACTGTGCACTCCATTCACTGAGGCTTTGGGTAGGGTCCAGCTTTCCCTCTCCTAGACTGTCTGTGTCTGTGAATTTTGATTGCCTTTTCCTATTAAAGTGCAATGTCTAATTGTTACTTGCAGGAATATCGAGTCATTATTGTATGGCTCATTTAGTCAATATGTCTGTAGTCATAAATCTGCTGTCTCTGCCTTTACTTCTTTAATCTTTACTTGTTGCTGCATTTTAATATTATCTTCCCTCAAACCAGACTGATTGTTCCTTAAAAGAGTTGACCTCGTGACCTCATTCCTGGTGTTGTCATTGCCACAGGGATCATATGGCATTTATATATCCAGCTTTGCATGGAAGAACCCATGGTGCTCCTTTAACATGTGGTTCTGTTCCACTGAAGAAATCAACCAAGCTCTCATTATCTTTAGTGATGGAGTGTGGTATGCCAAAGTCATAGGTAAAATTTTCAGACCAACAGAGAGTGATCATCAATCCAAACAATCTAGATTTGATCAGTCTCGAAGTATGGCATAGAACTACTTTGGAAAGAAAAGAAAACTAAACAACTGTGCTTCAGGACTAAGGCTTCTCCAAATCTATTAAGTAAATTTTTAAAACCTAGCTTTGGTACTAGTAGTCTGGAAAGGCAGTCTAGGATTCTGTATAGAACTTCCCTGATGAGAAACGAAAGCAGTTTTGTTTAAGAGCTTTTTTTTCTCTTTTACTTTTAAAATCTTTTTCCTCTGAGTTAAATTATTCTTTATTGAAGTTTCAGCAAGGGCTTTGAGAGAATAAAATATC
Source organism: Corvus kubaryi (assembly GCF_017639235.1). NCBI lineage: Eukaryota > Metazoa > Chordata > Aves > Passeriformes > Corvidae > Corvus > Corvus kubaryi. Next base: position 17,018,678 of record NW_024582054.1, read on the forward strand.
TTTTCTTGAACTTCATATATCTTTGAAATACAATCACATTTTAATTCTAAAGGTGAATGAGTAGAAGGGAATTTGTAAAACACCCAGCTGGCTAGCAATAATACATTCTACTTCTGAGAAATATTTACTTGAGACTCCTATTGTGACCCCTGAAACTGGAGGATACCTTCTAGTTTCCTAAGTTTTAATTTCATTACAAAGCTTTTTACAAGAAATAGAGACAAATAGAAGCAGTGCCTTGGGAAATACATGGAGACTGTAGTTTGCGATCCAGTGATGTCAGTGACAGTCAAAGCAATGCTACAGTCAAACTGGGGCCAAAAGCTCAGACAAGGAGCAGATGGGGGCCATTCTGGAAAACCAGAACAGAGGGCTCTGGGAAAAAAAGCGGTGGAAGTTCCTATCATCTCACACCCTGCCCTTCTTCAAAGGAGGTGTAAGGTGAATCTATCCCAGATGCACAGAGCAGACTAAGTAGTCTACCAGAATACTGAAGCAGGGTGTCTATCAGACAAAGGAACAAACAGTTCCCACATGTTTCTCACCCTCTCTCTCAGTTTATCCCGGACCAGCTCCTCATTCTGAACAGATTAGCACCCAAGCCTCTTTTTCCTGTCTGGCAATTTGATGCTTGTTAAGACTGTTCCCTCTGTCTCACTTGCAGTTGGGCCAGCTGCAGACTGTGACCTTCTGGTTCTGCACAGGTTGCTGCATTTGGAAGCAACTCATGCTTTGGCATCAGTTCATCTTGCTCCCTTCTGGTTTGCTCAGAGGCTGAGGAGTCTGGCAAATCTCCTGCGTAGCTCACACCTCCAACTGCAGCAACAGTAACAGATGCAAGTTTTGCTTTCTGTGCTGCTCTCAGCTGCTGAATGGAGCATAATTGGGGTTCTGCGGAAGTTGGAAGACATAATTTTCTTGTGTTTTGTGTGCATCTTGATTTGCTGCTGAGACACACAAGGCAGCAGGTATCAGTAACAGAAGGGAAAAGGCATAGCCTGTCCCTTTCCAGGGACAACAGCAGAACTCTGAACCCAAATTTGTTTCCAGCCATAGATGAATGCATGTCCAACCTTGGGATCAGCTGAATCAACCTGGAATTGTTCTGCTTGTTTGACTAGATACTTTAATTGGGTTCATCTTTATAGCAACATTCCTAATAATGGGAAATGCAGAATACTTTTGCATTTTTTTTTTGTTATTGTCTAGAAATTGTATGATTATCATTGCATTTGAATTTTATATTCTTTCTAATTATGTATGCCTGGCATATCTTCGTATGCTCTGCCATCAGATGATATGCTGGGTAGTTATTGCAAGAGAAGATCTGTTGATTTTTTCCTACAACAGAAATGTTAGATCAAATGTCCTGGATCTGTTTCAACTTGGATAGCTGATCTTTACCCAGTAAAATTGTCCTAATTCAAGATGTTCATAATATAATTTATCTTCCTGTCTTAATCTGTAGTTACACTGTCTGTTGTTAGAGTCACCCCTGCAACAGCTCTGATATGATGTCATAGGTTAGCAAGCATAGTCCCGGAAGGGACGTCCTTGCTAAGGGGTGCTTACAGTTTCCTCTGGGAACTGATAGAACCTATCAGCTGGCCAGTTTGGATATGGACAATTCTCTAAGCCACTTAAAGTTGTGATCACCTCTGTGATCCACATTTAAGAATAGGCAAACTCCCCCTCCAGGCTCTCTCTCGTTTCCGGCGCTGGGACAGGTGGCTGCAGGCCCCGTGTGGGGGCCAGCGGGCCCGGCCAGGCCCTGCCTGGGCCAGGCCGGGCCGGGCCACGGCCATCCTGAAGCCATGGACCTGTTCCAGCCATGGAACCCCCCCCACTGCCTTGCCGTGGGCAGCCGGAGCGGCTCGGCTCTCCCCCCTCTCCACTGCGATAAGAAAAATTCAACATTCCAGCTGCAAAGCTGCAAGGCCGAGGTGAGATTAACCCTTTTATTGCTGTGAAGAGCTGAAAACCTGAGGGAAGAGAGAGAGGAGATGCTTAAAGCTGAAATTCTGTTGTGAAGCTATGATATATCAGAGTATCCTGTTGTAATTTCATGAAGATATGGGGGGTGGAGTGTTCAACTCGTGAGCAAAAGCACCTGCGCTGAGATAGGCAGATGCTGACGCAGCTGTAATTTCATGAGAAGTTTGGACAGGGAGAGATGAACCAGATGAGGACTTTTGCTCCAAACGGGAAAGGAGAAAACCTCAGTCCGTAGAGATGAACCAGATGAGGACTTTTGCTCCAAACGGGAAAGGAGAAAACCTCAGTCCGTAGAGATGAACCAGATGAGGACTTTTGCTCCAAATGGGAAAGGAGAAAACCTCAGTTCCTAGAGATGCTCCCAGAGATAGTCCTAACGATGAAGATGATGAAGACCCTTTGCTCCCAGGGAAGGAGAAGGGCCTCTGTTTTTGTTTCTGAACGGCTCAACCTTAAAAATTGTACCCCAAAAAACTTCAAGAGTGGACCCTCGAAGGCAGTTGCGGGAAAAGCTGCAAGTCGGGGGAAAGGACTCACACGCAGGCAGAGAGACTCCTCTTCCTAAATGGACTGAACGATATTTGGAAGTGGGCGGCTGTCTCGTTGTGATAATGTTTTCATAGCATGAGCAAGAAGAGACTTCTCTTTCTAAATGGACTGAACAAGGTTATTATGGAAGTGGTAAACAGACTGACCATCTTAAGGGTTGTCTTTTCACATCGTCAGTGGGAGAAGGGAGGAAGGTGGGGGGAGGAGGAGAGTTCTGAAGGTGGTATAATTTTTTTTCTTCTTTTAGGTCTGTTAATAAACTTCTTCATATTCTTTCAAGTTTAGTGCCTGTTTTGCATTTCTCCTAATTCTTATCTCACAGCAGATAAACAGTAATGAGTATTTTGGACCAAACCACTACATATGATTACATTTCAGCAAAAGATAAAGCAATTCTTAGCTAAAGTCTGTAAATTTGATTGCTGTTTTCTTGCGAGTAAATGAATATGAGGTGCTGTTATCCTTCACCCTTGTTTGAACCCACATGGCAGCAGGAGCACAGGCAGTGATTGAAGGGCACAGCAGGTGCTGGTACAGAGCATCTGGTGTGCTGTGTTGAGACAGGCTTCCAAGTGGTGCTTTCTGGTGGAACTGTTGGAGATACTTGCTCTGTATAAGTTACTGTTAGAGTTTATTTCTATATGCATAAATAATGAAGAGAGATTATCTTAGCAGGAAGGCAATCCTTTCACAAAGGCAAATACAATGAGCATGAATGTTGAGCACCATTTTAAGATCCCTTTCTAGGACTACCGTCTCCTTTTCATGATATATCCTGAAAACTGAATTACTTTCTATGCTGGGTGCATTTTCAGCTAGACTGGTGAATGTAATTGCCCAAAGAGGAAGATGGATATTGATCATCTCAGAAACTGAGGGAAAGATAGAAGTCGGGAAATTCAGGAACAGGACAAGAAAAGGAAAAGACAGAAAAGAGAGGAATAAAAATAGGAAAGGAATAATTTTGGTTTCTGATGTCAAAAAAATATAAATGCGAGCACTGATTCTGTTACTTTTAATCATGTTATTGACTGTAGGATTAGTATCCATGTAGGAATGCAGTTTTGAACCCAAAAATATTATTAGGTGTGCCATGGGAAATGTATCTCGAGGTTGATATCCCAACACAAAAGTCTTTGTATGGAAGAATCTCCTTAAATCTAATCACATACATAGACTACATAAATGGTCAGCTTGAAGAAGGCTTGAAGAAAACTTTTGCTCCTGAGAGCTTTCATGCCTCCCTTTTTCCAGTTTCCCCCCAGTTTTATTGGATAGATTGACAGGAGCTATTGCCTCTGCCTCCAGATTTTACCTTCTTCAATTCACTCACAAACAGACAAGGTAATTAATCTGCATGTTGGTGGGCACTGTGAAGTCCTGAGCTCTGCTCCATTTTCAAGCAGCTGCATCACAGTTCCAGTTGCAGTGAATGCCACAACTGACAGTACACTTCTGGGTTGCAAGCACTAGAAGATTGTCCTTGATTGTCTCCCAAGTGATCAAAATCTGTATAGGTCAAGTTAAAACAATAGAACTCTATTGATTTGCACTGGCTACTATTTTGAATAGCCAGGGAAGTTCTTTGAGGGGAAAGGATTTGGGAAAAAGAATTAAGAAATTAAGTTATCAAATAGGAGCATCAAATACTAAAATTCCCAGTGGAAAAGCTATATAGGAGGCTTAAGGCCAAAAAAAGAAAAAAACCATAGAAAGCTTTTTCTGTGGATGATGCTATCTCTGTTAGAAAAGCCTAGTTAACGTGTCTCAAGCCACAAGTGTGTAATGAAAGTACTCCATGGGATGTTCTGGAGTTGGATCAGAATTCCAAGAATCTAATACAGCTCCTGTCTGTGTTGCAAAACGCAATTTATTTAAGTAATTAGTGGTAAAGGATGCTACTAATTAGACCAATCTGACAGTAAGAGGAAATTAATGCTTCTTCTCCATTGCCTCTTGCAACTTGTATCTTCAGAATAGACTTTGAAAGCAAGCACGCATTCAATAAAAATGTCACACTACCATGTATTTGGCTGTTGCACCTCAAAGCTGCTTGTGGTAACTGTTTCTGGATTGTCATAAAGAACAAAACAACTTTCAAGATTTTTTTTGAGCCTCATACCCTGTCGAGTTTAACTTAACTATAGATTTGTTTGCTTGGATTTTTTTAATAGGTGTTGACAGCTAATGCTGTTAGGAAAACACAAATTTTATAACAGGAATAAAAAGAACCAGAAAGAAAATCTCTACAAGCTGTCTTTGGTTTTAAAATGGTATTTGAACCCTTATCTATATTTAGGGTGCCCACAAGCCCTTTTCTCCTCTAAGTGACTCTCTGCTCTAGTTTAATCTGAATACCTTCTTGAGGTTTTTAGATGCCTCCTGAACTAGAAAATACTGCAGTTCCACAAGCAAATTAAGCTGATAAATTCCGATATTGCTGTACCAACTTTTACTTAAATCTGGTAGCTTTACTTCCACAGTGTTGCCCCTACTCGAGATCCTTGTTTTGGCAGTAGCACTTGTTGCCATGCAAGGAACTGCAGAAAGTTAGGATTAACTTTTTTTCCTGAGGATCATTTCCTCAGTTCAGCTCACTCATGACTGTCTGTATACTGCTGTGCTGGCACAAGGGAGGGAGGAGATATGGGAAATGAGCTTTTGGAAAAAGGCAGCCAAAAAGACCCTCTGCTTGCAGCAGCAGTGAGGGCTTATATCAGCTCAAGCTACTCTTGAAATGACAGTCTGAATTAATCTCATCAATTCACTTGCACGGCCTAATGCATCATTGATGCTTTTGGGCAGAGATCCTACTTCACCCCAATATTTTTCTCTTATCCCCTTTCCAGATACAGCCCTGCATTCCTTGAGCTGGTGTTGGTGCTTGCCAGACTGAGCAATGACCCAATTCAAACTTCTAGACCAGCAGTCACCTGCACCAGCAAGAGGAAAAAAATGGGTTTCTCTAGGTTACAGAGTTGAAGTGTCCCAGAAAAGTGCCTGAAAAACACCAGAACTGATATAATGGAGAATATAAGATGTAGTCAAGAGAAGGAACAAATCCTCCCCTTTTGATAGTGGTGAGCTGCTACATTGGCTCAAAAATACTGGGCACAAATGAAATGTTATATTAAACATTCCCAGAAACATTCCCAGACAATTAGGCCAACTGGCACACAATGGCCCATTGACTGTGCTAGCAAATTCTCATAAACTCCAAAACACGCTGGCTGCATGCAAACTGCCTTTTGGGAAACGTCTCTGGAATGAGCTGTCCTTGGGAGAAAGTTAGTTATGACCTGCCAAAATTGTAACAGGCAATGTTTTAATAGTTTTCTACTATGGATGGTTGAGTTCCAGTGCCTGGGAATGTTCCCAGATGCTTTGCATGTAGTCAGTATGTCTAACTCCATAGAAACCCAGGTCACTAAATACTAGAGATCGGCCCAATATCTTGTTACCTCTAAATCTTGGTTTTTAGTGTACTGTCTTGGGGTTCTGGAGTTGCTTGGATTTGAACTCATGCATGAAAGAAACACTTTAGGCACTTGTATCCTTACAATTTTGGTGACTCCAGTTCTGTTTTTCATATGGATTTTGTTTATATTAGTTATTGACATGCTTAGGCTTGTCTATTCCAAATATATTTTAAATGCTGAAAAAAACCTCTTTCTGACCAGTTGAGTGTCCATATTTTCTTTTGAATTCTTTTTCTATATAGTGAAGGCAATTTTCTGTTTTCTAAGCATCCTCTTCCTTAACTGGTTAAATATTCTAATAGGTTAAATGTGTGGCTCTAGAGTCCCAGCAGGCAACAATATCAGCTACCACAAGTGGTCTGGAGTCTTCCAAAGTTTTGAAGTGGCATTTAGCCACATGTAACTTGGCCTCATGTGAGTGTGCTAAGCATGCCTTCAGCCATTTTCCCACTGGTGTTCCTGAATGAGGTAGCTCTCTGGCTTCCTATCCTACTGCTCAGAAAGCAATATTGTAGGTAGATCTTCAAGAAGATGGTAACCTTCTATGTGTCTTTGCAATTAATTCTCCACTCTACTTTCAAGACCCAAAATCTCATCAGCCTCAAGTGTAGATGTTTTCAGGTGTTTTCAAATGAGAGAGAAATTGTGTGATTAGAAAGTAAGAAAATGAAAGGTTGTCCTTTGCTATAACATGTGTTCCTTCATCTGGTACCTTTATATATTTATCTAAATAAATAAATCTTGAAAAGCAGAAAAGATGCATTTTACCAAGCCCTGACTGAGCACCTTTTCTTCACCACCCATATTTTCCCTCTGTAAGTTGCAAATTTACATGAGATGTAAGCTATCCTAAACTTGTGTGAACAGGACAACATGGTAACTTCCAACAATTTGTGTTAAAACTAACACAACTTGCATGCTGCTAGAATTGAAAAGCTCAGCTCTGGGAAAAAAAAAGTGGGAACAAGAGAACAACAAATGAGATGGTTTTGCTCACTGAATGTGTCTGTATCTGCTGTATCTGCCTTGTGTGAGAAGGACAAAGGATAACTGTCTGTTACAACTTCCTCTGACTAGAAGTCACAGAGCTGCCAGTTCTTCTCATCTCAGCACTGGTCTCACAAAGGAGTCTTCCCAGGAGCAGAAGGGAGAGTACAAGAGATCAGCATGTACATAGCCCTTATTCAGTTGTGGATGTAAAGCTGTCTCTCGGGTGTCTAGCAAAGACCACCACAACCCAACTGCAGGCTCTGGGGGGCTCAGAGCACCACTGCACACTGTGAGTTCTGAGGGTGCTTCTTTCTACATTCTGCTCTGTCAGCTTTAAAAGGTTCAGATTTTTTTTCCTGATGAATTCTGTTATTAGGAACAGGAACCGGGAGTGGTCATTCTTCTGATTTCAATGACTGATATGGATGCCAAAATCCACTATGAACTCTGACCTACTTTGATTTGGACTGTGTCTGTATATTTTCAGGGTCTAATGAGGAGCTGTTATGCTGTACTGCTAAAGATAGGAGCAATTTCACGTTTAATCAGGGCTTAAACCCAATGATGGTATGTGCTGGAAAAACTGTGATCTTGGTTTTGCTGCAGTGAAAGATCTTATTAATTTGCTCTTCAGATCTTAAAAAAAGAAATTAAAGTGATGTTAACTTCTGATAATTAAAAGATACTACCAGCCCCTCTTTCCTGGTACTCCGTGGATTTTTCATGGACATTCTAGACTAAGAAAACAAATACAGCCACCTCCATCTCTTTATCACTGTGTAGGTTTTTCACATATGTCTCTGTTCATGAGGAGCTTTCTGCAGAAATTAAAGCTAAGAAAATTTTGGTTTTTAAGATCTGATTAATAGGGAAAGCATGTAGGTGGGAAGAGCGGGATCCTTGGTGCAAAAGCTTATTTCCTAAAAAATAAAAACCCAAAACAGGTTGCAAACTGAAATTCCACAAGGCCACGAGTGTATTAATCTTTATTTCTATTGTAGTTTCAAATGAATTTTTGATATTTTTCATTTGACTCAGGACATCAGGTAAGACATGCTGATGTCAACAGCAGTTCCTTCTTCCCCCTTGAAAGACAGGTCGTGAGGAAATAATGCTACCATTTCATTTTTCACTGAACACCCGCATTTTCATGACAGTTTCATTTCACTTTCTAAAAATCCTTTTTGCTGAATTCCATTCTCAGTATAAATCATTACTCTTATACCTTGTGTAATATCCAGTCTCAGTGCATTGCTGTAATGGGGCCATCTGATTTATGGTAATCCAGAATAATAGTCAGCACCAAGATGCCATGATAAAAACTCTTGCTGAAAGAAAGATAGTTTATACATTTAATGATCTTGCAAAAATGTGGGACATGCAGAACAGAGTTTGCATGCTTCGAATATAAGGCCAACTGACAGCCATAGGAAAACAGAGGAATGACAAGGCTCTAGATGGCACATGCCACTTTTTTGTGGGGATATTCAGAAGAATTCAAAGTGCAGTGCAGCCAGTTAGTCACCAGAATCAATGTAATGTGATCATAGTGCAACCAGCAGTCTGTGAGACAAATGATTTCAGGAAATGTAATGGGCCAGACAATGTCTCTTTACCCCTCAGATTGCTTCTCAGTTCCTTCAATATGACAATACTGTATCCATTAGATGAAAAATGTAACCAGGCAGCCATAAGAGGACCTAGAGAATATCTTAACCATCCAGAGAGTCTACATCAGTCATTCCTCAGCCATAATGCCACTCTTGTCTCCAGAAATGGATGAGTTTAGATCATTATCTTTTAGATATTTACTTTTGGCTCTGATTTTCTAAGATAATTTGACCTCATGTGCCAGGCTAAATTCTTGCTAAGATTGCCAAAAGCCTGTCTTTCAGATTCCCTGTGCATCTGGTGAGATGTATGGCTTTTTTTTTCCTTCTTCTTTTTTTTTTCTTTTTCTTTGAATTTTTATGTGGTGCTCCAGGGAGCTGACAGAGCTGCTCTGTATATGTGACTAAATGGCTAGATTCCAAGCTTGGCAAAAGCAATCAACATAAACTGATCCATCAGTTACCCACAGTTGTCTCTTTGAATTCATTTGGTTTTTAATAGGAATAGAAGGAACCCTTATATAGCTATTAAAATACGATTTTTATAATATACCTTTCTAGAACATGCCATTACAGGTCATTATTTAAAAAAACATTCTCCAAATTAATCTTGAAATCTTTTATGTCACTTAAAACACAGCAGTACTACCAACACCCCCCCCAAAATAGACTGGCTGTGACTTTTTCATACTCTGTGAGCTGGATCATACAATCCTCACTTCCACCTACTGTCATGCAGGTTCTCAGATACCAGTTCACACGGTGGCTCTCAGGTATCTCACAGCTCTACCTTTTTCTTCAGGTGGCAAGGGGCAGAGGATGCAGCCTCCTGTGGATTAGCCTACATGACTCCTACAGTGTATTCTCCTTCCAGATGACCCTTGCCAAAGGTAGCAGAGTCCTCCTCTATGTCCAAAATGTATTTGAAGTAGATTAAAAACACAGTACTGAGCAGTTCTACAAATACAAAGTTAACTTTGTGGTTAGAATAGAAACTCTTGAATACAGTGGAGAACACTGAAATACTTTTAATGTGTCCATAAATCAAATGAGCAGCTCATAGAAATTCTCTGTATTCTCTGGGAATGACTGTCTGCTGTGGTAAGGCATCACTGTCATTTGAGCTGTCAAACACTCTTAGTCATGCTAGACTTTACTTGACTGACTGAATGGCAGTGAGCAAGTCAGTCTCCTCCTCGGAGCCTTTTCTTCTCCCATCTGAACAGTTACAGGTATCTTCTTTCCCCATAGGAGAGATGCTCCAGCTTTTTTATCATCTTCAAGGCCCTTCACTGAACTCTGGTATGAGAGGCTGAAGGAACTGGGGTTGTTCAGCCTGGAGAGAAATCGACTGAAGGGAAACCTTATCACTCCCTGCAGTTACCTCAAAGGAGGTTGCAGTGAGGTAGGAGTTGGCCTCTTCTCCCAAGTAGGAAGTAATAGGATGAGATGACATGGCTTCAAATTGCACCATGGTAGGTTTAGATTGGATATTAGGAAAAATATCTTCAGGGAAAGGCTGTTCAAGCACTGAAGCAAGTTTCCCAGGGAAGTGGTGGAGTCACTATCCCTGGAGGATGTGTAGATGTGGTGGCTGGGGACATAGTTTAGTAGTGAACATGGCAGTGTTAGGTTAACAGTTGGACTCAACGTCCAAAATATGTTTTCCAAACTAAATGATCCTATGATTTTATGGTTCTATGATTCTATGTATGTCCATGTTTCTCTTGTATTGGATATCCCAGAACTGGACAGAAAACTCCAGGTGTGATCACATCCATCCTAAGCACAACTGTAGATGAATCAGCTCCCCTGACATGCAGGCAGCATTTTCCATTATACAGCCCAGGATACTGTTATCCTTCATGGTGGAAAAGATATACTACTTGCTCAGCTTCAACTGAGTATCCACCAGAACCTCCAGTCCTATTCTGCAAAGCTTAGTAATTTACTAAGTGATATTATATTATCAAACATTCCTCAGAAACAGATGTCTGTATCAACAAATATATGTAGACAACAACTCAGAGAATAAATAAGACTGACAACGTGCAGGCACATGTGTAGTGGTGAAGGGAGCATTAGGTATGAGCGGTCTTCCTCCTAGCCTCCATGAGCCAGCCTCATAAGCTTTTCTGCATTGCAAAGGGTCTCTTAGGTCTGAGCTGTGGAAGCAGGTTTCACTTCCCTCACAAAAAAGAAGCATCCCTGAAAACAGGTTTATTTTTTGCACTTGTTTGGGACCACAAAGTCAGGAATATCGAATTTGTTTGTCTGCTATTCACATCAGTTTTAATATGATTGTTTTAATAGGAAAAAAACCTACACGGTAAATAACACCAGCCTGGGTGAAATTCTTGTTATAAGAGAGGGTTATTGTAGACATAACCTCTGCTAGCTGACTTCTGAAGTAGTGGTCATTGAAAATACAGGCGACAAAGTGCTAGTAGTGATGCAAGACTAGTACTAAACTTATTAAACTGGTCAGCTGTGACTGACCTTACGTTATGTTTTCTTGTTCTTGGTTCATCAGCAAAGCTAGATTGAGAGTTTGCATCCTATCCCTTCTTGCAGCTGCCCTCTTCTCAGTTTGCTGCCCTTTCAGCCAGACTGATCCCAGCGTTTGCAAAGTGTGCTATTAAGTGGTTAGGTGAAACATTCTGAATAAATGCCTCCTACTCCTTTTATGTAGACATTTTCAGTGTTCTCATTCAGCTGCTAAGAATTTTGTTGCATTTTCTATGAAAGCAAGAAAAAGAACAATATGAAATGTCTGACTTGCATTGCTTAATTGTATTTGTTTCTCACCCTCTTGCTCCTATCTTAACAGTTTCCATTTATTTGTGAAGCCACATGCCTCAGCACAGCTTTTCAGTCTTCTCAAGAAGAGCTGTCACTGATATCCACTTTTCTTATGAGGGGAGTCATTGCTTTGTGCATATCTTATTCTCTTTTTAGTGCCAGAGATTACGTTTATCAGCAATTTAATTTACAATAAGTTTCCTTAGTAGCTCTTGCCTGTAGTTCTCACTCTTGCCTTTTTATCACAAGAACCACTGGTTGGCATATTTCTGCTTTTACCTTATGGATTTATTGATGATACTATCAATCTTACTCAGGCAGGATGACAGCTCAGTATTAGATTCACTTTCTTGGCAGCTTCTGCAGCTAGCCTTCAACAAAATGATATCTCCAGACCTTTGTCAAATGCCCAGCAATCTGGATCCCAAAAGACATCTATCAGGTTTTAGACCTGAAAGTCTTAATCATCAAGCTATTAGATAACTTTGTGTATGGATAATATGTTGGGAAGCCTTTTCCTAGCAAGGGAACTGCTATTTAAAGTCAAACATAGTTGTTAGACTAAACAGCACTGCTCCCCTTTAACAAAAGTGTCAGCTGACATTCGGTTTTTCATCCCTTAATTTTTATTAATGGTGTTGATTACCCATATTTCCAAGAGTTAGAAACAAACGTTTACGTAATGAGATATGTCTATCTGCCAATAGTAAAACCAGAAAAAAACTAGTAATACTTTTAAGTACCGAGTTTGTAGGATTCTGATGATGCTAGGCAATTAGTGAGATATTTAATGTTTGTTTGCTTTCTATTGCAATAATTAGGTCACTACAAATCCTGTGGTGAATGTACCACAGTAGAACCATGGAATCATAGAATAGTTTGGGTTGGATGGAACTTTTAAAGGTCATCTAGTCCAAACCCTCTGCAATGAGCAGGGACGTCTTCCACTAAGACCAAGTTGCTCAGAGCACTGTCCAAAATGACCTCGAATATTGCCAGTGATGGGGCATCCACCACCTCTCTGGGCAACCTTTGCCAGTGTTTCACCACCCTCACTATAAAAATCTTCCTTATGTCTGGTCTAAATCTGTCCTATTGCTACAGGCCTTGCTGAAAATCTGTCCTCATCTTTCTTATAAGCTACCTTTAAGTATTGAAAGGCTGCAGTAAGGTCTTCCTGGAGCCTTCACTTCTCCAGACTAAGTAACCTGGAATTTCTTATGCTACTGTAGTATGTAATACTGTAATAAGTTCTACTTATCATGGGGAAAGTGCTATGATGAATTAGCTATGTTTGCATGATTACAGCTGAACCCACACTGGGATAAAAGATATTGTCTTTTACCTCACTAGTGTAGTTAAAACAATGTGTGCATAAACTTGAAGATTACTTTTGTACTGCCTATGTTGTGTAGAGGGCCGACAGTAAAAGCTGGCCTAAGGGAAGATTATTTTTTCCCAATTCAGGGCACAGCTGAAAAGAAACATGGTTTCTATACCACAGGGAGGATAAAACCAATTCCACTTTTCAAGCAGCTCATTGAATATTTGGTAGGGGTTATATTTTAACTTAGCAGTGAATATAGAAACTATTTGTTGCACAGTTTTTAATAACAGTTGTTTAAAACCATTCTTCTGTTCATAGATTATTTTGCAAAGAATCTACAAAAACTTTATTTAAATGGTAGCTAAGGGGCTGAGAATAAAGTCTTTCAGCAGACTTAACTGTGGGAAAAACATGATTTATTTAAAAACAAAAATATATAAACATTGGAAAGAAAAGGGGGATAATACAGTTGCAAAAGATTTCAGTGTAGAATTTGCCTTGAGAACAGTCTTATTAGCAGATAAATTTTAAAATAAAATTGTTTTGGCAAATGCATTTGATTCCAAATAGAAGCTGATATTGAATTACCAGAAGGAAGTATCTGGCTTGGCTATATCTGAATTCTCACATGCTTAAACTGTGAATGGCAAACCAAAAGTCAGATGCTTTTGTTTTAACACAGAAAGCAAATATCACATTACCAATCCTTCCTGTTGAATGTTCTTTCAAAATTCCTGCTGTATAGGCCAAAACCATATTGTTCCTTACTTTGTGTTATTCACGTGTAACATGGTGTTTTCAAAATATGGCTGAAGCTAAACTCGTACTGTACTTAGTAAAGAACTTGGGCCTACAAGCCTTAGAACTTGGAGCCACTCACTACTCACTACTGTGATGCTCAGAGGAAGTATTCTTCAGCTAAAGCTTGCAATTAAAAATCACCATTGACCACAGTCAGTAGCACAGGATCCAGTCTATGGAAGTCTGTGCATCAGAAAGAAAATCTAATTTTTTTTGTGTTCTGTACTAGATACAGAAAATATTTCAGTTTATTCTTGCTTAGGAAAAAGTATCACGGCATACAGGATCCATCCTCCCTGAGCAGATGGTGAAAACTGTTGATTTAATATCTTCTTTCACAAATCTAGCAATAAGATGAGTTGAAGATGTTAAAGAGACAAGAAGAGCTCTCATAATGCAAGATATTGTGGTGAGTTTAGGCTGATAAGGAAGCTTTATGGAGCATTTTTTGGAAACTCAGATGGTAGGCTAAATAGTCTGGAATTGCTATTCTATCCCCATTGATTATAGAGTACCTAGGCTCTCTAGTGAGTATTTTTGCTAGGAAATGGAAGTTAAAGAGGCTGAAATCAAGCCATTATGTTCAGCCAGGTAGGATTCAATGTGGAACAATTTGTTCTTAAATTATTTTTCTAATGATCATCATTTGTTGTGGTTCTTAAATACTATAGTAGTGGGTTTAGAATGAAAAAGCCTTATGCAGACAGATTATTTAGTTATGGGTGGAAATGAGATGTGGGAGAATAATTTGAAGTGAATAATTTATTGGAGGATTTTTGTCTTTTTCTCTCTTCTGAATTATCCATGAAAGTAAGTGTTCTGGATGTTATTAATGACTATCATAGGGTGGGCCTTTGATTTATTCACACTTACAGATCTGGTTAGAGCTGAAAAATGTGCAATGCAGCTTTCTTTCAGGATCTTTGGAGGAAAAATTTAGCTATTTAAGTAATAAAATAGAGGAAGTCTCTTTAAAGCACCACTACTGTAAGAAGCAAATGCAGACTCTGGTGTTAAGTAAAGTTTGGCAAGTACTGTGGCAGAGGGGTATGCCAGTAAGTCGTGAATGTACCAGAAATTAAAGACAAAGAAAAATATGTCCCTGTGAAGGAACAGAAGTAATTTCTTCTACAACCTGTTAGAGAGCAGACTTAGCAGTTGTGAGAAACTAGTGTTTAGTCTTTCTCTTTAAGTTTTGAAGCATAGGAGTATAGTAAAGAAACAGGTCTGTACTAAACAATGTCTTGTTTTTTTGATGGTTTGTTTGTTTTTTTCTTTGGTTTTGGTTTTTTTTCCTTTTTTTTGTTTTTTTTTTTTCATGTGAATAGGACTCCAAAAATACATTGTTTGGAACAAATAGGACAATATTTTCCAGTAATTATTGTTTTAGGTTGGTTGCAGAAACTAAACTGCTCAAATATTTAACTCCTTCCATTTAAGCTACTTGTTAAATTATATGAAAAGCTGTTTTCAGAGGTCAGGCTATTTTTATTTTGGATGGCATTAGCAGTGGTTCTAGAACCTCTTTCTTGGTGCAAATACCCAGGGTTTTTTATTGATTTGTATTCTGTAAGCATTTATCTTCATTTAAAATTCTTTATTTGAATGAAGATTTCTTCCAGTAAACTTATTTCCTAGAATATTTGCAGGAGGCAAATGCAACAGGGTAATGAAAAGAGTCTAAATAAGTTAACTTAAAAAGAAAACAAATGCAGCAAATTCCTGGCTTTCTTTTCCCCGTGCTGATGAAGTTGCTAAATGAGAATAGTAGTGATCGATACGGTAATTGCTAGACCCATCCAGCTCATTGTGATGAACGGCTGTTTATCTGCATTTTCACTGACCTTTGTTTATGGCCATTCTGCCAGTTTCCAATTTTTATGGAAGTGCTTCAAATCCAGTGTAATTTAAATTAATCTTTCCTGTGAGATTTCATGAGCCACTGTAAAATATGCTGGTGTCTTATGATCTTGGAGTGTATGGCAGTACATCTATTGCATTCCCCTCATCATCAATTTCAGATAATTTTGATAATTGTCTCTTTCTTGTACAGTGATTTGAAAAATGGAGAGGTCTACACAGGGTACTTTTTATTAGGCTGGACACATTACATCTTTGTAGGGGCATAACACATTAAAAGAAATTTGCTTAAAAAAATTATAATAATTTTTTCAGTGATTCTCCAATACCAAAGAGAAAGTATCCATTGTATAAAAGGCTTTTTCGAGGGTTTATTTTCTTTTAAAGAACAAGCTGTAGTACTGACTGTAATGTACTTTTACCAATGCAGAAAATCCTCTGGTACCTTTATTCTTTGAAAAAAAACAAAGCTGTTTTTGAGAATCCCTGTGAGGTGGTGGCTCCACTTTCATTTACTATTTCCCTTTCTCAAAAATTTCTCAGCAAAATCCATAAGCTTCATAAGATTTTATTGGGATGATTTTCTTAATTTTTGTTCTTTTTAGAAAGCAGGGTATGGGCATAAACATAGTCTCCAGATAGTTCTGTTTGCAGGTTTCTGGCTCTATGTGTGCCTGAAAGTCAGTTCCTGAAAGTCTCTCCCCACAGCTTATGATGAGATGGCTGGTTTCAAAATGTCCATTGTCCTGTATAGATTCAAAACACATGGAATGTCTTGTCTCCATAAAGAACAGCTGCTCTTTAAAAGCTCTTTTGTGTGCAAATGCTATTTCCTATTTTACAGCCTGGCTCATGCACTGGTTAAAAAAAAATGTGATTCAGTTTTGGTACTGAATCTCATAGAATTTGAATAATTTGACCTGTGGGTTGTAGCCTGTCCATTTCCATTAAGAGCCAATTACCCATTGCCCAGTTTCCCTAACCTGTGCCCTATGAAGAAAGGTGTCCTGTCCTGTGTCTTTCTCACTCATTTAATGTCTGGAGCAGACTTCCTTTAGATCGACAAATTATTGTAATGTCTATTTTTACACTAGGCTGAACAAAAGAACCAGATATAATTATCAACCAAGTTTGGTTGAGAACATAAATTTGACACCAATCTTGTAGCACATTATTTCCTATTTCTCTGGTGCCTGTTAATTCTTGAATGTTAGGGGTTTTTTTATAGCTGTGGGAACCTAGACCACCTAGACCATCCTGATCCAGCAAATGCCACAGAACAGCTTTACCCAGAGAGGTAAAGAACAGTTTTTCACTTTTTCTGTTTGAGATGAAATCCTGCAGGCTAAAAGTTGTTTTGCATATTTTGTTCTCATTTAAAATGTTTTGACAGAGGATTTCACATAAGTGTTTTTCCAAAGAAGAGTTAAGAAAATATGGAAAGAAGAAAACAAATATTTCAAAATGAACAAAACCAGTAGTGCATTGAGAAATCTGCCTGATATTTTTTTTTAAGGGAATGTAACAAAAACTTTTTAGGTAGCCCTGTGCTACTCCCTACACAGTAAGCCAAATTTACTTAGAACCAAGGAAACAGATAGCTTCCACTTTACTGATAGATTCCACTTTACTGAACAGGGCATTTGAATCAGTCTTCGAAGTAAGTCCTATCTGTTCCTGTTTGACTCCTTTCCAAGCCTTCAGGACTCACAATAGCAGGGTTTAATTTCCAGCCTACATCTCACACTGGAAGGACTCATGTTTATTCTCCAATTTGATGGGAGAGAAAACATTAGTCACATTTCTGCTGAGCTGGAAAAAAAGGGAGGAAGGAACTGTGAAGTTATTAATTGTAAAGGCAATTAATTTGCTAAGCTTGCTACTTTCATCACTTCCAGAGAATAGGTCTATTTAGGCTGGTTTTGTTTTCCTTACTTCGAAAGTATGGACCATCCATGACTTTGCCTCATCCTGTAGGTAGTAGCACCTGATTTTCTTTATTATCTCTTATATTACAGTGAGTGGTTAATCCAGCCAAGCACGACTAAAATCCTTGCTCACTGACTTCCCAGCTTTGGCATTTTGTGGAACAATAATTAATGTTTGTTGTGGGAAGCAGGCCGGGAGTTCCTCATGTGAGCATTTATTAGTATCATCACTCACACATTGTAATGAAGCAAAAGCGATTCTTCTTCGAAATTGTTCCCAGTGAGATCACAATTATTAAATATCATCATTGCTTATAATAATTAAACTTTTATTATCTAGGTTCCAACCCTGTCAATTTGGTTTCCCCTGAGAGCCTGTTTGTTAGCCAAAAGTTGTGGGGGAACATGTTATGAATAATGTCATTTTCAAACATACACTGTGATGTAGAAACAGCAGGGCTTCTAATTGGGAGTGATGAATTTTCTAGTGATGGATAGGCAGTGGAGACATCAATGATTTGAAAGATGCAATGAAAATTGGTCCCTTTGTGATATGGATATCTTTATTCTAACACTGATGAGTGTAATGAGTTGGGCCAGCTGAAATGGCATCCTGCACTAAGTATGCCAAAGAAAAACAATGTGGACCTTAATCAGGGACAGGGTAAGAAAGACACTGCGATCTGGAGATTAAAGTTTTGCTGGAACCAGAGGCAAAGGAATTGAGCTAGTAACTCAATAAGGATCTATGTTTAGATTTTGCTTGGACTAATAAAAACTAGATAAAATTATTATTTGCCATATTCAGGAGATAACTTTCTACAGATCCCCAATCAGTAATGGATTCTGCCAGCAAAGTAAAGTGTATATGAACTTATCTGAGGAATCTGGTTTATGAGGAAACAGGTAGTTGAGTCACTAACCCAGCATTTGTGGCTGGTGGGAATGTTTGAACCATGAGGAGTCCTGGGAGATGTGTAGATGGCACATCTGTAGGACACTGAAGTGCACTGTCAAGTCTGTGGCAAATGTACAATGTCTGCACACAGGAGAGTAAAATCCAGGTTCATGGAAACCAAGAACTGACTCATGCTCACTGATTTCAGTCTTTCTTTAACATACCCTGTTGAGTTCAAAAAGTAGAGAAAGTCTTACAGACAGAAGCATCATAACATTGCTTTTTTGGAAGTAAAATGCAGTTTCTAAAATCCAGCATGATGAGGTTGATAACATTAAAATGGACACGTTAAAATAATATTGAAAACATGTCAGGATGTATATACAAAGTCCTTTGTTTGTGTTCTGTGTGTTAAAATGTAATGCTAAGCTCTTAAATATCTAAGAATGAATTTATTGGAAAGAAAAGCAAGCACGGATTTCACCTGTTATCCTGGCTAAGCTGCAAAATATGAGTTCCTAGCCAACATGATTAAAAGAGGATTTTAATGTATGTTCCTTCTCTTATTATTACTCATTATTTACATTATTGTAAAATGCATGTCCTCCATTACACTGCATGACCTTTTACATGACTTTATCTCCAAGCAGTTAAAAATATCAGACCTCGCCTCTTCATTTTATAGAAGTGAAATCATTAATTTCAATGGAATTCTTTGCAGAGCTCTGT
The DNA here is from genome assembly GCF_017639235.1 of Corvus kubaryi. NCBI lineage: Eukaryota > Metazoa > Chordata > Aves > Passeriformes > Corvidae > Corvus > Corvus kubaryi. Next base: position 17,037,646 of record NW_024582054.1, read on the forward strand.
TTGCAGGGGACTAGATGAAGAGTCATTATCTGATTAAGACAAAGCATGAGGAGTGGATATGAAAAACAATGAGAGGTAAAAGAGTCACTAATGAAAGTAATACAGTTTTAATCTTCCCTGTCATCGCTGTGTTAGCTGTGCACAGTGGAAAAATTTAGGGTCTGCTGGAACACAAAAGATTATTACCACAAAATTCTCAAAGATGATATAATTCATATTTTATATTTTCCTTGCAGAACTTCTCATACAGTTCTCTCCTACATATGTAGGATGACTAGGAAGTCAAGTATTTCTTTCTAAGGCTTATTGAATTGTTCTGCTGGGAAAAGTAAGGTACCTGAAAAATCATCTGAGTAAGAATGAGAAGAGCAAAATCTCTGTGTTCTGTGGTATATTAAATTAGACTGATTTTTATTCAGGATGCTGAATATTTTGACTTTTAACTTCAGGTATTTAGCTCTTCCATTTTACTGTGCAGAATTGAAATAACAATACATAGTACCGTTATTAAAGGCAATACAATCTTGCAACTGACTTCCATGACCTATCAATTTCAAATGATGTAAGTCCATCTTCAATGAGTCCTGAAATCACCAAAAAATATGTATATCATATATTGTGTGATATATAATATAATTATTACATATTACATATTAAGATACAATAATATTATTTATCTGTATTGGCTTATTATCTAAAAATGAGATGATGAATAGCAGCAGAAAAGGAAGTTTTTGTAATTAAGGTTACTGTATTAGGGCTGGTCTTAAGAAACATTAAATTCAGCTGTTTGTATATTTTGACAAGTCTGAATGTACTGCTGCTTAAAAAGATCCTCCATCACCAGCCACATTGACTTTAAACTGTTCTTAGTTGTGCCCAAATAATCTAAGTTTTGAAATAGTTTCTACAAGAGAAGCCATAATCAGAAGACACAACAATAGGTCTTTTTTCTCTTTCTTTAAGGCTCTCATGTTGGAGGCACATGTCACAAAGGAGCTCGGACTACCTAGGAACTCTGCTCTCTGTATATCAGTAAATAACCCCCATGGTACTGTCAGAAGAGCTGTTGTCAACAACAAATGTTGACTTTGAAAGAAAAGTACTTTTAAATGAGAAATGGTGGGAAGATAAGGAGAAAATTTTTCCCTGATTTCTTTCCCAAAAGACAAATAATCCTGTAAGACTACGGGAGTTTCAGCCTGATTCTTGCAACAATAGAAAAAAAAATTCTCCCCATGACTTTTAAAAGTGATTAGAGAGGCATTTAACTTCATTTTCTGCTCATGCTGAAAGAATTCTCTTCAGGGCTGACTTCATGTATCAGACCAGACTTATGGTGAAACATATTGACATAAATGCACCTAATTACTTTGTTATTCAAATTTTACTGTTTTAAAGTTAAAAAAAAAATAAACACAAAGTAGAATCAAACAGTTCATAGAAATCTCAAGTTAATTTCCAGAGGTGCCTTTTCAGAGCTCAGTATAAATCATTATTGTAAAAAATTCAGGAAGAGACTAAGATTTAGAAATTTTGTGTGGGTTTATTCCTAGAGATAGGAATTTATTGGAAAACACCGAAGCATTTGAAGTTAATTAAAATCATTAATAACATAATTAATGTTATTTTGAATGTATCTATCACTAAACATTAATTATCTTGTAGCCACTGGAACAACATAATGATAGCATCATTCTTACTGATTAGCGTAATGCTGTATTCCTTTGCTAGAATTTAAATGCTACCAAATGAAGATAAATGGGGTATCAGCCTACATATTTACTCAACAAAACCCAATCTGTGTTGTTTGGTTTGAGAGGTCTTGAGAACAAAACCTCTTGATGAAGAAGTTTACTTGCTGGCTCTGTGCTCATTAATTCAGCCTGGCAAACTGGCCATGTTAAGTGAGGAAGGGAACGAAAACAGTAACAGAAAGAAGCAATGACTTAGGACTGACTTATATAGTTGTAAGACACTCCTAAGTCCTTGATAGAAGATAAGGCTAAAGGGATCCTAAAACCCGGAAATATTGGTATCAAGTTTTTTTCTGTGTATGGTAGGACTTTCTTTTCTAACCTTCCCTCTGCCTCAGAAAAAACATCAAATGTGTAGGATAAAGTTGCACATTGCTTGCATCTAGATTCTTCATGGAGGATTTCAGAATTAGAATAAGTCTTGCACTCATGGTACCTGAGCAGCAAGAGTCTATCCCTAAAAATATGACTAAAAGCTAAGCTTTTAAATTACTTCTCAGGACCCAGCATGCTTATACAGAAGCATGTGGGATACCAGGAGTGCATTACCTTTGCTCCTGCCCTTAGTTCACATTTGAACCCAACTGTGGTAAATGTCTCCGCCCTATGTAGCCCAAGCTGTCTGTCAGTCAGCCTCATTATCTGTAACCAGCTGATTTCCCTAAGAGAAAAGGACCCTTCTGCTACAGATGGGAGACTAAAGCCTGCCTTATTTTTATACGGCCAAAGTTGATCTTTCCTTAAAGAATTCAAAATGGACATGAATTGCTTTCACTTTATAATACTAGGCCTATCTCTGTGATCGAAAGTTAAAAAAAAAGCAGTTTTCTTTTTAGTGATCATTTTACAAGTGAATGAGACAGGATTGTGTCAAGTCTTGGGTTTGAGAGCTGCAGACTAAGAAAAGTATTGTTTACTTAATTATTCCATCTATCAGGATCTTTTTGTTGAACCTGAGAACTTGTAAATACTTAAGTTCTGCAGAAATATTTAGCTTCACCTCAAGGTCCAGGTCCTCTTAGCTCCCGTTCAGTTTCTGATACAAGCCTATTTTGTACAGCTGCTGGACCTAGGGGGTGGTGAGTGACTCGTACTTACCACTTTTGAGAGCAACTGTGCAAGATCCAGTGATCTTAGAAATGGTGAAACTAGCAGAATTTTCACAAATTGTGCTAAAGAGAAGCACAAATATCATTAAAGTAAAAAACCTGAATGGAATAAGACCGAACTTCTGGGACTGAGTGCATTCCCAGAAGCTTGTGACATAGCATTGTCTATAGTATGTAGATGTAGAACCTGAGAGTTTAAAAGTAGATTTTTGTAGATATGTAAATAAGTAAACGAACTAATTGTAGGTGGAACTAGCATGGGTAAAATGTGCTCCTGTAAGAACAGTGGGATTTATTACCCTTTCTGTTGATATAAGTTGATCTAAGAGTTATTTATCAAGTGGTTTGGGAAATGTAAATCTCCTTTATGCTTTAATTTGTATTGTATTAAGTCCTAGTGGTGCTTTTTCCTCCCCGTTTGCTCCCTGGGCTTGTCCCTCATTCCTCTCATTCCCCCATTCATCTGACAGCAGCAGTAGGTAGCAGAGTGACAAAAAGAACTGTTGCTCTCAAGCTTTATCTATGACTCATGAGAAATATATGCATCACTCAGATTTTTTTTACCTTTTGTGACTTATGTACTCCCTTCTCTCCATGGGATGCATTTAGGATCCCGTTGGAAGCAATTAGACATGAAATATGAACATACATTTTTTAAATAGGCACTGTTTTCATTGTTCCCTTAAGTGTGATTTATCAGCACTACAAACTCAGACTTGATGTCCTCTCATTGTTCAAACAAAAGAAAAATAAACACACGCAGCAGGTACAGATTATATATGGCTGCTGAACACCTCTGTCAGTGGCAAGCTAATGAATGAGGATGTGATAGTCTGACAGGAGGTATTGCTCTTTGCTGGGACTGGAGTAGTACCTGAAGTGGATTCTTGGAGATTTCTTTGTGACTCCTTTCCTTTCCTTTCCTTTCCTTTCCTTTCCTTTCCTTTCCTTTC
>NW_024582054.1:17041474-17127588 GCF_017639235.1 Corvus kubaryi
TCCCCTTTCCCCTTTCCCCTTTCCCCTTTCCCCTTTCCCCTTTCCCCCTCCCCTTCCATTGAAACATATTCTAATATAATCAACTTTGACAGATATTGAGTTGTTTTCTTAATGTGATTGAATAGGGAGTAGTTGGATCTCGGTGAAATTGCATAAATAGATATATTTATATCTGATGATCACATTGTTCATATACCTAGTAAAATGCTTATGCATTGGTCTGATATGGCCATTACAGTGCTACTAAATGTGTAAGTATGTGCATACTATGGATAGTTACACTATTTTGTTAATTTACATTTGGTAAAAATAAATGATAAAGGACTTTTTTTTACCACTTCTATTTGTGCTCATATCTCACCAAAGATGAAGCATAGAGGATTATCTTTCATACTGGTAAGAATTCAGTATTGGAATCCAAAAGAAATCTCTCTGCAGAAGTTTTTGACATACACATAAATGATACTAAGAAGTTTAGAATTTGTGAATTGTTCAAGAATTAATATTCAGGGTAAGAAAGATACGGGCAGAAGAACCATAAAGAAAGGCACATGTATCTTAGCTTCTTAGTAAAAAGGACCATCTATAACAAATATAGGTATATAAATTGATGCAATAGGGAAAAAAATTCCTTACTTAATATTTCAAGTATTGGTCTCTGAGTTAACCACTCTTACTCAGTGGTTGGGTATTGGGAATTGCCATCAATAGAAATATGCATTTTTTCTATAAAAATTAACATAGAAGGATTTTCTATAGTTATGTAGGAAATTAGGTGTTGAATGACTTCGTTTCTGTAATTATTTTGACCAGCTGGACCAGTACCCTGGGGGGTGTTAAGTGATACAGCACTTATTATGGTTGCTACTACTACAATTTTGACAATTCTCTCCTGAATAAAGAATTCTAATACTGTAAAATACCCTGTCTGTAGTAACAGAGGTAGAATTCAAAATTTCAGCCTCCATGTAGGGGGTTTAAAAAGGCCTCTGAGATCATCAAGTTCAGCTGTTAACTTAGCACTGCTGTGTTCGCAACTAAACTATGTCCCCAAATGCCACATCCACACTTTTTTTTTTTTTAACTTCCAGGGACAGTGTTTCCACCACTTCTCTGGGAAACCAGGTGCAATCAATGCCTGACCACCGTTTCAGTGAATAAATTTTTTCTCATATCCAATCTCAACCTTCTCTGGCACAGCTTGAGGCCATTTCCTCTCAACCTGTCACTTGTTCCTGGGGAGAAGAGGCTGACTCTCAGCTTGCTAAAACCTCCTTTCACAGGCAGTTGTAGATACTGATAAGGTTCCCCCTGAGCCTTCTTTTCTCCAGGCTAAGCAATCCAATGTAACTCAAAGACTTCCCACAGGAAAATCATATTTCCCCTGCAGTGTTCAGGCTAAACAAAACTTTTGTACATAATCATGGAATTGCAGGGAAACAAACATTGAGGGTTGAAAGGTAGTAAAGAGTGATGGGAAGGGGATAATTAATGTTGGTGAATGATAAAATTCTGTCAGTAACTGATTGTTCTGGTTTTGTGTAAATATCTGCACCATTTAGGCATGCTGAAATCATTGTGACTGACGCTACTAAAAAAAAGTGCCTTCAACTTCCTAAAGTAAAAGAATCAGATGCTAGTGGCACAGATTTTGCATAGAAAAATGAAGAATAATTTTCTGCCTTTTAGCAGTTTTCAAATGACAGTAGGTATATAAGAAAAAAGAGGAGAGACATAAAAGCACCTAGATGAGAATCTGAAATTATCTTACTATGAATAATGCTCTAGGAATCCTTAGCTTTCATTTTAAGGTCCTAGTCAAAACCTTCAGGCAAGAGAGAACCCTCAAAACCTGTCTATTATCATTTCATTTCAGAAAACAGCAAGAAAAAGTGTAGAAGGAACAATTTCACAAGTGGTGAGCAGAACTGAGAAAAAAATTTCACCACTAATTAGACAAAGTCACCACTGAATTGTTGGTTAAGAGGGAAAAACACATTTGGGGTACATAGATGTACACAGCCAATTCCTATGACTAGCAGGTCTGTTAGGTCATTCATATTGCAAACACTGAGTAGCTGCACTTTGTAGGAGTTACAGCTCCCATGACTGTAGTCATGAAATATAATGCATATTTTAATCAATCCAGAATCTACTTCTTGAAATATGTTAAATAGAATAACCTGGACCATTTGCTTGGAATAAACAGTATGATATGCTTAGTACTCTCTTTTTCTTGGTTTTTATTTTAGGGCATGGAAAATATTGGTTGATGGGGTTCTAGAGCAATTTAGCTTCTTGTCTAATCAGAAACATGTGACCAGTCACTTTTGGCAGACACTGTATTGTATATATGCGTGCTGTGTATGTATTGGTAGAATGGAAGGTTTTGAAAGAGAAATGAATGATGAAGAATGAATAAAGAACAACCATGCTTTCTGGCAGGAACTTTTGGACAAATTATATGTGTTAAAATGTATGAAACTTTCAAGATTTGCAAACATTTTTCATGAAAAAGCCACCATAGCACATTAACCTTGAGTGTTATGAACCTATGAATAACAGTAAACTGCCACTTATTTCTGCAGTATATATCCAATAGCAGACCGTCTCCAGGTTATGGGTGAAGAGCAAACTGCATATTTGAACCATGCCAAAAAGCTTTAAATTCCATTACAATTCTTCATAAAAAAGTAAACTGGAATAATATTAAAGGACGACTTGAGAGCAGGAAAAGAAATTACACAGAAGAATTTGATTTCCCATTCATAGACATTTAATACAATATTGTACTGACATGCTTAAAATAATAGTTACAGAGATATGTTATCAATTTACTTATTTTTTAAAATGAAGTATCAACATTTCCTTTGAGTTTTTATCTGAAACCTTCTAATTTTGTTCTTTTTTTTAAGTCACAATCATTCCACAAATTAAAATAAAATTAAGAAAAGGCTAGAAAAACCCAAATTAATTATGAAATTACTTTTTGGTAGAAAAAAATTGTAGAATTAAAGAGTTTTAATGGACTATAGGCGATGTGGACAGATTACTCAAGTGTTTACATAGCTGTTTAGCCTTTAGCAATATTTCAGTTACATAAAATGCCATCTTCTAAAATTCTGTTTTATTCTAAGAAGACAAACTAAATTTGAAATGGCAAGTATTTGTATTGCAAATTTAATTTTAAGAACCACAATCATTCAGCTGCAGTGACAAGGCCAGGTAAAAAGAGTAATTGGGGGACTGATTAAAACAAGGGTATGGTGTAAAAAGAAATGAAACAGATTGTTTTAAATAATTTTATAGTTCTCAAATTTTAGTGCCTTGTCTGCAAATGTAGGAAAATAATGTGAAATCATTCTTCCCTGAGTAGAAATAACTAATTCAGATCTCTATTTTAAAGCTGACCATTTAAAGATTACATACTACAACTTATTTCCTAACACTTTTGAGGCATATTCTTTCTATAAAGACTGGATTTTCTACAATCCATTCTATCAGCATCCAGTTTACTGTGTGATACAAATATCTTCTCATTATTTCTTGCTTTGCCTATTATTGTGTCATCTGAAAATTTAGTCATTGAGTGCTTCATGTTTCTTCTAGATAATCAAGAAAAAGTTGCATAACATCTGCTTTGGCAACAACATCTGCAGAAGCCCCCTGTGGATAATGACACTGTGTTTGATTAGAACTCACTGTGAACCAGTCATGTTTGGATTTGCCACTGAGCTAATTGTTAATCTGCTGACCATGTGTTCTACTGATATTGGTCATCATGAGGTTTTAAGTCACAATTCCATACTGCACTAAGTCAACTCCCTTACAGAATTATATAACATACATCTTCTCTATATTTACATTTATTAGTCGTAGAAGTGTCCACATTTATTACACAAATCCTTCTTTTTCACCAGTTTTCAATGAAAAGTGTTGATAAATATTCAACATTTCTACCACTCTTTAATTCTTCAAAGATTAAGATCTAATTTTTTGCAAACTTTTGTTAATGAACAAAAGTAGAATAGCTAAAATGAAATGACCTAAATCACACACTCCTTCAGTGCTACTGGCACAGAATTAATACTTTCCTTTTTCAGAGATTCTACACTAGCATCAGTCTCTCCATGAAAAGATTGCCACATTTATTTTCCAAAGACACTTGAATGCTAAGTTGCTCACAGTTGATTTAGAAATAGAAGAGGAGGTGAAGTACTTTGAATAAATTATTGCTGAGTTCTGCATATAAAGTATACAGATGTTTCACACTGCTGAGGAGTGATTGTATAAAAAGAAGGGCACAGGATGGAATTTAGCTTCTGTCTTTCATCAGCTCTGCAGAATCTCAGGCTATGAGAAATACTTAACACTCATAGTTGAAATAAAAATCACTAATAGTTAAAATAACTCTAGACTTTCTTTGAGAAGCTGAGAAAATCCCACTATCCCTTGGAACTATGTTTTCTGACTCTCAAAGGGGCAAAAATTTGGATCAAGAGGCAGGGAAACTAACAGCTAAGTCATCTTCCATACAAACCACCCCCGTTGCTGTCAGTCAGAACCCCAGACTGCATGGAATAAACTTCCTCCTGCAGCTGCTTTGTTCTGCTTCCAGAGAACAAGTTATGGATACAAGCAATGAAGGCACAGAAATACAGACACATATGCAGGCTCACACAATACTGTATCAATTTTGGTGGAACAAATGGAGCTAGAAAGTGAAAAGAGTTTTCATAGCCCTGTTATTGTACTGTTGTAGTCTTGGGTTTTTAGATGTTACCTCAGTGTGCTTAATCCTTTAACAAAAACAGCACTCATTACAAGACTGAAAATGTATTAAGCTGCAGAAGAGAAGAAGAACCAAAATAAGGATATAATTTAACTAGGAATTTAAATGAAGAATTTGGTTTTCTTCAAAACAAATATATTAGATACTTTTGGAGATCTTTTAATTGGAGAAAGATAACTGTTAAAATCTTTTATTTTGTTAAGTAATTCGAAGCAGTAAAAAGCCATTCTTATTTTCTATTCTGCACTGGGAATGTGATGATTTTTCCTACTTTTGAAAAAATTAAAAGGCACCAAAGTAAAGGAAAGAGATGCAAATGTTGGGAGAATTTCAGTTTAGAGTAGGTGTTTTCAGGACAAAATTATCTGTCAAAAATATTTGCTTCAGCATCTGCTATCCTGCTCTTTCCTCCAGCCTGAGAATAGTGTGGCTGGCCTAGTCAGGACCCTGCTATGTCACTGCTCTTTCACAGCAGTAACTAAGTGAACTATCACATTTTATTGTGTTGGTTTTAGGTGATACACTAGATCACAGAATTGTGCAAAAGAGGGGAAATTCAGCATGAGGTACATGCTGCTATGCTTTGGTTTAGCATTTAGTATAATCCCATAAATCCAGGAAGTGGAATTTTGGCTTGCACTTGTAAAAAATGCTGGAATGAATTTAAGGGTTAGTTCTAAAGCCTATATAATGGAGAGAAAAAAAAATGTCCTTGTATTTATACTGAGGTTTTGTGCATGAACAGGCAGTGTCTTGATTGACAGGCACATCACTTTTCTGAACATGAAAATGCATAAAAATCTTGCTTTTGATGAGCAGTCACCATTCCCTTTTTACTAAATTGGGAAAGTTGAAGAAGATGGATTCTGCAGAATTTGTTTTTATTTTTGTTAAATCCCTGAGTATTTTTTGCTCCCTGTTAATATTTCTCAAGAGAGCTGTAATAGGAAGTAGACATGTGCACACACAAGTCCACTTAAACTCCCAGTTTTATATGGAGCATCTGATTTAACTAATAGTTTTAAACTGTCACTGCTGGTTTTTTCATTAGAAGGATATCACCCAGGGAGACACTGTCACCCTTGCACCATGGCCTTAGGACTGATTCAAAGGGTGCCATCTGCTTCATCAGGACTATTACTCTGTGCAGTACCTCCAGTTTTCTTTGGAGGCTGCTCTATTTAAGGTTGCCTCGTGTATCTTACATAATCAGATGTTTTCAAAGACAGGATGGCTATGGCTACAGATGGCAAGAACTGCACCTCTAAGAGAGGAATTCCCTGTGCTTTTCCAGACCTAGTAGTTAAATGTGTGCTATAGTATACAAGCTAGCATGCTACTGTAAATATAAATATACAGCAGATGGGAAAAGAGGGAGAACCATTTTGGGTAATAAGTTTATACAATTTGGAAATGTAAAGAGCACATCTGGTACAGATGAACAGCAATCAGGAAGTTATGACAGGGGAAAAAGGGAGAGAATGCTACAATAAATTGCGTTAAATGAGTTTTTCAAACAACCAAAGTTATGGCCCTCTGAGCCTGGGGAAGTGGTTTGTTCAAAGCACAAGGGAGGGTGGAATGAGCCCAAGCTAAAGAATCTGCTTGGATCAAGATCCTGCTTAGTGAATGTAATGAAAAGGTCATTCATGAGCCACTACATTTCAAATGCAGATGGATTTGTGTGTTACATTATCTGGAAGCCTCAAAAGCAACCTAAATGAAATACAGGTTATTTTTGGAGGAAAGAACTGGCAAAGGAGGAGGTGGGCATATATATATATAGTGAGAATGTTGTGTAAAATCTTTCCCACCATCAGTCACATATTTCCATGTATTTCGATTCTTTTGTTTGAAATACCCTGGTTTATTGTTATTTGAAAAGTCTGTTTGCTTCTCTTGGATATGCATTTTATGGATTTCTTATTGGATATTTCATGCTTTTGGAGTATAAAGGGAAGGTGAAGTTTCCTGACATTAGTGGCCAAGCAAAGCAAAAAATTCAAAGCAAAATGCTGACTATAACTACCAAAGCTAAGGCTTAGCTTAGATGACTGTCCCAAAGGTTTGCAGAACAACAACCAAACTTTGTGGCCACCTTCTTTTGCAGACAAAATTCAGCCTCTTCTATTACAGTTACTTTCGTACAGGTATGATTTGTTTGCCTGTATGTTTAATTGAACAAGATGAACATAAGCAGCTGAATTAGTGTCTGCAATTCAAATATCAGAGCTCAAAGGTAAATTTGATGACCGTTGGTCACAAACATATAAGAAAATAATATTCTTTCAGAATACCTTTGATTTTAGAGTATTAAAAAGAATACAAACAGCAAATAGCAAATAGCCATCTTTCGAAGGACAGAAAACTGAAATGGGACCTTGGGGCATCAGTTCAGACAAAGTGTCAAACATTTTAAATGATAGTGATAACACACAGTAAGAAAAAACTCTTCACTCAAAAATTGCCTATTTATGTGGTATGAGGCTCTGGGGAAAGAAGCAGGTGATCACAAAAAAAAGAAGTGCATTGTAGTGTATAAGCCGAAGATGGCTGAGTTAAGGCTGAAAGACATTCAAATTCTGCTATTTCATGTATTATGGGCCCCTGATTTTATGACTGTAACATTTAATGGAGGGTTTTTTCTAGTAAAAAAGCAAATGAAGCCCTTCTATTCCATCCTCCCCTATTTCCCATTGAAATGCGACACAGTGCCTATAGATCTGAAGCAGAGAAATGCGAAAGAGCAAAGCCACAGCTGGAAGGAGAGGGAAACAGATGGTTTTTTCCCACTTAGGAAAATTGTCCCAATTAAAAGAAAGTATTCACCACAAATAGGGCTTAGAAGTTGAAATGTCACATTTTTCATAGATTGAAAGTTAAATGCACGATTCCTACTCAATTGAAGCAGGCTTCTATATAATTTTGAAGTATTTCATTTTATTTCAGATCATTTTAGTCTCTCAATCACAGTAGCTTGGATTTTCATGAGAGCTTGTTATATACTATAAACCCAAGATTTTCAATTTTGAAAAGGTCAGTGTGGGCAGCTACCATTTTGAAACTTTTTTCCCCGAACTTGTTGCTTTGTGAGAACTCTCTGAAAGCAATTCCTGTTGCCATGAAAGATATTCAATCTCACAAATTTGCCTTTGTCAAGAAAACAAACCAGTAATGTCCAACTAGGTCCTTCACATTCATGACATAGACTTCTTCTGTATCTGCTGCTATGCCCTATTATCTGCTCTGTGGTTTTCTCATCTCCAAGACCCATTCTTGTCTGGATTTCAAAGTTATTGCTGAGAGCACAGCACTGCTGAGGGGCTGAACAGACACAAAGGCTCTGCTTTTCCCTTTCTAAGCCTGAGCTCTTCGATCCCCTATTCCTCCAGCAACCTCCCTCTCTTTGCCTTTTCTGCACCTTCCAGTCCATGTAAAATATCACAGCTCTCATAATCTAATTGCATTACTGCTTTTTTCATTCTCTCTTCATGGGATTCAGGGGTGGACAGAAATAATAGGGATAAAAAGTGTTTTCACTTTCAAATCCAGCATCTCACATTGTAATAGCATCTAACAACATGGAAGTATAATTCCAGGGGAAGTGCTGTTTGCCCCTGAAAAAGGCTCATTTCCTCTCTGATCGTCGGCAGTTCTCCCTGCTGTCTACAGTGATACAAGGCATTTGTGAGCTGACTGAACATGCTTACAGCATATGAAAATTTGAGAGATTCTGCCCCCAAATTCTTAACAAGTGCATATTGAACTAGGGACTTCTCTGTTGTACCTTTATAGTAGGTTTCCTGGAAAAATCTCTACTGCAATCATGTCAGCACCTCTGTCCACGTCTCAATGTCAAGTTTCAAGCCCTTTCAAAAAGGCAGAATTCCTTTTGTAATTTTTTGTCAGACTCTAAGGAGCAATAATTTATAGGTAATATGTAAACCAAAGACCTAAAGTGTTATGCAGTGGATTTATGAAAAACCAGTTTATTAATCTGTACATTTTTTGTGAATGAATTAAATTAAGTCAACTCACATAACACATGCAGGGCACCTAATCTTTCAGTGCACTTAGTAACTTCTGTATAGCACTGATGTTAACACCAATTTACTGACTGAGAAAGAAGAGATTTACCTTGTTACATATATCACATATATACCCTCCAAACAGGATTTTGAAATAATTTTTCATTCATGATCCTTCTATAAACTGGATTACATCACATTATCACTGTGCTACAAATTTCCATACACCATTTCCCACAGAGCAGCTTTAACAACTGGAACATTTTCAAATGTGTAACTGCCATATTTTGTTGTCTAGCAAATTGACAAAAGGTGTTTCCTCTGTAAGAGGTGCGGGTGTGGGCTGGAGATGCTTCCTAGACACTAGCACTGACCAAGTGTTTTGGTCCTGTTTAGTACCTTGTGACACAGAGCTTGACTGCACTCAGCAATGTTCTTTCAGTCTCCATCACTCCATACATTCATGTGGGTAAGCCAGACCAGGAGGCATCTGAGATAAGTTGAGAGAGATAAGCTGAGAGAGATGCCATTATATCTGCCTTCCCTGAGTTGTCTTCTTTTGGCTGTCTTATTATTATAACTTGGTATTATTTTCTCTCTCCTTTTACACCCCCCTTTTCATGAATATTTTATCATTCATTTCTATTTAGGCTGTGAGAGAAGGTGAAAGAGGTGCTTTCTACCTGCCAGTCCACATAACCTACAGCTTAGGAGGGAAGGGGAGAACCCCTTAGTGGTTCTAAGGGCTCTTCTGTTGGCAGAACATGCCATTCAGGGCTTCCTGCTGCTGTTATTAACAGCATCCTAAAGGTCTACCACATAAACCCACACATTCTCCAGAGCCAGCTTTTCACAGGCTGACAGAAGAGTGGCACCAGTTCCTATTACTTTATTATTAAAGCACTGAGGCATTTGGGTGCTATGTGGAAAAGCAGGTCGCTTGTTTTGACAGGACGGAGAACAATATGAAGATAGACTGTGAAGAATGACATAAAAATCATTACTCACCTTTATCACAACTGAAAGCTTGGTAACTATTCCATCAGTCACCAGTATCTTAAATACCTGCCTCCCTGAGATGAAGGGGCTGATTCAGATTTTGCTTTTTTGAAATATCCAGTCATCTAGAGACTTACTCTTGTTTTATATTGGAGTAAGAAAACCCCAGATGATGCTTCCTACATATACTTCTCTTTGCATACCTCTTGATGCTGCTGAACTCCTGCTCTGTTCGTTCATCTTTGCAAAAGTGTCCTTAACTGCAATTGATTTCACATTTGTTACTGAATTTGGTTTGCTAAGCCAGCAGCAAACAAAGTTGAAAGAAGTTGTCAGGTACTGAGTCAGCATTACCAGCCCTAACACAGAGGTAACAAGTAAGATATAAGGTGCCTGAAATCAGTGAGCTAAAGAAACGAAAAGTGGAAAAATCAACCTTATCTCTTACTTCACATGCTCTTCACAGACTGCATTTTGTCAATAACAGGAGCATTCACAACATGCTGTAAATGTGCGAAATAAAATAAAAACACCTTCCTTATAGAGACTCATGCTCCAAATAGTTTTATATTCAAGGATAAAATCGTTGCTGGAAATTATAGCGTAGAGATGGCGTGAACAGCTGAAGGATTGGTCCCAAGATTTTAAGAGGTTTGGAACTGCTTGCTTCATATATGGTGCCTAAATTTAACTTATAGCTTTGGTATTTTAATTTGTTCATCACATGTGCAATTAAAAAGACAAAATGAAGAAAAGAGACATACACCCACACAGGAGCCTGTCTTCATGGTGTTCCTGCCTTCATCCAAGTACAGCAGTGTGTTAATACAAAGCAGCAGGTGCCAGCAGTGCAGCCCAGATTTAGTATAAGTAACAGAGTAAGGTCAGATGTGTTATAATAAAGAACCATTAACTTCTATTATTATGCACAGATCCTTTTTTCTAAGAAAAACACACTTTTTCAGAGGAATAAACAACCTATATTTTCACAATGAGTCCTCAGAATTTCTCTGTCTCAGGGAGTGATTTATACAACCACTCTGGGCATTTTTACCTCTCCATTCAAAGTAGTTTTCAATTTGATGGTTTGCCATTTGCCTATGTCTCCATGAAACATAGGTACCTACTAAAGTAATTCCTCAGAACAAGGTTTATATATTACAACACCTGTATTTTCTCCTATAACCCTAACTTGGGTCTTTCCACAGGTCCTTATCAAATCCCTATAGTTTAGTAACTATTCTTTACAATAAAAGTGTTTTTTTTTCTTCTAGCAGAAGTATTATGACATATTCCCTTGTGGGTATAAGATTAGTGGATCCCTCATTCCTGATCCCAAGTGAATTCCAGCTATTCATACTTAGTTCCCAACTACTGGGTGATGCCCTTCCTGACTCACAATGAACTTACTCCAGTATTTCTTTCTACTGATAAGACACACTGATCTTTTCTCCCTTGACCTATCTCAGGACAGTGACAATAACACTGCATAAATGAATTCAAATATGATTTGTACACCTCTACTTCACCCTTCATGTGCGCATAAATCACACTTCCTTTTTAATAAGTAGCAACTCTATACAGTTTATGCCCAATCTAAATGTAGCATGGAAGGCATATATGGAAGGGCTTCCACTGAAGTGGATGAAGGTTTTTGAATAAAATATATTTCCATGTGTTATTTTAATCTTATCATTGAAGGTTTTTTGCTTTCTTCTCTTTCACATTTCTCTCTCCTCAAAAGCAATACAAAATCATGCTTGTTAAAATGTGAGAAGGAAGCTTTGGTAAAATGAAAGAGATGACCTTTCATTTATTCATCTTTAAAAAATAAAAATCTGTTAGAGGTAAATTTTCAGACTAAAGCTGAGGAGAAGAGGAAAGAGGGAATAAAAAATTATCAAAAAGAAAACTGAACTGATATTTTGGGGAAGTAAGTTATAAGGATATGTAAACCCACAGGTAGAACTCACCCCTCACCCAGACAACTTTTAGGGATATAGAGTCAACTTACTATTTCATAGGACCTGTTTTATGTGCCATACATTGCATGTTAAAAAAAAAAAAAAAAAAAATCCATCTATTATTTTGCAAACCTCTGGGCTGTAAGAGCGGGCCAGGCATGGCTGTCAGTTTCAGTGTATTGGTTTCAATGAATTATCTTTTATCTACTGCAATCAGAGTGTTTTCTCTGATAAGAGAGGTATGGAGCCAGCCTTTCCTCACCAACCCCATAGCTGTGTGGAAGTGATTCAGTTCCTGCAAAGAGCCTCTTGCACTGAAATCTGTGGTTAAGGGCTTCTGTCCTAACACTGAGCCCATGAAACACTAGTGTGCCTGTAGACATCAGAAGCACTTGAACTTTGAAGAAAAATTTTTAAAAACACCTTATATTCTGATGGACGTTATTTTTTTTTCTTTTCTTCTTCCCCCTGAATAATCCAGAATAACATTATAGTCAGGAAATTGTATGGGAAATGTATTCCTCACAACCCTTAATCTGCATTACATGACTAGAGTAAAGACACAGGCTTGCAAACAAACTAAATTTTGCTGGTATATTGCAGCAGGAACAGTATTTAGTACAGCCTCATTTGATTGATGATCTAATTTAGATTTTAATTGCTCTCCAGTCAATTAGAAAGACAGGAGAAATATAAAAGCTGCTATGAAAAATGTTTGCCTCTTTCCTTGGATTTACTCAAGCAACAGTCTTGTGGGTCAGATTACTTGCCATGAGATTCCTCATCTTTACACTTTGGTCAAGTTTGAATTCCACTTTGAATTCTTCCAGTGGTCACTGTTCACCTAGCTCCATCAGAACAAGAAGAGCTACAGTAATTTATAACAGCCAAGGACTTGGTCTAATAAAAATAAGAAACCTCCTGAATCAGGTAACCAGTTCAATCAGTGAAGTTTTTCATAGTTCTGAGCTTAAAAATAGCTTGCATTTGACTTCTAACAAAAGTTACTTAGAGAATACTTTTTTTTCTTTCAATTCAAAGTGCTGCCCCACCAAAAACAACCTCTTGGTTGGGACTCTGGATTTCCAAAAGCTTAACTTTATCTGAGAAGCACACATTTTTTTTCCAATCTTCTTTCAACACAGAACAGTTCTTTGGAAAAAAAAAAGAAAAAATGTACAATCCTTTTAGAGATTCTTTATGGATTTTATTTTTTATTTTGTATGATTTTATATTAGTAAAATAATTCAGCTTGACAAATATATGTCTTCCTCTTGGGTTGGTCATTTGAGATGGCAATCCCACTGAGAAAATTAACCTGAATTATTTAATGGTAAAAAATTCGCTTGGATTTTCTCGAAACCTTCTCGTCTTACTCTGATGTATAGAAGACAAATAACACTGTTAAATAAATTTGTTAAAAACACCCAAACAACTGACTAGTTTTTATGACAACTACTGGCCTCTGCAGATGACACTGAAGACTGCTGTGTTGCACAGTTCTTAAATCTGTCATAACTGAAGACTGAACTACTTTGAATTAATATGTAAGGATTGCCTCTTTTGCACAGTACATTTTCAATCCATTGCTACTGAAATAATGTCTGTTTTACCTAATCACGGTGGCTTTCAAGCACACCTTGGAAATGAAGTGGCTGAAGAATGCAGTTCCTTTTTGCTTGTTGGTGGGCCATATATACATGTGATACGGATTTGTATTAGTTTGCTCACTGCTTAATGATAATTGAAAATGAAAAAAAATCAGGTGGGATATCAGTCTTGGCTGTTCATTTACCCATGGTGGGGCATTTGCCAGACCCTCTGGGTCCTCTGCATACACTTCTATACTAGTACTTTACATTTCCCGTCCTTGCTCATCCTTGCTCATCCTGGGAGATAGGATTGCCCACTGGCTCTGAAAGTTAGATCAGAGGCATTTATTCCTGAATTGCATACATGTGAAAATGCCTGAGAATTTGGTGACATTTTGTGTTGGGTGCTCTACTGCTTTGCTCAGTGTGGGCTGACATATAAGCAGACTGTCCTGCCCCAAGAGGTTAGCAGATGATACAGTAGAGATGTCTAAGATTATTGACCACTCTGCTAAACAGCCTTCTGATTTAGAGAAAGCATATGGTCTTCAGACAGAAAAACATCTTATCCCAAAGGGCTAAATACTCCTGAGGATTCAGTATTATGAAGCTAAATAAAATGTGTTCAGAAATCAATTGGCTTTGTCGTGCACAGAATCTGTGGGATTAAGCAAGCTCTAAAAATGAAGTAAGGGAAAATTATGGGCCAGTCTCCTACCAATGGAACCCTATTGTCAAATAAAGTTAGAATAAATTAAAAAAGAGAAAGCTCTAAGAGGTCTCTAAAATCTGCTCTGGAACTTTTTTCTGTGATTGGAGGAGAAAGGCCTAGAGCCTGGACTTTTGAGCTCTGAAGGAAGGAGCATGAGGAACCCATAACCAGTTGGAGAGGCTAGAAAACTTCTTTTTCCTTTCATCAAGAAATAATTTTAAAAATTGTCAACATGATTTAATGAAAAACTCCTGGCAGGAAAAATTCTCACACTCCAGTAATCTCGGCATTCAACAAATGCTTGCAAAATGTAGCTTTTCTGCCTTCAGCAAACATGAGGGCTGGTGATATGTGAGAATCTGATGGGATAATTTGCAGAGGCATAATCTTGCCATGTGGTTATGGTTGCATGCACACTGCATTTGTTTTGCTTGCACTAAATGCTGAAGGCTGGATGGCTCCAGAGGTAAAGCATGTCTAGTCTCCCAAGAAACTGAAAGCTGAGTAGGCCATTGGTGTTTCATCGGTTATGTGTAATCCGCCCCAGCAGATTTCTGAGGCACATTAATAATCAGAAAACTGCTGAGCCTCTAGTTATGTTGACAGAGACGCAATTTTTTGCAGCCAAATTCCATCTTGCTCAAGCTTTCTGGTGTTGAATGCTTGTCCTTCGTTGCAGACAAAAGGCACCTCTTCTTCAGATCTTAATTAATGGTAGTTGCTATGTGTGGGATCTCTTTTTAAACCCTGTTTCAAAGAGAAGCAAGACAGAGAGCAAATAAACCATGGGTATCTTTACAGCTTGCTTTCACCAAAGTACCTCAGAACCCAGGAGGCTCAAGCATGTATCTAATAATAGAATTGGTCCTAAACTTCGAACTATAAACTGCAAGAGCCTACTCGCTGTGCTAAAAGAAAATAACCTTTGAAGAAAAGAAAGGAATGAGGACCACAGAAATATCTTTACAAGTGAAGAACATCTCCTATACCCAGTTCTTCACAACTTTCCTCTCAGAATTCTGCAGGTCTGAACTTACACAAGGATTAGTTCTATATATTCTGTGGAAAAATTTAATTTGACTTACTTGCCTTGCAACACGTAAGGTAAAACTTGAGGTAGAACTAAGATTCAGCTGAACAATGTGTAAATCAATGAGTGGTGGGATCAGCTGTTGTAAGAACAGTGGTTGGGATGAAAGCAACTTCAACAGGAAGTCATTTGGGACTGGAAAATACAAAGGAGAGGCAAACCATCATCTTAGATTAGTACAGCTGTAGTATAGTAGTATAGAGTGAAAAAAAAATATTAGTAAGAACAAGGGGTTGATAAAAGACCAAATATTTTTGCTTTCTTTGCTCACCTGTAACATACCATAATTAACTATTTTTCTTATAATATGAACCCCAAACATAGTGTTGGCCAACATTTTCTGTCTGAAGACAATCATTGGGATGTTGCATGGCAAATAATGTAGTACAGGTAAGAGTTTCATCTGTAGGTGACCCTGAGGCATGTTCTCCCTTTAGCAACTGCAGTGCAACCTACAGCTTCCAAGCTGGCATCTTCCTTCTAGCTCTGTCCTCAAAACTGCATTTTCTCACAAGGACATGGGTCACTGTTAGAGAAAAATAATCATGTCCTTGTTGGCTAATAGCTAAATTAAGCATGCTTGTGCTGTGTCTGAGAAAATGGCTTAGTTATAAGCTGTTGCTCTCTGGGGAGGAGACATACTGTTTCTTAATGTTTTTAAAGCCCTACATGAATTTATGGTGCAGTGCTAATTATGGCTAATCAGTGTATCCTCTTAGTTTGAAGGCATTCACTGAATGATACTACAGACTCATGACGATAAGCTCTGTGGCAATGAATCATAAATTTAATTGGCTGGCTGGGCCACCTCTGGAATCCATTGATACTTAAAAATCCTTCAAATGTGACAGTAAAACAAATGCTAGGATACTCTAAACCTCCCCTAGTCACCCATGGAGTCTCTGAAGCCCTCCATCATTTTGTATTCTGTTTATGTTAACTTGCTGTCCATGTCTCTATTTCCTTGCTGCCGCTGTGGCAAAGTCCTAACTTGGCTCACATTCATTCTCTTGGGAAAACTTATGACTGCATGCCCATCTGAAAAGGGGAGAGCTTAAGGCCAGCACTTTCAGCAGTGCTCCACTCACTTCTCGCAAATGGTTTTAACAACTGAGAGCATCCCAGTGTGTTCTGGGTCTGCTGCTTGCCCTTTTCCTATGTCGTATCATGTTTATTAGGAAAACAGCCTCCTTTCTGCAACAACTTGGTATTCAAAACCTTTACAGTCTGGCTAGGAAACAGAAAGACCTTTACTGCTAGGATAACTTTCCTAGGCTGACTAGGTGAGCCATTTGATCTCTTCTGTCAGTTCAGTCATCCTGAACTAGACAGATAGTGAGGACGGGCAATGAGGTGGTAGACAAGGAACCTTGTGGCTGAACACTCCAGGTTTTATTTACTCAGTTAATGCCTTCACAGGAAAACCTTCTCTGATTTCAGTGGAAAAGGAGCCATAATGCAGATTGAATAAGGAGTGATTAATCTCTTCAGAATTCGGCCCTGTTCTCACTTCCTCTTGGCCCATGATTGTTATTTTTTCAGAAGCTCATTCCTTTATATGTACAGCTGAGTGTACAGTAAACATGACTTGTTATGTGGTGCTGGATATGTCCTGAAGGCTAGCTATAAGCAATGCCTGGTTTGTGCATTTTTATGCATTTTTACATATTATTCACCCTGATGGACTGAGTGTGGAAGCTCTAGCTGAACAAAATGAGGAATGATCCGAGCACCAACTCTTTTGATCTGGTAGGCAACTCATCTGCTCTCACATCAGCATCCTGAAAGAAAATGAAATTTCTCATCAGCAAGCACAGAAAGAAGGGGGGTTTTTTGAGTTCAGAGAAGGAAATGCAGCCCACAGTTATAAGTCCTGGGGCTGAGACAGAGGCAGAATTTAGACTTATTGAGAAATAACAGTACAGTGTTAATCAATGATAAAACCAGCCTGCTATTTTGTACTTGCTACCTCAATCTACAATAAGACAAGTTTTGTTTTCAGTGACACCAAATAATATTTTACTGGAGAAGAGACACAATATAGAAGCAACTCTCCTGCCTCAATTCTGCACTTGTAGAACAGAAGGGTTTTTTCCATTCTAGTTGCAATAATCTATTTTAATTGAAATTGTAATTGTAAACAAAATTTATAGAGAAGCGTAAACTTCAGCTGAAATAGTCTTTCAAAATCTGTGTATGAGCCACTAGTGTGGAAGCACTAATTTCAGAATTACTAATGTTGCAAGGAAGCAAGTCATTTTGAGGGCCTAGAGAAATGCAAAAGACCAAAACCAAAATCAAACAAAACCCAACCAATCAACCAACCAACCCAAACACAGAAAAAAATTCCAAACAAACAAGAAAAGGGACCATATAAAAAGCTGATTTCCATAGTTCATAGTAATGATCTTATTACTGTTTTTATACCCACTTACAACCAACATTTATATAGACAATTTAAGTCCTTTCCTTAGGAACATCTGAAATCAAATTTTTACTGAGTTTTCTCTAGGTGCCATGTGCTTTGGAGATAAGACCTGTTCTTTTCCTCCCATATTGTAATTCCAGCCTAATATAGTCTTTCACCTAAAGCTTCAGACACAAAGCAGAACAGTATTTTCCGACTTTAGAAAGGGATTTTTCAATTTTTTCAGTCCTACATTTCTCCTGACCTCACTGCTAGGCAATCACAGCACTTTAAAAGAAGATTTCTGCTTTACCACAATACCAAGATTTACTTCTGTGCCTTCTTTGTTAAGGCTGTAGGTGCTCATTTCACAGCAACTGATGAGGATCAAGTACAGAATCAACAATTTCTTCCTCCTTGGTCCCTGGTGATGTTCATCTGGTCATATTTTCTGGATATGACCTTGTTTTGCTTCACTGAAATGTAATGGAAAACCTTGTAGGCCATTCCTACACTATCAAACACCTACACTGTCTTCAGATCTTATTTCTGTAGCATTCAAAAGTGGGTGGAAGCAGGCTAAAAATAAAATATAGAAAAAGATGCAAAGTTATAAAAAGAGCACAGAAATGGGGGAAGGGTATTGCAAGCTGCAGTACTTGACTGCCATAGTTTCTGCACTGGAAAGCTGTTCTTAAACTATATATTGTTTTTGCCTGTGCCACGTATTTCCTGTATGTTTTAGTCAAGGTTTTTAACCCAAATCTTCCACAGCTCATTACTATTTTTTCCTTTTACCAAGCATCCAGTGGACACAAAAGCATCCTGCACAATTTCCCAAACTTACAGTTTCTGTTTTATGCAATATCAAGAGGAAGGAAACTATTTTTTTTCTTCTATAGAGGCACTTCCTGTGGTCATCACCTCAAAAGCCCTGATGTCTTTGCCAGGTTATTAAGTGAGGAGGGATACACTCATAGTAATCACATTGTTGCCTTATCTTTTCATGCCATGGGACACAGATACGATGGAGTTATATCCAAAAGGAAACCACAATGCAGGGAAAAACTGTTAACTGTTTGTCTTGGCAGCCCCATAGGATGCATTCCTGTAATCTTGAAATCACATCATCAAGACTACAGTTTGGAAATACCAGCTGGTTATCTAAACACTTGCTGAAGATTTGTGCCATGCAGACCATCACATCACTGGCATTTTTGAATGAAGTGCTGCTATGCTGGATAATAGTGGAGGGCAACTACGTTGCTATTACTTTTCCTCCTGCGAGTTACAAACCAGATGCAAAAACCTCCTGTATTAATTATGGGGAGGATAAAGAAAAGAGGCAAGCTCAAACTGAAAATGGGCTATCACAGTTGTGCCAATAGGCACAAATAACTCTTGCTAGCTAGCAAGGAGCACTTTCTACTACAAATAACATATTTAACTTCTTATAAACTTGTATAGTTAATTTAATAGGGTGGGGAAACTTAACAGCTACCTAGTATTTCAGGTAGAAAAGGTTGTATAGGCAAGATTGAGAATAGTGTGCACTAAATATTTTTTCTTCTGTTTTTGGGATTCCTTCTCACTCAGTTTGTTTTCTTGATCTTGCCAAAGAGCAGAATGTAGAGTAAGTCCTAAGACATCTTCTACCATTGTGAAGTGCCTTCTTACTATAAGACCCTAAAAGAAGCTGCTCTTCTGCTCCTGCTTTGCTCTTAGTCTTGGAATGCTCGACACTGAACTTTGTGATTAATAACTTCATAATTAACACTGATGTACTTAGCCAGCATATTCCTTCTGCTTATGAACAGTGAGCCCACAGAATATGCAGAAATATTTAGGTACTGGAGTGTCCATGCACAAATCTGAGGCCGGTAAACATTGTCAATTTGTAAAAAGTATTACTCATTCATTCTGTGCAATTTTGAGCTTTAGTTTTCTATATTTAGACTGGAAACATTAAGAGGCACGGTTCTGAGATTATCTTTAAGAAAGCAGTTACAAACCTCATTAACAACACAAGGGTCTGTTTCAAAAGAATATAAGCCAGCCATCCACTCGGAGAGACTCTGACTTCATCATCTTACCCCTCTTCAGAATTCTTCCCTAACCCATGCCTTCATAGCATTATTGCAATATTACTACATTTAGATTGTTCAAATAACTGTTTACAGGAAATCTCAAAGAAAATGCTCTTCCAGCTTTCACAACACAGGGAATCCTTTCTGGATCCACTGTTTTAAGTGCTGTTAGAGCAGTTAGAGATTGTTCACTTATATACAAAAGTACAGAGATATTCATAAAGACCCTCAAAATTTGAATGGCTTTTTAGTAGCAAAAAACCTCACTGAAAACATCATTACAATGGTTATTGTCTCAGGGTTTTCTGCTTGTTTTTAATTTGGCAATGCTTGTGAGAACTTTAGAAGTGTTTTGATATGCATTGTCTTTGAATTATTCATTTTAATTAGTCACTGTTCTCCCTAAGTAGTAGATCATGTGACATTTCTGCTCTTTGGTTGTATGGTTAAAATAGGAAAGAGAATGATGACAAATAGTCATTATGAATACTATTGAATTGACTGAAAATGATAAATATTTGATTAAAATTTTAATGTCTACTTAAAAAGAAAACCATTGAAATTCTTGCCACTATCACCACAATTTCCACCCACGTTTAACGATTTTCATCTGTGTTTAGTGTGGTTTGATCTATAGTGTATCAGATAACATGAAATACATAAATGTGTCATGTTCCTCTAATGTGAAACTGGATTAACAAAAACTCATACTAGAATTCATCCTGAATCAAAAGCTTCATAATATTTCCACCAATACCTAGCAGCTAATTTTTTAATGCCTTCTATGACAGCTGGTATAACTTTAACTCACTGCAAACCAATCTTGTGTTTCACTTTTACTATCATCATGATGCTAATCTGTGAAAATATTTACAAGGCTTTTCATATTTCCTTAATACTCTGCTGTGCCAGCATTATGCAAAATTTTGAAATTTTTTTGATGATAATATATGATCTGATTTTTTTTCCACTTACACAAAAGCCTCTTTATTTTGTGCTTTCAGCACTAAGGGCACTAGCTCTCAATAGAGCAAGGCTTCACATTACAGTTTATTCTCAGAACCTCACATCTGTGATGGGAAACATGCTTGTACATTTGCATACTTGTCACATCTGCATATACGTGTATCTTGAGGAGCATTTCAAGACTCTCTTAGGGATATTTTTCTATTTTTTGCAAGACTTATTTCCTTCTGATGTAAGCATGGAAAAGTACCAGTGCACAGGACTCAAGCAGCTCTGTTCGCAGTCTTCCTACAAAATGTGTATTACAAGCATGAACTTTAACTCCACGTTCAAAAGTGCATAGGATTAAATCTTGGTGAAGCTGAGTTAGGGAGTTTTTTTTCTGTGGATGGTTCAGGCTATTTCCCACTGATGTAGATTGTTTTGTTTTTTTAGAGAAAAATCAAAGCAGTATAAAGGAGAACCAGGTTCCAATTTTATCCATATCTGGGATTATCAGTTAGAAATCTGTCTTCACATCTATTTCAACAATTAAAATTAATTTTCTGCAAAGAAAGAGAGGAAAATTCTATTCACCAAAGCTCTATATATCTGAAAATTTATCAACTCAGTCCCATAGGAGATTCCTTGGACCTCTCCTTCCTTCCTTTGCAGAATTTAATCAGTTTGCCAGTGAACACATTCCTACTAGGACAGCCTTGGAGGGAACCAGAAAACAATGTTCAGAGCTATTTGATTTCAGATTTTTATTTTGTGGGGACATGAAACATGGTCACAGGCAAATTCTGCTAACGCAGAAAAGTTCAGGTTTTACATCTCAGCTGAGAGGAGTTTGGATCCTCCTGTTCCATGGCCACAGCAAATGACCAGGCTAACATCTTTAGTTTTAAAGGAGCACTGAGACTCAGCAGTGAAATGACCAGTGAGGAAAGGCCTTTCCAGCAGCCATTCATCCTCCTTGAACTTGTACATTGTACAACAGCAGGACACCAATTCAAAGCTGAAGGTTATTCCTTCCAAATGGATCTTTGGCAAGTGCAGAGGATGGACTTCTGTGGCTTCTAACCTTTCAAAGGAATACCTGGGAAAGATGAAGATAGCAGGATTATGTAGTTTCTTATCAGATTAATTTGTTATCATTCTGGACTCAGAGCACATAGTGTGCTCGTATTTGAATGTAACCATGGAGTTCCTGGGAATACAGTTGAAGTGGAACTGGACAAAGATCTAGGGGAGTCCTGGACTCAGATCAGCAGACTAGATTTCAGGTGATCTATGTTTTCAAATACATGTCCTGGGGAACCTTTAGAAAAAGCAGAATTTATTCTAATTGTAGTTCTCAGTGTTCACTGTGCTATTTCCTTTCTTATATGCTTTCTTTTTCAAGTATTTGTCAAAACCATAGAAGTGTAAACTTCATTGGAGGCTCCTTGTGTCTTTACCTGTGTCCTACTCATGGGATCAGGCTCCTGAAGACAGGGGTTGCCTGCTAGGAATTATCAAGAATCATGGATTCTGTGCTTGTGTAATGCAAAAAATCCTTTTCAAGGAGTCCATCAAGCCAGCTTTGGCCTTAACCTGACCTAAATTTGAAGTCAGCTCCTCAAAACAACCAAATTCTGATCTACAAATACTTCCATATTAACAATTTAATGGAAGTTCTCGAATCTGATACAGGGATCTTTCTGTTCTCTTCCTCCTCTTTTCCTGCACACACACAAGCATACACATAAATACACATCATCTCTCCTCAGACTCTATTTTGGGCAAGTAACTGCAGCTTTTCACTGGAAAGAGTAAAATGCCACACAGACAAAATTTATTTCAATTGAGTGACAGTAGAGTAAAACTGCAGTGAGTCAGGAAGTGAATCAGAAAGCACAGATTTGATGGACAGAGAAAGGCAGTGCAAATGAATGTTGTACATTGTATTTAGAGTGATCACTTTCTAAAGATCTTGCTGTCAGAATTACAGAAGAAATACAAATGGAGAAAACTCAGCAGAGCAAGGAGCTGCTGTGTAGCTTTTTAAAATGAAAAAACCTAACAATTACATTATGGAAATACACTAGCAAAATGGGCCTCTGGCTCTTATTCTGAGATCCAGAACTCATTCAATGTGTGATTGGGCAAACTCTGTAATCATCTGGTGCTTCAATTTGTTTACAAAGAAGAATAGAGCTGAGCCACGTCAAAAAGATGCATTAGGCATGTTCATTTTGCATTTATTGGGGACCTTGAGATTCTGGTATGAATGGTGCAGTAAGTCCAAAATGTTATGATCCCAGTAAAAGAAACACATTTTTAGAAGTTGGTGGGAGCTGTAATTATGCTTATTTAGTATCAGGAAAAAGCAACCACCTTCCAAAATGAAGTAATTGTCGTTAGGATTTTTCCAGTTTAATATCTCCTCCTTTAACCCTTCTTACCCTACAATAGTGCTGCCTCCGTAACTTTGTGTGTTCTAAAATGTTTCTACTGCCCTGTAATGTTAGAACACCACTCAGTAAGGTAAAAGCTTGGTACAATGGCAAAGTATCCAGTGAAGTGAAACAGAGGTTTTCTGTGCCTGTCATCCTTCCTACCTTGTGGGAATATGTCCCAAAAAAACCCCCAAACTTCAAAAGTAAAAAGATAAATAAAAAAAAACTACCCTCAAGAACCTCCCATCACTGAATGTCATTCTGTGACAGCCTCTCTAAACAGTGTCAGAAGCTTTCTCTCACAAGATTTTTTTATTGATCCGTGGCCATTCATGTCATGAAAATATAAGTCAAACAAATTTGTCTATGGTTGTTGGGGTGGGAGTTTGCTTCAGCTAGCATGAAAAGAATTAAAAATAGCAATAGGGATGTGGAGGATGAAATTTGTTAACTTGGACTTTCACCAGACATCAGAGTAAATTGTCATGATTTCACCAGTGTCTTAACACTCGCCTTCACATATGTGTGGCTGTCACAGGGGGCTGCTTTTCTAACTGCGGTTTGTAAAGTTGTGCTCCAATTCAACTACTAGAACTGTGGTTTACAAAAAATGTTTAAGAAAAACAAATGCAAATATTATGCCTTGTGTCCTTAATAATCTCCTATTAATGTGCAGATGGAGCACATTGTGCAGGAGCTGTTATGGGTGAGCTGGGAACAGCTGTCTGGCCTTGCTCTGGCTTGAGACTGCAGCCTGCAGGACCCAGATGTGGAGCCTAAAGGACTGCAAATTACACAATCACAGGCAGGGTGTGAGTTAAAAGAGTTGCAGAAATTGCTCTTTTGCAACACACAAGAGGATGTGAGGAAGTGTGAAGGTGTAAATTAAAGAAGTCTTCTATATTAACCTGCACCTCTGCCAAGTAAAATGAGCCAGCTTTAGACTCCTTCACACTCACTTAGGCTCAATTGCACCCACTTACCACTGTTCAACTCGCACTTCCTTCACCAATGTAATAAATACGTGATGTACCCCCTGACAGAGCAAAATACTTTCCTCAAAAGAGCAGTCAGCATCCACCTAATCCAGAGCCTGAACTTACTCATATGTAGCTTAAGAATGTGTGGTTTTTGCCTAGGATAAAAGGTGTGTTGTAAGAATACCCTGCCCGACACTTTCTAAAGCTCCTGTGAACACATGCTGTGCTGGCTGAGGTGAGCTGAGTTAATGTTTGCCTCCAGTCAGGAGCACCATCACGATACATCGTATGTGTGAGGAAGATAGAGTCTGATGCTGGATTGAGATCAAGTCCTATTCATCTTATACTGCCAGTGACCAGAGGAGATATGTATACAGTCTTTTCCACAGATATTTCTTTTTAGTAGGACAGCATCAGAAAGCAAAGCAAATCTAACCAGGTAATTACATCAGGCAGTGAGGGGCTTTCTGCTTTCATACAGAAAACAAGCCCAGTGGGTTGTGTTCATCCTCCAGCTCGATGACAACCAGCTTGACCTCAACAGTTTATTACAAAGAACATGAATTTGGTTCAAAGAATCTATTTCTGTTTTAAAATGAGTAACACAGAAGAGAAGGGGAGTGAAGTTTCACAGGCGAGAAGGGGAGTGGAGTTTATGCTAGATTTTTATTGATGTTCTGTAGATTTTTTTTATGAGTAGCTTTGTACTCAGATGAACACGGGAAGGACCAAACATTGCCTTTTCTTTGTCAGGAAATAGGAACTGGTTTATAAAACAGACCCAGGGTAAAAGTGACAGCACTTGTACCCAATCTTGTCTTGAGGCTGACAACACTAAGCCTGGTTTACAAGTCTATCAGCTCCTCAGGGTGTGGGTAATGCAACTTTAATCAGCCTGTATGTGATTTGGTCCCAAAGGTCTTCCTTAGCGCTTACATCTTATGCTTCTGAGGCACTTTGAAACTTCATTTGGTGCCAATTCCTGTTTCCAAGAAGAGAACCAGAGGGTTCCTGGGGAGATGTTTGTAGTATGCTGCAATAAACACAACCATAAGGTGCATGAAGTACTTCAAGAAAGATGAATTAGTTAGTAGGATCTTCTGAGAAAAGATCACATCTACTTCATTACCTTGCCTTTTATGTGTATGTAAATGACACTTCAAACTGGTTCCACTCACTCTTTCCTTCCCTCTCCCCTGATTGCCTTGAAACAGTGCACTTGTGCAAAAAGACGGTGATGGCATTTTCTCAGATAGGTTAGTGAGAAGCTATGAAGAATGGCTTTCAAGAAAGACTTTCCATCCCTTAGCTCATGTAATTGCATAGTTCAAATGAATTTGAGCTGATGCTGACAGAGAGAAAGCAAAATCCAGTTCAGAAAGAAGACAATGGGTGTCTCTTGAGTCCAACAGGAATTTTTCAGAGGAAATTGCATTTGGCAGGCTGCTTCCTATACTCTACAGGCCTGTGTGAATAAGGGGGTTGCCCTTTTTTAGGACAGCAATGTTGAAACTGAGAAGGTCATGCTAGACACCTGCACTTCCCACATCTCAGGAAAAACACAGGTGAAAACAGTGGAGCAGAGCAGATGTTAAATGGGTTAAATTACTCCCTCTGAAACACAATAATGTATGCATATATTGTTTCTTGCTACACTGGACTGTGGGCACCCTTGTCTTCTCAGACAAATTGAATGGGGTAAGGTCTAGTGCAAGAGAGGTAAATGGGTTAGGACTTGCATCTCCACCCAATCACCTCTGTTCTTTCACCTTTGCTTGACTGAGGAACAGAAATGAAAAGTCATGGCTTGAATAGCTTAAAAGCAATTAATAAAGCCCTGTACAGGCATTAAACATTCACTTTTTCCATGGAGATGAAAAAAAAAAAAGGTTGCTGGCCTTTACCCAAACTCTTCTCCCCTGTTTGCATTGTGGATTTGTCATTAAAATGTTATTTTAAACACCAGGCAGGAAAGGTGAAATGGTACAGAAATTACACACCCTTGCTGAAGAATGCAATGAGTCAATAATGATCCATCCCAGCCGTAATGAGCTGTTCCTGCTCTCATTTACCTGAGCATTCTTAACACTATTTAAATGATGTTGGCTGTAAGAGGTACAAAAAGGAAGAAAAAATGGGGAAACACAATTAGAATATAAGAAAGCAGAAAAGACTGAAGCAAAAAGGAAAAGATTTTAGGTGATTAAGATGTTCAGATTAATTATTTGTAAATAGGAAGTTTGTAAATTCAAAAAAAATCCTTCTATATGGGGGAATTTGTGTTACTTTTTTTCTTAAGGAAAGGATTTTTAAATGTCCTCTTAAGGTAAATTTTTTATGTACCATGCTTCTTTAGATTTATAACAAAATTCCAATTGGCTATTTCAGGAGTGGAGAAAGTGAGGAGGATGTGGGTAGGTTGCTGAAGAGGTGAGATAAGGCAAAAAATGGTAAGGCTTAAGAATATCTGCCTTCAAGGTGGTAATTGAACACAAATGTACTATATTGTGATTAAAAATCTGTACAGACTAAATTTAATTCTGACATAGCCAGTTGGAGATACTGACCTAAGTAGAAATTAATCAAGGTCGAGCAGACTCACCCACAACTCTTTTATTTGCTGTGTAGTGCTGTTGATATACCTGAAGGGTTCATTCCACTGTAGGGACCACGTGTGTTGTGCAAATGCCACTTGGGGACTTTAAATGAGAAGGAGAAGAAGCAGGACTTGAGGGCCACTTCATTTTTTCATATTTCCAGCCTGTTCAGAGATCCATGAAGCTCTCTGAGAAGTGCTCTTGAAAGCACATGTGCTGCCTAGGCTGATCTGAGTGTTTCAGCTCAGGGGAGCACTGACATCCACCTTACATTCACTAAGATAATTTTGTGCTTTTTGGGTTTTTTTGGTGTGTTTCTTTGTTCTGTCAGATTTTTGTTGCTTTTGTTTGAGAACTAAGCTTTATCTGAAGCTATTTTAATGCTTAGAAACATTGATTTTTTTTTTTTGTCTGCCTTACTTTTAATTTCCACTCACTTCTGCATGTTTGCATTTTGCCTGGAAGAGATGCATCTAAATTCAGGCATGGCAGGAAATAACAGAAAGTTTAAATCCCTGAAAACTTCATTATTGTTTTCAGGAGATTTCCAATTCAGTGGAAAAGATAGACCAAGACTGGGGAACTGATTATGTGTTTGTAGATGCCTTATCTATAACAATACTGTTATGTTTCAGTTATTGATCTGTAAGATAGCAAAAACTGTTTCATTGTATGTCTTAATAATTTCTTTGGAAAATAAAATATATCCCATTGATTTTGCTCAGTTAACTGATCTTATATTTGAAGGATATTTTTTTTGGTGGCTAAGGAATGTGAGCATTAACAGAAGACAAGTAAACATGAAAATTTTATTCAGGAGACAATGTTTACAAGTTTTCTTTCTTATTGCTAAATAAATGTTAATGGCGACTAAACATCAAATTCATAGTTTGGTAGGATCTTTTCAATATTTTCATTTTTCTTAGTGATTCTATGTGGAGAGTCCTGAAAGTACTTACGAAAAAAAATCTCTATTTCAGTATCACGTCACCGCTTGCAAAATGATAGTTGTGAGCTGGCAAAAGTTCAAGACTGACATTTAACTTTAGAATTTTTAATTAAAAGCAGAGGTTTTTGTAAGTACAGGGTTCCTAGAGTTAGCCATGAACCCAATAACTAATTTTGGGGCAAGAGATGCAAGTTTCTTTCTTGTGAAGCCACTGTAACAGATTTTTTCAATAGTTTTGGATCCTGTCTCCTCTCCAATATTTTTCAGCTGTAAATATATCTTGTTTTTCTACATTTTCATCATGAGCTCTTGATGCTAACTTTTTTTATATACGAGAAATGGAGAGATAGTGAGAATAGTAGTTAACTTCTCCATATGTCATTTGTCACCGAGAAGATATGATAGAACTAAACACTCCTACACATTCTTTAGTTATTCTGGACTGCTGTACTATGGTCTATATTTTTTTCAAGTGTTGAAAGTAACTTATATACTTTAGATACTGAAAGTGTAGCTTAATTAAGTTATATAATTCATACTTGGAACTTTCAAAGAAAAATCAAAGATGTGGGTGTTTTTTAACAAGAAAAGCTTTGTCAACTTTGCTCTTACAAAGCTTCATCCTGAGCTATATAATATCACTAATATCTTCACTTAAATAGCATTAGGTTTAAGTCATAAGGGAACAGGCAGCTGAAGCATATCCTTGTTATGAGTCAGCCTGAAGATCTATCTCAATTTGTGTCTTGTCTCCAACTTGTACAGCATGTAAGAACTGGTCAAATGTATGTCATCTTTAAACAATATTCACCTTTGCCATTTCATGAGTTAGCACCTTTTGAACTTTGCTATCTCAGCTTCCTTAGCCTGATCCAGTAAGGAGTCACTCGGCAAGGAATGGTAGCTTCAGTCATTTATAAATTCAAGTATCTGAAATTTGCCTTCTTAGGGTTACTGCCAGTATTCTTCATTTTGCTTTGTTTAGATACTGTTCTCTTAATGTTGCTGATGCCTTACATGCTCTCTTTTAGATATTTGTAACTTGGATGTAGCCAAGAAGAGCTTCGCATACTGTTCTAAGTGACAGTTCTAAGAAACAGTTCTAAGAAACAGTGATCTTTTTGGTGATACGATATTAAGCTCAATATTAATTCTTCATCTAGGCTACCAAACTGGGGCCACCTTTGCTGGTTATCTAACCTATAAACTGGCCAGATCACTGTGGAAAGCCAAATTAATCCTGCTTTTGTAAGGGCTTTATCTTTGCCAGTCAATTTTTTCCCAGTTTTCTAATACTAAACTTAAAGGCAAGTTCTGGAGTATTTCAATCCCCATATTACATATTACAGCCCATGGTTTTATGCTTATAAACAGAAAATTCACAAAAATAAAGCAAAGCGATCTAAAACCACTCTATTAAGCAAAGAGAGAAAACTAGAGAAGGTAGAATTCAAACTCACAACCTCAGGGATTCAAACTGTGGCTGGAAATACATTCCAAGCTTCCAAGCCACAGCACCACCTGGTTGTGTGCCAAGAGTGCTGGCTGGACACAAGCTAGCAACAAACCAACAGAGGGAAAGTTAAATTCCCTGGAACTCTCACAGGAGTTCCCTGACAAGCTCTCACGAGCTGACAAGCTAACAAAAGGGGGAAACACCAAATGAAACCACCCCAGACTCTTTTGAGTCCCTAAACAAACTGTAAGAGACCTCTTAACACCCGACCCAGGTGCCAACAGAATACCACTTTTATTCAGTTACTCACGTGCCTCTGTGCTGGATCTGGAGAGTTTTCTGGGCTCTTGGAGCTCCTCTGCCTCCTGGACTGTAGCAATTGTCCCTCCCCAGATGCCAGAAGAGGAGGGTGAGCTGAGCTGGATCTTTCTGAGTCCCCAAGGATTTTTGGAAGCCTCGTTGTCCCATCTGGGGTGCCAAAGAACTGATGCCTGAAGAGGCCACCTAAAACAGAGACTAGACAGGAGTAAGGGAATAAAGGTAGGTATTCATTTGAAGGGCCTTCAGAGGTACCCCCTGGGGAGCCAGAGGCTGTTGCCAAGATGGACTCCAAGATGGACGACAGGTCACAAGTTCTTCACTCTTTTATAGGTTTGGTTCATTTGCATATCAGGGTTAATTCTCCAATTAAAACTTCAATTTAATGATGTAATTCACCTCAGCTTACTTCCCCTTAGAGGCTCTTAGGTTTATACTTTTTGGGCCTCGGACGGTCTGGGTGTCCT
This sequence comes from Corvus kubaryi, assembly GCF_017639235.1. Lineage (NCBI taxonomy): Eukaryota > Metazoa > Chordata > Aves > Passeriformes > Corvidae > Corvus > Corvus kubaryi. The sequence goes on from NW_024582054.1 coordinate 17,071,302, forward strand.
TGAAGAGCAGGCCCGGAGAGGCTTTGTTATGTTTACCTAGCATGAGAGAGCAGAAATTAACAGGCTACAAGAAACTTCAGAGTTACACACTAGGCTTATTCTTGCTTATTCTTAAAAATATAATTCATAATTCTGCAGTTAATTTCATCGTTAATTTCTAGTGAAGCATTTAAACTCAGCAGAGAAATCTGGATAAGAAAAAGCTTTTGTTCATAAAGTATTTTAAAAGAGAAAATTATTTTATTCTTGTTTCCTAACCCTATAATTTCCTCATCCTCAGGAGTCTACGGTGAAATAATTATGTGTCATTTGTAGTACTGACATTTTACTCCTGCTTTTTAATTTGGAAAAGCAAGTAGTGTTTGATGCTTACTATCTGAAATAGGTGCAGGAAGGAAACTTAAGTAAGTATTGAACTTAAGTGAGTTTAATAGGAAACAAAAGGCAAGAGGGATATGGATTCACTTGATCCCACAATATAAATGGAATAAATAGAGACTATTGCTTTCAGAAAAATAAAACAAAACAAGGAAAATCATGGTTTGAGAAGGTTCTCTTTTTGTAGTCAAGTGAATGAAATAGAAACAGCTCTCTTGATACCTTTGAGTTTCTAACTACACATTTAACCTCTAATTTGGGAAAGCAAAACATTTATAGGACATCAAAAATGGTGATTCTTTGCACAGTGTTGTATAAGTGTAAACTTGTTCTTCTGAATTCAGCTCTTATCTCTGTTTTTAGGTGTTCTACATGACCACAGGCAGCTCCTTTCACCTCTCTCTCAACCTGGAGGTGTGGGGCTGTGATGACAATACCACCGTAGACATACTCCTTAAAGCAACATATGCATCAGATTAGTTCAGTTTAGCCATCTCGATGTAAAATTCTAGATTTTCTCCGTAGTTAGTGAAAAGAGATAGATATCTCCAGAAGCAATTAATTCCATTTACCTTTGAAACCCTTCTAATGTGGAAGTAGTCACAGAGTGGTTTCTTAAAGCAGAAGTGTATTCCATATCTTGAAACAAAATTTAGGTGCATGTACCTTGCCAGTACATGTTGAATGCCTCAGTGGGGTGTATAGACCTCAAGCTGCTGAGTGCTAATTTTGAAAAACTTTATTTTAATTCAAAAGTTGTAGTAAAGAAAAAACTTGGTGGGTGTTCCCCCTCCTCCCCCCCACCCCCCACCTTGTAAAATGAAAAAAAATTAACCCTTTGACTATATTAAATCCCCTTTAAGATATAAAACCATTCTAAAAAACAGTTACTGACATGCAAATCTTGGCCAAATAAGTATTTGAGTGACATTCTGCTTGCAAACCATAAACTATTAAAAACAGATACCTCACCTATTGCACTGTCAAGTTTGCACTTTTTTCAGGAGCTACTGTCAAGTCTGTCAAATGGAAACTAATTGACAATCCAATAGAAAATGCTGAATAAGTCCTTTGTAACCTCTTGCTTCCAGAAACCTCAGGGGTCTAGCTGGATTTTGAAATCTGAAACCCCTTATCTGCATTCTGAGGGCATTTGTTCATGTAAACACTTTCTCAGTTCTAGTCAACTGTCTAACTACAGGATTTTCACCCAGAACAGAAAAGCAATTTTGATGATAAGTAAAATGAGAAATTATAAAGTATTGGACCTCCTTTGTTTATACTAAATTTGATTATGCTTCTTTTGTGCTGTAGTCAATGAATTCTGGATTCCAGATCTGGCTGACTTTTTTGGACCACACAGCATCCTGTGGTGTAACAAGAACACTACCATCCCCTCAGTTTCTATTGGACAGCCCCAAATTACCAAAATAAAAATTTGGCCTGTCTGCTAATGTTAAAAAAAAAAAAAATTCCCCAAACCAAACCAACAAACAAACAAACAAAAAACCAAAGCAGAACTCACCCACTGCTTATGACTAGCAACATGGCTGGCTCTGGTCCTGACTTTTGTTCTCTTCAAGGTGTCATGTACACATTGGAGTGCTGGTGGACTGCTGAGAATCCAAGAATTGAGGCGTGGAGTGGAAGAATCCAAGAGTGGAGATTAATTCAGGTTTCTGACTTGAGGAAATTTTATCCCAGACTCTTTTGGTAGCAATGGAAAGAAATGCAGGTTTTTGCAGTTACTACTTTGATTTATTAAATAAACCATCCAGTAAATACTAAGAAAGAGACAATTCAAGAAGTGAACCCACCTAACAAGGCAGAAGTGGGATTTTCAGCTACAATGGAAAAAGAAGTAAGAAAAGCTGTAGGCAAGAAAGGTGAAAGGCTTCATTTGCCAGTTAATTTCAAATATTGTCTTTCCAAAGAAGTCATTGTCTATAAATCATTCACATCCTCAAGGAACATCAGGGGATCATGTCCATCTTTTAAATACTGCATTTCAGCTGAGAGCCTGAAAAGGACTTCACAAATAATGGATTAAATTTTTATAGTCTGTGAAGACAGGTTTTAAAATCCCTTATGAAATCTATTTTTCCTTCCTTTCTACAAGTAAAAAAACCAACCAGCTAATCTAGGGGAATCCAACTGAGATAGCAAGACCTTTCCAGTGCAAGAAGACATGAGTTGTATTATCCTGCCTGTGACTTATTAATTGAACTAAATGTTTGCTACACCTAGAAGAACTGTAAAAAATTAAAATATCCAGATGCTGCAATGTTTAGATCCTGTTTTCCTTCCTGGTAGCTTAAAAGAAATCCTATAGCAAAAAGTTCAATTAAATCTTTGATATATAATAATAATAAATAATTTCAGATGCTACATATCAGCTATTTTTATATGGTTTTTCATTTGAAAATATTTTTAAATTTCCCCATCATTTTCAGCTTCCGTGATCTGTTCAGCATTTGATACCAACCATTTTTGCTATGAATTAAAGAAGCTAAGTGTCAGAACAGAGCTGATGTTAAAGCCTTCAGTCTTAGAGCCAGACTAACATGAACCTGGTTCTGTTTATCAGCAAAATCTTTTGTTGTCGACTGTTTCAAATGCCAGAGCTCTTTTAAATACCACTAACATTGCCAAAGCTTCATTTAAACATGTATTAGGAAGGTAATCCTTCAATCATAAACTTGCCACTAAGACATAAAGGGGATGATTACTGACATTCTGTGCCCTTTTCAGAACTACCCAAGGGAAACAACATAATGAATATCCTGGGCTCACAGTGACCCCAGCCTCTTCATAGGAAAGCTAAGGAAAATAAACCAAAATTATGCCAGCAACCATTTCCCTCCTTGTTCACCTTTTATTTTACTTTAGACCACAGGCAAAAGAGTTGTGCCCACAAAGTATCTTTGTTTAGGTGGCTGTAGTTCTTATTAGTTACATCTTTGTGGGGGAAGCAAAGTAGCAGAGTATGACATCTAGTTTAAGTCTCTGTCAATGGGTATTATACTGGGAGGAGATTATTCTTATTAATTTCAAAATGCTCTAACTTGCAACTCCCCTTTCCCACAGTCTTGCACAGCTAAATAAGGAGCACAACTAATTGTCCGTTGGATGTTTGATTTAATACAACAGTGCTGCAGGCAGCAGCATGTCCTGCTGAGATGTTAAATAATGGCTGTTGCAGTACCAAGCTCAATATAATTGAAAATAAAAATCAATAAATGCACCCTATATCTCAAAAATGTAGCTGAATGCATCCTGAAAATCAGCTGAACTTATATGACAAGCAGATAAATTAATTTGCAACAATGCTGTAACTATTTAATTCTGAATTCATCAGAACCCTCTCTTTCCACTGCTTGCTTACTGGTTTTGCTTTACAATAATGCATCTTTTCATTTGGAGAATCAGAGTTTAAAAAATATCCTCAAGACGGCCACTATAAAACGATGTGAAATTTGAATAGTTCATTTCACCACAAAAGCTTTGCAAATGCATATTAAAAATGCTCATACCACCTAGGAAGCCAGGCAGTTATTCCTACTGTCAAGTACCCTGGTCAAAAAAACCCAAGTAACTTGAAAGTCACCTCCTAGGACTTGTTAGCACAGCACAGGACGAGCTGGGTCAGACATCGATGGAGCTCCTGAGTCTGGGGAACTGAAATCATCATGGCTCTGCGCAGCAGGTGCTCTCAGGATGCTTAAGGAGGACAAACACTGTGAAGAGGTGACAGTGGTGCTTGCAGTTCAGTGTTGCATGCAGTTCAAGTCTCCTTGCTGCGTGCTCCCACCTCCAGTGTCAACCCAGCTGACAAAAGACAGAAGTAGGAACTGGCCCAAATTTACTCTGAGCCTGAGGTACTCCTGGCATCACTGCCTGTGCAGGTGTGCTCAGGGTCACTGAGTAACACTGACACAATGTGGAAGGAGGAGAAATGCCATTCTACAAGAGGCAAAATGTCTCCATGAAAAATGAAGCTATTAAGTCCCACAACTTGATGGTTTGTTAGCTGAAGGGTTATGTTACTTTCTCGCTCTGCTTTGCTGCTTGTCTCTGTAAGAAGGTTTCTATTTGCTAGGGGAGCATTTCACCATTAGACTAAATCCCCTGGAACTGCACAAGTTACCTCAGGGAAAGATTTGGCACCATGATCAGTGGAAAGCTGTAAGTGCATGTATTGCTCTGTTCCTTCCTGTAGTGTGGAAAGCCCTCTGCCTTCCCTGAAGGGATGGCTGAAGCTTTAGTCCAGGTGTTCAGATAGTCCAGATTTGTCACCTGTAAGTAGATCTCTGTGAAACTCTGTATTTTCCTCCTCCTTTTATTTCAGCTATTTTGCTTCCTGTGAAAGTCCTCTGCACCAACTTGTTTATAAAAGAAATATGTATAGGAAATGGATAAACTTTAAAATCATATTCTGATCTTGAAAACATTAGTGTAAGTATGACCTTATGAATGTAACAATGCTGAATAATGTAACTGAATTTGCATCACTGAAAATGACATCTACAGTTAAATTTTTGAACTTTTTTTTTCATCTTTACTCTCATCCTACTGAGCTAGTTATTCCCTTTTAGAGTAGTACAGGAACATCCGACTCCACAGCTACAAGGAACCAACTAAATCAAAATGTCCAGTTTTCTGTAGCTTGCAATAGATCTAGACATGTTCCCAGAAACCAGCTGCCACTAAAGGCAAACAGCTCAGAACTATATTTTCTTGCAGCAAAAGGGAATCTGGCAGAAGCTAGAGTGTGCTTGGCATGTAAGCGTACAAGCAGAAGAAAGTTAAAAAGCTAAAACCATGACTGGGTTATAGGTTAAAAATACTTAAAATATTACTGAATACGCACATGCTTTTACTGACACACTGAGGGTGTCAGTGATCCGTGATGTATTTGTGACCAGCAATTTCTGCCTTAGTGGAAGGCAGTAAAGAGGGGCAGTAAAGTAGGGGAAGGCAAATATTTAGTTATTTCAAAGTGAAATCTATGACTTTTTTTTTTTTTCTTTTCTGAGTGATGACTTTACCCTAAATCTATGGGACAAACTACTCAGGATGTATTCAGCCATGGTGGGTAACCCAGCTGACAAAAGACAGAAGTAGGAACTGGCCCAAATTTACTCTGAGCCTGAGGTACTCCTGGCATCACTGCCTGTGCAGGTGTGCTCAGGGTCACTGAGTAACACTGACACAATGTGGAAGGAGGAGAAATGCCATTCTACAAGAGGCAAAATGTCTCCATGAAAAATGAACCTACTACGTCCCACAACTTGATAGTTTGTTAGCTGAAGGGTTATGTTACTTTCTCGCTCTGCTTTGCTGTTTGTCTCTGTAAGGTTTCTATTTAATTCAGTTACATTATGCTTTTAAATATTTCCCCTAACTTCTATAGATAAAGCATATACAAAGTGAAGTGGGAAAAGTCATGGAATCTGACTAGTTCATTATTTTGAGTCTATTACTAAAAATAATTCTAGGATAAAATAATAACAACAAAACAAAAAATAACAGGAATGAAGTAATAACAACAATAACAAAAACAACAACAACAATAATAATGATAATGAATAATAATAGGGAATAATAATGAATAATAGGATTTTCAGATAGTTTAGATTTAAATCCAGATTTAGAAAGCTCTCAGTTGTGGTCAGAAATTCACCTACATCCTATGCAATATGCAGTCTACCTTTTATACCATTTTCACATGCCTTTGCAGGACCATGCACAATGGTGCACGATACATGTGAAAAGAGTTTACTAAATCACACAGTCACCAATGATGCAATAATTAATTATACCCTTTCATTAGAATATCCCTAACTTTGAGAAAATTTTAACTGGTTTCAGGATTTTCACTCTGTAGCTTGGTAATCTGTCACTGAAACGCATGCCTCTCCCAGAATTACATCCCCTTTTTTGCATCCACTTGGATTATTTCCTGTTCTCTCAATGCAGTAGCAGCTGGAGCCACTCCTGGCGGCTGCACCCTGTACTTCACACAGCTGCCTCCATGGCTTTTATTAATGTTTTCCATTTCTCATCCTGTTTTCTCACTGATGACTCTGGCAAAAGAGACACTCTCTCTATTGCAGTAAAAAGTAACACAATCCTAAACACCCATCTCAAAATAGCTGAGAGGCTTTGTGGCTCAGATGCAGGAAAGCAAAATCAGTGCCTACTGCTGCATGTTCGTATGCCTCAGAATAGGCTGCAGGTTAGAAGGCAACAAGAGCGCTTTGTTTCTATTCTTATTTTTTTAAAGTCCATTATGTTAATAAGAATTCCCGTGCAACCGTGGTACCTTGCCAGAAAGCTACTTGTAGGGCCACTGCCTCCCTCCAGGTGTCACTGCCCTCTTGAGTACTGAGCCTCCGGACAGCAGGCACTGATTGAGCCATCAATAAATCCAAATCAGGTCGGCGTGTGCAGTCTAATAGCTGATTTCATTACACTGAAGTGACAAGGCGTAAGCTATCTGGTCTGAGGAATGGGATTGATTTCACCAAGGGAAGCAAAACCAAATGTAATATTAATCAATAATCCAAGACAAATCACTGTGAGCCTATTAACTTGATTTTTAATTCTGAGGAACAATTTGTCATTAGTTGGAATTCTGGACTGTTTTTTCCTTACAAGTAGTGCATTGTAGGAGGACACAATTGAGTTCACAATTGTTCTTCTAGAGGCAGAAGTTTGTAAATGAAGGGATTATAGACACAAACAAATCCATTCATAATTAGTCTTCCTCTCTTTCAGGACAGTAATAATGACTAATGGTAACCATTTCTTGAGTCCATTTAGTTAATGGAATCATATTATTGGTTTAGTTTTATAAAATTTTGTAAATTTATTTCAGCTGCAATAGTCTATCAGGCAGTAGATGCCATGCCAAGAATCTTTGAAGTGCTTTTCTTTGAGATGAGATGGAATAATTGGAAAGGTTTTGGCCCCTTGAAAGGGGACACATTTTACATTCAAATGTCCAACCAAACCACTACCATAGCATTTGCTTAAGTTGGTCATTTGGACATCTATAAATCATCTCTAAAGCCATAGGTGGCTGAGGTTCTTCCTAGAATCTAGGGTTTTTCCCTAGAAGAGTTCCTCTAAAACTCTTCTTATGATCTGCACATTCCCTTTGAAAACCTCAATTATATTAGGGAAGCAGAAATTTTAAGGCATGGTGGAATACAGAAAAATGGTTGGGTTTGTACATCACAAAAATGTCTTCAACAGACTGGTTACAGAAGACAGAGATTTTTTACTGTCTTGATATAATTTCCAAAATTTACTTTTCTGTGCCACCTGGGAAATCCCAAAGATTAGGCAAAGTGTAACAACATCTTCAATTACAGCAAAGAGCCAGCATGTGCAGGTGCTAGCAGTGATGCAGAGAAGAAAAACACTGAACAGGGGGAGATGGGCCTCCTCTATTGCTGCCTTATTGTCATGAAAAATGACGAGAAAATGTGGTTGCTTTTCATGCTGTTCACTGAAAGGCAATGAAATGAGGTAACTTATGACTTGTATTCTTCTCTTGTTGCTGCTGTTATAGCAGTTGTATAAGCAGGAAGCACTTTCCATTTGCCCCAGCTTTCCAAATGTCCACTGAAATAACAAGAGACGAGAGAGTAAGGTGGGGAAGGTTAGAGGTGGGAGGGAGAGCATGACAGGTAAATTTTTGTGTACTTCAGAGAATGGAGCACACATTGTGGGCTAAATATACTCTTGATATGGGTGTTCTTCAAAAGAAGAGAATTGCAGGTCTCCTCCATGTGTGTTTGTTTTTACGGCTCCCAGAGTCCAGGTCCTGCAGTGTTCATGATGCAGCACAGCCATTTACTGTTTCCTAGATGGTATGGTTTTTCCAGAGACAACTATGGCCAGCTGCAAGGTTCAGCTAAAACCTCAAGAAGCCTTGCTGAAAATGGTGACTACGTGAGTTTGGCTGAGGAGAGACAACCCAGGTGAGGAGATTTTTCCACAAATTTCAAGAGTGCTTTTGGCAGGGAATGTGGGACAGCACAAGAGATTTAAAGAAATAAAATCCGAGGTGCTATTTGGAGGCTTTACTTTCACAATCATATTAAAAATAAAAAATACAATAAATATAAAACATAAGTTAATAAAAGTTTAAAAAGAGCATGAAGCCCAACTACTGCCACTTTTCCCTGTAAATGCGAATGTATTTAATTTAGTATCTCCTGAAAGCTCTACTCAGATGCAAGATGTGCATTGTTGGTGGTTTGTTTTTCTTCTGCACTCAAAAGCTCATGACACTTTTCACTGCCTATGAGAGTCATACAAGAGCCAAATAGAGAGCTCTGTGTTTTGAGTTTGTTTTTCTGTCTTTGTCTGGAACAGTAGAAGCCCTCAGGAGCTAGGACCTGAGGCTGGCTGCAGCTCTCAGAGAGGAAATTATCATCGAGTGATGCTCTTGGGTGGCAAGGAGAGCACACTGGAATACAGAGGAGCTTCTCTGAATAAGCTTTTGAGAGATTGGGTATCTTTGTGGATTGGCTCTTTTGCTTTTTTGAATCTTTCATGACTCCAAAGCTGGATGTCCCATATTTCTCTTGCCCACACTGATCTCCCCCTTTACAGATGTTCAGTTCCCATTAGTCATACTATTGCCTTCAACTACTTTTTTTTTTTTTCAGAATTGCTGTCTTCTCTGCCCTTCTGTTCAAGGAGAAGTTTGAAATTTTTCTTGTTCTCAGAGCAGTTTTAAGGAAGAACTTACAGCTCAAGCACCTCTCTCTTGCCCACATAATAACATTATAGGGTACTTTCAGTACTAATCTAAGATTTAGGAACTCCAGTCCAAGGCTACAGCTTGTATTTTGTACATAATTCTTGAATTTTCTGTAAAGGCTTGAAGGAGCTCTAAAATGTTCATCCCAGAAATGTGAAGCATGCTGTGTGGGCATTCATCTTTTCTTTCCCCACCAATAATGAAGTCTGTTTGAAGAGCAGTCCAGTGATTCAACAGTGGACTGCAGTGAGTTTTCTGGACCTGAGGAGCTGAGACTAAGATGTGCAGTGAAGTGGAAGAACACAGATGGTAAGGTACCTGACTGGTTACTTTGTGGTTTAAAAAGACTGTAGGGAGATTGAACCTCAGAAGATGAAAATCAACTGTTGCTAATCCCATATGATATTGCAGGAGGTATTCTAAAGCTGCCCATAAGCCTAGATACAGCTTCCATTTAGCAAGGGAAGCTGCAAGCACATCTCTGGCTATACCCAGAGACTTTTTTTAAGACTTCAGTGTCCCATGGGACTGATTATAGTTAAGTAAGATATCAGTTTAGTGGTAGGTGGCTTCATATGAGCATGTTCAATGTCTCTAAGCACAGGCTGCCAATGAAATTCTGTGTGGGCAGACTGGCAGCTGGTGAGAACACAAGCTGTATGCAAAGCCTCCTATTGCATAAGTCACTGGCTGTTGCATGCAATGCCCTACTGGAATTCATGGTTGCTTTCGTTATGCAGCCAGCTCTTAAGAACAGAGATATGAACAAACAAAATTATACTTCATTTAAACCAACAAGCAAACAAAACACAAAAAAAACCCCACAAACAACCAAGAAAATTCTGTCAGGAACTCAGCACATTATATTCAGATTGCATAAAACAGTGCCCTGGCACTTCTCCTAAAGGATGACATACCAGTTTTCTACTGGGGCATACATAATACATATAGTAAATGTCCTGCTTTCAAGAAAAAAAATTATGTTGGGTGTTACTTTACAAATTAATTAACCATCCAGTTTAACACCAGTCTCCAAACTTCAGGCTGTGGGAGCACAGTTGATGTCATCTAACTTAGTGTTATTTGCAGCATAAAACTCCTAGTTAGTCATCTTAGATTCCATTTGCAGGGAAAAAAAAAAAGCACTTGTTGGCTTCTGTTTGACTTATTTCAGAAGTCTGCCTTGCATTACTTTGGATATTTACATGCAGGTGCAGGCAGTTCATTGCAGGATCTACATTTCTAATGAATACAAGACTAAAAACCCCAAATCATAGGAACTATGCTAAGGATGTCTCCTTTACAGACTATTTTATTTTTTGAAGGTCTCCTAATGCATTCTTTTCTGCAGTCTGCACTGGCTTGTTCACTTGTTGCCCACCTTGAAAATAAGCAGAAAGCTCAATCATATTTGCCTTCCAGCTTCTCTGAGTGCAAACAAAAATCCAAACCCCAGCACAGTTTCTCTTATGATTGGGTATCAAGGAAAATGATATTACATTGAATCAATTTTAATGATTCTTTCCAAAAAGGACAGAGAAATCATTCTGTAACTTCCCTGGAAGACTATTAAAGTAACAAAGAAAATACTAAAACCAAATAATCAAAACAGGCCTTTAAGTTTGTGAAATCACTATAATTAGGACAAATACACACAACTGTAGTGGGTTTCTCTTTTTCCCCCTCAATTATGTTTAATGAGTTAAGATGGGCTTTTAGCTAATGATAGCTTGGGATTGTCCAAACATTCATAATTAATTAGACGAGTATAACTGAAGAGATGTATGTATTTAGAAGTCAGAAGAATTTTGTTTTGAATATGATTATGAAATTACAAAGTGTTATGACAACAAAAAGAAACATCCCAGTAATAATTTTCCTACAGTGTGGTTAAATATAAAGTCACTAAATTTTTCTTTGTGGATAAGAACAAATTTTTCATTGTGAATATAAAGACACACTAAAGCAAATATCTTAGAATTTTATAGTACTCTTGAAGGTGTTCGTACATAAGAGAGGGCTTTTTTCCTAGTATTTGCAAATACAACAGGGTGAATTAGTGGAAGGAAGCAACTAAAGATGAATATTAGAAAATATTTTCTTTTGCATTGGGGTCAAATAGGGTGTGAGACTGAGTCTCTGAAAGGACGTAAAAACAGCTAGGCTTTTCAAATTGAGCTCAGTAAAACAACAGAGCAAACATATCGTGGGAATCACTGCCTCACTGCCTTAAAGATAGGAGCTACAGCTACCCAGGTACAGACGAGTGAGGCACACAAGCATGCAGTACCTATCTTGCCTCTATTACCCTTTCTTTTCCAGCCTTTCCATATTAATAAAAAGAAAAAGAAAGATAGGTACTAGCGGTATTATTGGTGCTTAATTAAAACTTTCATGGGTCTCCAAATGCAAGATTCAAGTGCCTAGCTTTGCTAAGCTTTCTTAAGTTCAACTCAGAATTTTGAAGAGTGAGAGAGCTGTCAGAAATGCTTTTATAATAACTTTGTGATGACCTAATCTCTAAGGCTACCTTAGTCACAGAATATGTCAGCTAATTTTTGTGGGTTGCTCTGATTCATATCATCTTGGAAAGACACCATTATGCCAGCCTTGGCTGGCAGGAGCTCAGTCAAATCACCTCTCAACATGCCCTTTATTATCAAGAGATCAGGAGCTGGAACGGAATAACACTGTAGGTGCCTAAGTGGCTGTCTGCCATACAGCTAAGCTAGGAAGACGAGAACAAGAACAAAGAATAACCTTGGGTCCACAACTCAGGCACACTGTGCAAGTCCTGTTCCCTGACATTTTGCAATCTGCTTTGTCTTTTGCACCTGTGGAAAGAGATTGTGAAGCAGCCATAATGTCAGATGAGAATTCTGTATTCCTTCAATAACAAAAGGGACTGGCTCTCTACACGGCCTGAGAGAAAAAGGGCTTTACCAGGTCAGATCAAAAATAGCCTAATCCTGGATTCATTCTATTACAATGGACAATAGCAGGAACAACAGAAAAGAGAACAGAAAAAGGAGATGCAAATAACAATAATTTGCCCAGATGTTCAAAGCAGCAAGCTGTCCAATAGATAGCCAATCCCTGAACTCCCAAACCAGAGTAAAGCAAAAACCTCCACACACTCAGACTCTACACAGGAATCAGATATTTTTTTTTTAAATTCTAAGGCAGTGGGATTCACAGTTGAAATGGACTCAGGAGCACTGTAAGATATTTGACAACCAGGAACTATGGTTGCAGTTTAGCCCATGTGCTTAAAATTAATGCACACTCTTATTTTCTGAATAGCCCATCAGTGTGTGCAGACAAGAGAAACCAAGCCAAAAAATTAGCAGGCTGTCTCTTAGGGGAACACTTCAGCAGTTTCTAATTTTTCGTGTTTGTTTCAGCCTTTCCAAAGTATTTCATACATATTCTTTCTTTTCCTCCTCTCTCTTTCATATCTCTTTTTCAAAATTTGAATGTAGCCACTGAAACACCACATTCACTATCACCTCTAAGCAATGCCTCCTCTGGCAATCTGCTGTGTTTATAACTAATGAATTTACAATTTCCATTGTTGTTGCATTCCTTCTACTGTTCACTTTTCAGTGTTGAACGCACCGACTCACTTGTTCACATAGACCTGTGTGACTCCACAGCCCAGTTTTCCTACCTGAGGGGAGGGGGTAGGATGGTACTGTTGTAGCTGTTGTGCAGGGGAGAGCTTCCTTCGTCTCAAGTGAAATAAAGTAAGCTGGAATGGGAAGTGCTTTACAAATTCACTCTATGGGAGACAAACTGACTTAGCAAATAAAGACTTTCACCTCTAAGTCACCAGTTTGAGGTCAGTTTCTGGTGCATGTCAATAGGAACTTAAAAGCTTTACCACCCTGTGACTTCTCTGCAGTTTCAAATTTAAAGAAATGACAGTCTCAGGCTAGTTTCTCATAAACACCATCACCGCTGTCACTGCTAATTGGGCACTTGCTGGAAGCATTGGCAGAGCAGCAAAAAGACTGAATGAGCCATTGACATTGAACTCACCTCTCATTGCTGCATGTTCAGTGAGGCTCTTTGCTGCTGGCTTTGTGCTGCCTGTGTGTTGGTAGAGGTAGACCTTGTAAAGTCTCTTTCTGCCTTCTTATCTTGCTTTGGGAACCCAGCTCTTTAAAAATTGTGTTTACCATTTATAACTTATGTGTCACTGTCATTTAATGTAATTTTGAAGAGGTAATCATCAAAGAGTAATGGGTAAGAACTATGGGAAAATTTTGGTTTAATGTCAAGAAAAACATTTTGAGAACAATATATTGTGGTTTTAATAGTGTGTGTGACACAGTCTGGCTGACTTAAACTCTAGACATATCCCAAAATATATAAGGCTTGAAGCAAGGCCTTTTGAAGCAAAGCTTACTTCCATAAATTATATGAGTAAAGATGAACCTCTGTAGCAAGTTCTGATCTATAACTTCCCCCAGGAATAATCTCTTTCTACTGTATTCCTCTAATTACAATCCAAACTGATCAGCTCTCTCATTACCAAAAATACCCCAGTAATAAACAAACACAAAACAACACAAATACACCCAAGCCCATCTAAACTCAAAAAAACCAGGTAATTTTTTCATTTTATTATGAATATCACTGCATATTATATTTTTTCATCTTAGAGACAGAAGAAAATTTAGACTCTCAAAATCCAGGATGGGTCAGAACACCTCTGATCTTTAACATTCTATATATTCTACTGCTCGAAGAACTTATTTTACAAACACTTCTATTCCTCAGTGAAATTAGTTCCTCAGGTCAGGCAAAATCCTAAGTATCTGAGGCTCAGTCACATTTAAACTTTAAGGTTCCTGATCATTCAACACTAAATCGGGGGTTTTATAATATACTTGCAAAAACTGATAATCAAACATCTTTCTGAATCAAAGGCCTCAGCAAACAGAATACATCTTGCATTCTCAGGTCCTATGCTCTTGCACTTGAGAATACATCTCACTCACCTGCAATCTGCATATTCCTAATTTCTTTCCACACAGAAACTCCTGTATAGAGTCTGCTCTGACCACAGTTTTGTGGGACGTGGGCTAGGGAGAGAAATTAAAAAAACCCCAAAGAATGAAGGGTTATTGTTAAGAGGGAGAATCAGGGAAATGTTTACTTTGTGACTACTAAAGGGGTTTAAACAGGAGATAAATATCACATTGTCCAAGGTGGTACAGAATAAGAAGTTGACCAACACTCAATCTGCTAAACTAGTATGAACAATTTGCTGTCTTCAGCTTTCAGTCTAACCTGGACAGAGATAAATAGGGCAGAAGAATAAATGTGTGTCAGCCTCATGTGTGTATCTGACAGTTCAGTTTATTAATTTAGGGCAATGGAGGTGGCCTTGCAGTTCTATGACTCCCTGTAAATGACAATGGCTGAGGAGCTGGTTCTTATCTTGTTCTGCCAGCCCTGAGGCACTACAGAAATTACCAACAGAGAGACAGGGCAGATCACTTACAAAAAATTTCTTGGTTTATCTCTAGCAGTCATTTATTCTGTCAAAGTGCAACTGAGATGAGCTTTTGAAGGTATATTTTGTACCTAACTCTATGGGACCCAATAAGACGCATCCTGGAGTCCTGAAGGAATTGGCTGATGTAGTTGTCAAGCCACTCTCCATATTTTACAAGACATGGCAGTCAGGTGAAGTCCCAGGTGTTGAAAAAAGGGAAACATTTTTTTTTACCCATTTTGAAAAAGGGTAGAAAGAAGGACCCTGGGAACCACCGACCTGTCAGCATCACCTCTGTTCCTGGGAAGATCATGGAACAGATCCTCTTAGAAGCTACATGAAGACAAATGGAGGACAGGGAAGGGATTTGGGACAGCCAGCACAGCTTCACCAATGGCAAGTCCTGTCTGACCAAGCCAGTGGCCTTCTCTGATGGAGTGACCACACCAGGGGACAATGGAAGTGCTACAGGTGTCATTTATATGGACTTCTGTAAAGCCTTGGACATGGTGCCCCACAAAATCCTTCTCCCTAAATTGGAAAGAGATGGATTTGATGAGTAGACTGTAAGATGCATAAATTGGTTGGGCAGTCACAATCTCAGTTGCTCAATATGTTCTAAAGAAGAAAAAAGTTGTCCTGGAAAGTAATTTTGACAACAGGACATAGTTTTTGCCATTCAAAAATAAAAATTAATGTATGATCAATTTTGAGTTAGTGTAGGTTGACATTTTTAATCTCTGGAGAGGAGGAATCACCTGTTAAGAAATGCAGGAGATACTAAGTTCCTTTCATAAGGACTAGGCTTCCCACTGTGTTTAAAGCTATATTCTCAAAATTTTGGTACCTCTTTACATGATTTTTTCTCAAGTTGAGAGCACCCAGATGATTTTTCCCCTGATCTTGCCCAGCACCTTTGGAAAGCAGCCTTAGGGGAAGCTGCCTGCTCTACCACAGGGAGTGTCTGCCCTCAGCTCTGTGGGCTGTTACCTCCTGTCAGGACTGGATGGATGACAGAGGGCTCCAGTCTCCTCTGCACCTTTTAGATGTTCTTTGAATACCCATCCATAAGAAATTTCTGGCTTTTGTGATACATACACATACCTCACATAGTAGGTCCTGCCAATGAACAGGGATTTTAAGTACTGCATCAAATTTAGTCCTGTTATTAATGAGTTCACAATTCTATAAATTTTTATGCAAGTGTTTTATCACAAAACCTTGTAAATTATATTTTTCATTCCTCTGAAAGGGTTGGATACTATTTTTCTTATTTTGTAATGAAGAAGAGATTTTGACATAACAAATCTCTGTCAAAGAAGAGGGAAGCCCTTAATACTGGAATCTAATTTTCTGCTCAAACCCCTCTCAGACTGGTTTGCATTAGTAGAGGTAAAGATTTTTCTCTGTTTTGACAGGGCACCCTAACTTAACCTGCAGCATGAGTGAAGTGGCAGTCAGATCACTCTTCAGTGTGAATATTAATGAGAACATTCATAATAATCCTTCCCTTTGACAGTGGAACAGGAGCTAAAGTCCAACAGCAGGATCAAACAGGGTGGCATGGTACATGCATCAAACCATCTGGCTAATGCATAGCTCAAGGAAATGAGCCAAAACATTTCAGTCAAAACTCTTCACTGGAACAGTAATAGCCCATGAGTTCCTTTTCCCTAAAAACCCTGGAGGCAGAACAAAATATCCTGTCAAAATACATCAGTGCAGTGGAGCAAGAAAAACAAAAGCTTCAGACAGTGCATTTGACCATGTGAAGGTGTTTGTTTATTTCACAAAGAATTTTTTTCTACTCTTCTTTTTGCTCCCTCTCCCTCACCTGCCTTCTGTGTCTTTCACCTTCACATGTACTTTGGGTTTGGCTTTAACAGCCCATTAATTTATTGAATAAAACTATGTTTAATTTAAAGACAGTGTTTGTTGCAAAACTTTGTTTCTTGTAGTTGTTCATTGTTATGTGACAAACTCAGTAGCTGAACTGACTCCTATCATTTCCCTAATCTGCTGCAAAGAAAGTCAGGTTTCTAAAAAATTTTTCTGCTAAGGACATCTTCCTGGATCTCGAGGCTTAAATATAAATCCAAATACTATATTATTATATATATGGTTCCTCAGAACTGATACTGGTCATGATGTTAGTACATCTTTGGTAGACAAGCATGTTGTTCTTGGTATTAATAACTGAGTGTTGTCTTACTTAGTGAAATTGCCATGGTCCAAAAAGCCCGGATAATGAGTTTCCAGCCCATTCTAAGATGTAATACTAATGGACATAAAATCGTAAGAGGAGATAGACAGATGCCAGCAGCCTCCAGAGCTCCCAGTGGCATTAAAGCCCCTAAAAATTATAAATGTACAGTTTTACACACAGATCTCAATGTTCTTTAATGCTCAGGAGTGTTTCTGAATAGGACACATTTGATGGCTTTTTAACACATTAAGTGACAGACGCCAGATATTCTGGACCTTCACTGCTGAAAATCTAACCACAAAGGATGAACTTGCAAATTCCATTCTTTCTCCATTAATCACTAACATGCACAGGCTGGCATATCAAAATGGTATAGCAGGTTAATACAGAAGTACTCTGAAGAAATGCCATTTTTAGTGTTCAAGTTTGGAATGAATAGCCAGTGCTGGTCAGTTTCAGGGAGCTAGTGCATAGAAAAAAACATGCTGAGAGGAAAATCCAGACTGTACCTGAAATGGGAAAGAATAAAGCCTGTCAAACCCAAAGTCTGTCCTGTTGCCAGGAGGAGTTCTGCAGATTGCTGTCTCTTAGGACAACAAGTTTTAGGAGCAAACTGGAAAAGTTTCCAAGGCAAGCATAGGACTGCACAACTAATTGCCATGTGCTGCTGTATGATGCAAGAGAGATTTAGCTGAGACCTGCAATGACCCATCAAGCCATTTTACAGTATAATGTAAAGGGGAACTGATTACTGATCTGGGAGCCATGGAGCTCCTGCTTAGGTGAATTTGCAGGCAGGAATGGGTGATTTAGTGTTTTGCTGGAATTGGTCTCTGAGAATAGCTTTTTCCCCAAAATAGACTTACCCATAAGATCTTCATAGCATTAAATAGAATTCTACTGATGAAAAGCTCAGAATCAATTCTGCACACATTTTGAAGACTGTCCTTAAACTTTAACACAAAAAACTCCACCCAAACAAGACTGTTTTGTTTAAAACTGAAGTGGTTTCAAAGTTCATTGAAATATTTTTATTGTTAAATTATCTCAAGCAGCTTTTTGAAACAACTAAAGACCAGAGATATTTGTTTGGAAAAAATTTCTATCTGCCAAACCTTTCTGAGCTGAAATTTAGTGGTGCTGAAAAGGTCAATGATGTTTGGGTTCTCAATGAAATCTATTTAATACCGCTGTCCTTTCACTCACTGAAGTTTTCATGAGAACTGTTGTATTTCCAGGACAGTTCTTGTTGTTTGTAGATGAAAAGTGCAACTTCAGAAAAAAGGGGGAGGATTTGGGAGTTCTTTTAAGATTTGCTGCAGTTTTTTCAAGTATTTTTCATTTTAATTTTATTTCTTTTTGATTTTTTATCCCAAAAGTCTAAGTAACTTTTGATTCAAAGTATATGGCTTCTCTTGACATAGGGAAAGGTTGACTGTCGCACACTTTAAATATTTATAAGCTTACATACTAGATAGAATAAGTTCACCAGCCTAATGTCTAGAATCACAGACCTTGTTCTGCTTGATGTTGTTTATTAAATGTATTGCCTACTATGGCTTTGAATAGCCTTGTTTAATGTGCTGTTCTCCAATACTAGATCATCACTGATAATAATGTTGCTACTGCAGATAATGCAACCATTACTACTACTGCTATTTTGGAAGCACCAGTAATATGCAGCTCAAATCAGAGCATTTTTTGCTTGTAAGGTCAGCACAAAAAACCCAAATGTCCCCAAAAAGGCCACACAAATGAAATCTAGTAGTAGACTACTCTAAAGTGCTGAAATTCCCCTTCTGATTTTTGTGTAGTGAACAACTTTCTCATGAGGAATTAAAAAAACACACTTTACCTGAAGAATCAATAAGGAAAATCACTATCCCAGCCTATCATGTGTCTTCTGTTATGCAACATCCTGTTAATTTCAAATGGACATCCATAATGAGTTGCAATGAAGTGTTTAAAAAGGCTCTTATCATTTTTATTCTATTTCACTACCTCATTTTTTTACATGTTCATAAAATTCTTACATTTATTCTCCTAATTAATCATAATTTCATGCCTAGTCTGAAGATGCTCAGTACTTAACAGGGTTGTTTTATCTGTGTCTAGATCAGTTTTTGTAATTATGTCTGTTTCAGAAAATGTGTTGTGAGAGCAATATAGCTAGTATTCTGTCACTAAAAATATCAGTCTATCCCTATCACTTTTGTACTTAAAAACCTTAAAAAATACTTTTAAAATAGTCTCTGTTAACTAGTGAACATATCAAGACAGTCTAAAAACAAGATCACCGTATAATTTTCTTTATATATCTCTATATATCCCTATATATTTTTATATAGGGATATAACTTTTAAAAATGCATCAGAACTTTTATAAATTAAGGGCTGACATTATGAAATCCTTGTAATTCTGAAACTATTTTTGTAAATGAAGCAAAGTACTGGAAAATATTTCATTCACAGTCTTTAAAAGCAAATTAGGACTTTTCTATATAACATATTTCTCTATTATGCCATACTTGAGTGAGGAAATTTACCTTTTTTTTCTCATATTTTATTCATTTGTATATAAAAGGATGTATTCCAAAGTTAAAATTAATAATATCTGCTGCAAATAATGGTGGGTTATCAAAATTCAAGGAGTTTGAGATTAATGTAATTTTTGTGCTTTATACCTATAAACTCACAGTAGTTTTTTGAACATAATTAAGCTGAAATAAGCTCATTTCATTCAGGTAATGTTGATATTTGCATGGTTTTAAAGTATTAGTTGCTGCAATGAACAAGCTGTTCCATGAACAGTGAAATTAGGGAAAATGAAATTCAGAAGGATTTGCATTCATCCCTACACAGCTTCTTACCACAACAATTTCAGTCTCTTCCTTGCACCTTTCCCAGTGCTTTGAAAATCTCCTGAATACATTAAAAGGAATAGAGAGGAACAAGCATTAGAGAGAAAAAACTCCTGAGCTTCGATCATATTTATGCTGATGGACTGGTATATATCTCAATGCATATTTTTTATCAAAAAAAAAAAAGGAAAGAAAGAAAGAAAGTAGTTTAACTTTATATAACAGCTTTAAAACAAAAAGCATCTGATCATTTTACAAGCTGCAGAACACATTACTCGAAACAATATTAAAATGCAAAAATAATCTGCTAGTCGGACAGGCCATACAGCTGTAAAAGTCATGCAGCAGGTTTTTTGGGTTTTTTTTCAGCAGAAGCATTAACCTGTCTGTTATAATAGTGCAAGTTGTGTTGAAATTGCTTGCAAAAGTTGTAGAAGACATTAGTCTATTCAAGTCACTTAGTCACAGAGTTTCAAGGCTTTTCTGCTATTTGTTTAGAGCAGAATTATTTAATGTATTTCTTATCCATGAGACTCCAATTTAAGAAAAATATAAACTGCTTTTACATAGAGCAAAAGTTTTGTAAGTATTGCTGTCCTTAATAATACAGTAACATTTTTAAGCTACTCATCTGAAAAGTTTTGTCCTCAGTTTGGGGAGTGAGCCTTGACTTGATGGACTGTTATAAAACCATTCATTATGTCTTGGATGTATCTAAACCAATTCAGAATTCATCACTCAAGGGTCAATCTTAGATCAGGATGATCCTGTTTTTGTTGTACTCACAGCAGACCAATAGATACTAGTATTATGGCTAATATAGCAGTTTTTATTTCCTGATAAGTACAAGAGATGAAATTGCCTTCAGACATTAAGAAAGTCATTGTATAGATAGTAACCATATATAGGGTAATCTTAGTTGCAGTTCCCTTGGAAAGGCTAGACAGATTATTTTTGCATTTTTTTAAGTTTGAGTCATGTTTTCTGCAGCTTGTAAAGTGATCAGATGCTTTTTGTTTTAAAGCTGTTAAATAAACTACTTTTCTTTTTTTTTTTTTAATAAAAAATGGGTTCTCTTGGCTGAAACCAGATTTAATCAACAGTTACATTACTTGTTTGACTGATTGATTCAGCTTTCCTCTTACTCAAGAAGTGAATGAAATAATGGATGTCTCTAAAAATAGGGAACAAAAGATAGCTACAGAATCAGTGAAATAAATAGCATACAACTTCATAAATGAAGGATTGCCACCCTACCTGCTCATATTCCTGTCTATCCCACACTGCCTGAAGTTTTACTCTTCTCAGACAAAGCTGTCTTATTTTTTTGAATCTCCCTTTGAAAATATTCCCTAAGAGAGGAATCCTTATTCTCTGGCAGTAGTCGTATCCTCTACAGTAGCCTGGGTTTGTCTCTTTTTTACCCATGCCTTTACAAATGTATAGATACAATCAAAAATGTAGCTCTACTATGAAATGAGGAATTATCAAGATACATCTGAAAAAATATCTTCACATCTTTCACAGACAAATGCCTGTCCCAGTGGTCAGAGTCAGGTAGATACTGTTTGAGTGTAAGGGGACGGCTGCTGATGCTGTCAGGCTGCATGGGCACAGAGATATTGGGATGCTCAGTGACCCATCTCAGATGTTCCCCTGCTAGACAGAGAAAGTATCTGCTGTCTGCAAGCAGGTCTGACTCATGCAGCATGCTCAGAACCACAGCTTGGTTTAGTGTCTTTATTTAAACCAATGGGAAATAAAGAAAAGCTTGAATGGTCAGATCTTATTTGCATGTTATAACACTACGAGAGCTTTTATTGGTTTAAAAGTCTAAGATTTAAAGCTGAGCTGATGATCTGTTTTTTGTTCTGGTGAGAAAAATGTAGGACTTCATAGCACATTGCTTCTTTCCTGGAGGTGCTGAAGGACACGGGTGCTCCACCACATGACTTGACTGAGCTCTGGCAGTGAGAGTTGATCACTAGTGAACTGTAAATACAAAATGGCAGCAAAATGGTTACTGATGAGAGAGCACTAATAATGAAAAACAGCAACTAGTGGGTCTATGGGAACGCCAATTTTGAATAGAAATGGCAATATATTTCCCCTAGAAGTGATTTTTTAAAGAACTTTGTAATAGTGGTTTCAGAAACTGCACATTAGTTTAGGACAAAAGACTGATAGGTTGAACAGCTAGACTAATTTGACCCTAAGAATGCAGCTTTCACTGTGGCTTCTGTTTAAGAAGACAAAGAAGCTTGAGGTAAATAGCCTGATGGCTGTTATTAGGGACAACAAGTACCATAAATCTTTTGGTGGAAACATAACTCCTTTTCCAGTGAAAAACATGATGCACCTCCTATTGAATTATGGTTTTGCCTAAAACTATTTAAAATATTGTATAAAATAATCAGAATCTTGCTCACAAAAAAAAAAATTTCCCTCTTGACTCTCTCCAGTGCAGTTATTTACAGTTGCCTTTCAATGCCTGTAACCTAGGGCAATGGTTTCCTGTAACTTCAACCTTGAGACTAAATATTTTGATCTAATGTTTCTATACTGGTATTACATGTGGGTAATACACAAAACAACTGTATCTCTATGGCACTTATTTGAACTAAATCACTTTATTATTGTTCATAATTGACTGGCCTTATTGTTGTCATTGGCCTGGAAAAGTAAGTGAATTTGTTTTGCCTATCACTATTTGGTTCTATGAAAGTTGAGGAAGAGGTAGAGAAAGAAAAGGAAATCTAAGCAAAAAGTTAGAGTTGGTCTGATAGGTTTTTTTTAAACTTATTTTCCTAAATTCTGTCTGGATTTTTTCCTAAGATTATAGATTAAGAAACAAGTTTTTGGCTACTTTTTCCACTAAAAGTATAGATTCCAGAATATATAAAGTTTTGTGATTTTTTAAAATCAGTTTTATTTGGTTTAACATAACAGAAATAAAAAAAAAATACAGTTTCAGTATGTTCAAATGTTTTGAACAAAGAATATTTCAAATTCCCTTATGTTTATTTTTAATCCTTTAACCTGGAATCCAAGTGTAATTTTTTTTTTTTAAGATAAGCAGAATTTTTAACCAGGTATATAATGAAAATCTCTTGACTTTTTTTTCACCAATTTTTTTCCATAATCTTGCATTATTTCTGTTTAGCTATTTTTCCCTTTCCTTTCCCTTTTTTTCCTTAGACACACAGCCCTTGTAAAAAGGGGGCATATGGCTTGACTGAAACTTGGTTCTCTGATTTTAATATCTTGCACAGTGTACTGGCTTTATCATCCTTTTCATGCAGTATACAGATTCACAGCCCAAATCAAAACAAAGTATGAAATAAGGGCATGAAAATCATGAAAACCTGTGTCCTTCATGCATGATGGCTGGATAGAACATAAGAGCCTTCCTGCTCTGTGAGTGTTATATATTTTAGATAAAATCTGTATTGTTTATTTTTCCTGTGGTATATGGCTTTGATATCACCACTTCATCAATAGTCTTACAAGATATGTAAAGCCGGCCCATTACTCAGTCATTTTGGCTGCCCAGGTACTAGATGACACAAACAAATCTCCTTTCTATTCTTCATAAGAACTTCATTCTCTACCTGTGGTGGCCTGTTAACTCCTGATTCTGTTATGTTCCCCCTGTTCCCTCCCTAGCCTTGGCCACTCCCTCGGTTTCTCCCTATTTGCTCCTGTATCCCAACCCCGCCCAGGGACCGCCCCTGGGCCCCTGACAAAACCACCCTGCACCCAGACCGCATTGTCTCTTTACCTTTGAACATCGTGGGGACATTATGTGATTAAAGCTATTTCAAACCCTCATGAGAGACCCTTCTCTGCCTTCTTTACCACCTGCGTTGTAACGCTGCTGGCTGCCGGAGCCAGATCGCGGGGCTGTCCAAAATGGACTCCAGGATGCGACTGATCGCATGGCCCTAGGAAAACCTCACTGAGCTCTCAGGGAGCAGCAGCCTGCTAGGCAGAGTCTAGTGGTTACAACACCTACCAGAAGGTCACCTACTCTAACCTCCATCAAAGGTCACATCCATGGCTGTCAGCCTACCCTCAGTTGTAAGCTTCTTCCTATAGTGTTGACATTCTCCTTGAGTTCTAGGACATCAGAAAATTGCTGAGAGTTTGAAATATGGATAACAACATAGTACAGGAAAGGTGATTTTTTAGAATTCTACCTATACTTGGTTAAAAACCCATTTCCTGATGTGCAAATTGTTCAACAAACTGATTTTCTGTAGCTATTACCCTACCTGCTTGCACATCTCAAGCTTTCAAGCTCCAAACACATGTAGTCAAAAAACCACACAACATGCTGCTAGGCACTTAACAGCAATCAAAGCAGACCTGGTAACTCCTCCAAAGAGCTTTGCTCCAATTCCAGCCTGCCTGCTGTACCGTGGATAGTAAATGCTTCTTGCAGAATCCCTGAGGAATCTCATTACTTGAGCTGAGCTAAAATGTTTTACTCTAAACAAACACAGCGAACTGCACTGACTTTATAAATAAAATTAGCCTAGTCAGAAAGCTGTCCTATTACTTCAGAAGTATATATTGAAAAGCTGATTAAATTCCTTCTGTCTTTTCCATTGAAGCTCTCAAAGGAAGAGTGTCTTCACTCTCATAGGGCCTAGCCAGCTCAGCAGCCACATTTAATTCCACATTGCTTTTCCTTCAATGTGGAGTGACAAGCAATGGGTTTTGGCTGCCATACCAGATGAGGAGGATAATGTTGCTCTTGTCAGTAAGGTGGGGAAGTTCACATGCAAAAGTTTTCTGGACATTCCAGTAGCCTGAAAAGGACTGAGGGGACAAGTGCTTCTCACTGCTTTTGGGTAAGCCCCTATCAGTTGTAATCAAAGCCTAGTTAGAACCGTGAATTACAAAAACATTAAAATTAGGAATGATAAAATGGAGTTGTCCCTCTCTTTCTTGTGGTGTAAAAGCAGACCAGGAATTTTCTGACCAGTGAATGTGACTTCTGGCAGGAAAAAAGAAGAAGTTGAACAAATATAAAATATCATATCTTTTGCCCACAGACTTAAGGGTTTGTTGTTGTTGTTTGCTGTTCTTTCAGGCAATTCTGTAAAAGGATGATAGTGTAGCACCTCAAAGGTGTAAAGATAAGATGCTTCCCTATAGCATTTCATTCAGTAGTTCTAACTGGGAAAAAACCCAAATGGAATGGCTATAGCATTCTTACATCTAGTGGGGGGATGAATAAACCTTACAGAAAACTGGGAGATACTTGCTGCTTTGAAAATAGAAAAGAAAAATTCTCAGTGGATGAATCAAAAGAAGTTTTCAGTCATAAGCAATGGTCACAATTTTAAATTGAAATTTTAGATCAAATGAGTACTTCTTTAAAGTTATGAATCTACAGTCACAAATCTCCACTCTCCTCAGAGGGAACAAATCACGTTCCACTCTACCTCACAGGCAGGCAGGAGATGGATTTAAAGTTATGCCTAGCCAATTCTTGTTCATTTATTGCCTTGTAACACTTAGTAAACATTCCAAGTAAAGAACTGTACAAGTGTAATTGCATTAACTGGTTCCAGGCTGATCTAAACTTACTCCCTTTGAGATAGGGCACTGGATTCCCTGAACAGGTTTTTCTTTTCTGGATGAGTTTCAAAGCAGATTCATTATCTGTCAGGATCACTTTGAGTGTTATGTGAGTAGTAAAATTAAATAAACATTGGAAAATCAGAGACAAATGTGCAAATAGGTCTTTTCTCTGTTTTTTTTAATGAAAAACAAATTTTTCTGTTTTTCTTAAATGGCAAGGTCATAACTTTGGTATATTTCCTTTCATCCTGTCAGGGTTATAATTTTTACAGATTTTTTATTTGTTTTTCTGTTGTTTCTTATTATTTTCAGTACTGATTTTGTTACTCCTTGACAGGCAGGTGGAATAAGACACTGCCTTCCAGATGTTTATGGAATAACTTGGATTAATAGAGGACACTGCAGATCCTTTTCCACAAGTCCAGCTATGATGTATCTGTGTAGTATAATTTTCCTTTACATTATCTCCCAAGAGGGTTTTGTAAGTCCCTTAGACCTGAGTAGCAGATTTTGTTGAGATATCATCTGAATAAAGGAAAGTTGGAGTGACCTGACACATACAGGGTCACGTATCTCCCACACTGCTGAATGCCAGAGCAGGAAGGAGGTGGTGATCTTTTGTGTCATATTAGACATCACCTGCTCTCCCTTGACCTTGGCATGAGGGTTTCAAACAGTACCAAAAGTATGAAAACAGTATCAAAAGTGGCTTTGATATCCACTAAGTATTGAGGACTCTTTTAAGATCCATGTAGAGTTTGTCTGAGTTGGTATCTTCAGGCACAACACAGATGTCTAATAAAAGTCAGAAGTCCAGTCTCCTCCTAAGAGAATGCCAACACACAAGCACTGCAGCGATGGTAGAACACAGTTGTTATATTACTCAAACTGCTGCACCACAGATAGGTATTCCCCATGAGTACAATTGTAGGGAATTTTACTTTGCTTTAATTTGCCTTTTTCTATCACATTATTCTAAGTATTTTTCCTACATGTATTCACAACATTATATAGTATTAACAGTTACATGCAGCCATCATTTCAAAGTGAATATGGTTCAGGTTCAGACTTTTAAGATTTGAAGTAAGATCTGTGTCTTTACTTATGTCATAAACTGAACAAAGGATACAACTTTAGTGTCTCAAATAGATGTTTGGTTTCCCATGGAAGTAGAAATATACCCTTGGTGTTTTCACCTACACTGCCTTCTTAGAAATAAAAGGAAACTTGGATATTTTTTGTATTCCTTTGAAAATGCAAAACAGCTTTAGCTAGCTGTCTATATTTACTTTGCTTATCTCTACCTCCTGCAAGCTGCAATACATCAGGGAAGCAGTTACAATGGAGAAAGGTCCTGAAGGCACTGAATAGAATGTGCTATTTGTGATACGGGTTCTTTGCAAAGGAAGATAACATTAAGATGACTTTTTCATTGCTGTGTCTGTCTTTAGACATCAGCTAATAAGGCTGATGTGATAAGCTGTGTCCGCAGAAATGATGGCTATGGCTAGGGAAGGGTTTGTTTAGAGCAGGTGGCATGCAGTTACTCTCAACAACACCAGACAAAGACAGGAATAGAAAAACATCTATAACTTATAATCTGACTGCACTGTCAATGACAATGTTATAGAAAAATATGGAAGCAGACTTTAATCAGCTGGTCTACAACTTAGTGAACGTAGGGTTTAGCAAATCTCGTGCTGAATTTAATTTTGCTATGGCTGCACAGTAATAGATAATGCTTAGCATTGGGTGTCTGTAACATGCTTCAATCTGAGGTGTAGAGGCATACTGGACATGCTGTCTCAGGTATGCCAGGACCACACCAAGCCAAAGATACGTAAAAGTACATACTGTCTTCTCCCTGGCTGTAATTCTGGAAAGTACCCTGGGTAGGTTGCATTATTTTGTTCTTGATTAGATTGCATTTTTGTTGTGATAACTGTAGATGGTTTTGCTGTTATTTTAAACTTTTATTACATGCCAAATCTTCCATGCAACTCTGAACTTGAGCACAATTAACTATTAGCATATATGTAAATTTCATTGGCTGTTAGAGGCCATGTCTCTATATAAAATTAACTATATTCTAATACAGTTTGCCCTTTTTGTACCTCTCCCTCTTTCTTTCTAATTCTGACAGCATTTTCAGAAATTCCATTAATGAACGACTATGAGTCACTAATTACAAAATTATGTCATTGAAACTGTAGTTCAAAATCTATAAAAGTTAATAAAGCCTCTCTAATGGTATATCAATTTATAAGCATAATTAAAAGTACAACTGAAACTAACCAATTTTTTCACCTTTTAAAGAACTTTCAAGTCACTTCTGGTTTCTTTTAATGTGGTAAATAACGTACCAAATAAAATGGTAGACACTGAGTGAGACACAGAGATAAAATCCTACGGATGAGATCCTCAGCCAGTGGTGTCAGTGCTATAGGATTCAGATAGTTTTATGCCCACGGGTGTTTAAAGCTTATAAGCTTTACCATTGTATCACCATTTCTTTCGTGTTTGTTAATATCTGTGGGCACCACTGGAAAAAAATAATGAAAACACACAAAAGAACAGGGTCTTGACTGGGATTAGGTGATGCAGACAACTCTAATTGGCACCAACTTCCCTCAGGGTAGTGATGAGTAAAACTCAAGCCCACTGCTTGCTCTGAAATGTCATAAAAGAGAGAGCTATTTTCCTGTACTTGTGGTTGAACACTGTTGATTTAATTACAGCAAAAAGTGATTGGGAAATATTTTTAAGAGAGATTAGTCTCCTGTTGTCAGCTGTCACTGAGATGGATAGAACTCAGGCTTGCTCTTGAGGCAGCAGTTATGAGCTGGTTTGCTGGTGGCTGAGACAATAGGCTGCATATTTTTAAATTGTATCAAGAAGGACCTATTATTTAGGACTCCTTATTACTGTCAGTGTCACAACATCTTGCATTATTCAAAGAGAGCACTGCTTCCATCCGTCAGTCTCCCCTTTGCTGTCAAGGATGCAAACACAAGTCCTCATTGCTTAGGGGAAATTTGTAGTATAAAAGGGAAGGAAGAAAGATACCAGGAAAACTTAAATGATATAGGAAGAAAATCCTCAGGGGAAAGAGCAACTGGAGCTTTGAATTTTTATACTTGCTACATCATGAAAAAAAGAAAGAAAAAGAAAGAAAGAAGAAAGAGAAAGAAAGAAAGAAAGGAAGAAAGAAGGAAAGAAAGAAAGGAAGAAAGAAGGAAAGAAAGAAAGAAGGAAAGAAAGAGGGAGACAAAGGAAGAGAAAATTTCCTTTTAGAAAGTGCTAGAGAATTTACATCTGTGTAAATGAATGACATTTCAATCTAAAGTTGGAATGCTGGAATTGTGCTGGATGTGTCTCAGAGAAAAAAAAGAGAAATTATTCCTATAAAGACCAATGATTAGTATTGTGAAAACAAAGGCAAGTTCAAATAGGTTAAGAGGGGGATGTAAAAATAAATTATATGGCAGTTGAGCACATTTTAGAACACCGTAATAGGGAATATAGCTAGTCAGACTTTTGTAGAATCTTTTTTCATTAAAACTTGATTTATTGAACCAAGATTTTATGGGGCCAAAGACTGGCGTCAGAGACACTTTAACTCATCAGTTGTTTTATAAAGGGTTTCAGAATTAGCTTCAGTATTGCTTCAATTCTTTTTCAACAAAATTTTTTAGTTTAAAATTAGTTTCATTAAGAAAATGAAGAAAACTTTGTGTCTTTTAAAATTTTTCTGATTAAAAGTATGCATTTCAAGATAGAGTTGGAGTAAGTTTTCTCCTATGTCCCAAAGCATTTGAAAATATATCCTTTCAGTCTTGAACATTTTTGAAATTGCTAATGTTCATCCTACTTAGAGATGAAAATATTTTGAAGTATTTATGTGTCACTGAAACACATTTCCTGTGAAACTAGAGCACAGTAATTCTGTCTCTGCTACACATGCATCTGCCATTCTCATTGAAGAAGCTTCATTTAGAGGAACGCAGTGGCCTATCCAAACAAGCCCTCTGTGACTTGAAAATGACAACAAGGGATTTAAATCACAAAGACCGTACCGGGTCTACAGATTCTCTGCAATGTTCCCTGGGCTCAGACCACAGAAATGCTGTCATTGTAAGGCAGGCCAGTCACAGGATATAAGGAATCCAGGGCACTTCCTCCTCTACTTTGTGCTATATCTTCAGAGTCTGCATATGGAATCCTTACTTCTGTTGTTTTTACCCTCGGAGTTATGGAGAGGAGTCCAAGTTCTACATTTGAGCTGGGACTTGGGCAAGTACTGCCCTGAGGGAAGGGCTGTAAATGCAGTGTGGCTGTTGGCTGATCTGTTTTCTGTGATGCTGCTCACAGCACTATTTGAAAAATACTTTAATTATGAAAAGTAATCATAAAATTTTATTCCAGTATTTTTAATTTGTGAAATCTTACTGAAAAATCAATTCCTGGGTGATTTTCAAGGAAACACTGCAGCCTGAACAAATTAAAATAAAACAAAGTGTGGTCTGTGTAGGGTGCCTTTAAGTGAATTCTGTGTCACTGCACCTGACTGTTGCTATCATGTTAGCTTGAGAAATGCATTTTCCATCTATTAGCCTGAAAATTCTTTCAGCCAGGGAAGGGACAGAATTCCATAAAAGAAATTTATTATATTTCAGGGTTTGCTGCTGAATTTTAGCTTATTTTGCAGGGAGAAAATGGGAATAGATTCAACAGGAATAGAAAAGCTATTAGAGAAGAGACCAGGCTGAAGTGTATTTCATTTTCATTAGTGCAAAGACTTTCTATCTCCTTTAACCTGCACTCTCACCATATGCACAATGAAAAACAAAGGGTCCAATTTGCTCTGCAGCACTGGTAGAATTGAACTAATTGATTAACAGCAATTTCCCCATCAAATAAATGGAGCCATGTGATTTCTGGCATGGACAGAAACAAAGCTCAGAAGTTGGTAAGAATATTGGTTTTGAATACAAACAGGCAGGAACCAAGGAAAGGAGTCTCAACACAAATGAAGCTCCTGGGCAAACCATTACCATGAGCCTGCAGAGGCTTCTTTTAGCTCTTAAACAGCTCCTTCTTCATGACAGTCTGAACTGAGTTTAAGCAGCTGTCCCAGGTAACAGAGCACAGGCATCAGGGCACCTAGGAGAGGAAAATTATCTCCTGGCCCTGAAACTCCCTTGCCACAAAGCAAGGTACCTCTGCACTTTCATTTGCAGTGGAGACTTGGTCCTGGCTCCCAGTTCATGACATTTTGCTCTTTTATTGAAATTCTATCCCTTCAATAATGCAGAGCCCGAGGGCCTTGAGCTCTTTCCCTCCTTACCCATCTTCCTTTTAGTGACCCTCAATAAAAACACAGTTCTGAAAAGTGCTTTAAATTTTTCATGGGTTTTTTTGTCTTTCATTTTGCAGCGAGATTTTGCTTTCTTCTTTGGATTCTCCTTTGCCACTTGCAGTAATGTATTTGTATCCCACAGTAAATATGACTACAGAAGAACTAGATCAGGTATGCAAATTATCTTGGAAGAAGCACCGTGTTGGGTATTTATACGCTAGAAGAGAAGTCAGTAACATCCCTTAAGGTAAAACAAATACACTTCAGCCATATTCTTAGGCCAAAGGAGAGAGAAGAAAGAATATAAAAATGAGGAGTGTCTGGTCCAGCTTTTAGACATTGCTAAGCTGATTGTTTGCACAGTTGAGTCAGCTAATAGCTCTTGGGCATTTCCTTTGACTTACTCTGTGTAAATTCAGATCTTTGTCAGTGCTGTCTGGAGGTGTCTCTCTCCTCTGACTACAGAACCTGCCTAAAATGACTTCTCTGCACTTTTGTAGGCCTAGTATTTGCCTCTGGATCTCCTTTTTTTTTTTTTCCACACAGATGTGCAAATAAGGTTACAAGTAGATTGCTTAGTGATGGGATAGCATATGAAAGCTCCACCAGAAGAGGGTAGACCTGATTACCTGCAAGAATATTTAGAATAGTTGCCATAACCCTATGGAATAATCTTCCCATAGATAAAAATTTAATAAATTAAAGAAATCTGAAGTAAAGAAATTGCAGGACAAAGATGCAAGCCTTCTGTTGCTTTGGTATAGAATCATCATCTATATTTAAAAGATTAGGAAATGAGTAAGAACATGATACAAAAAGAAAGAGAAGAAAAATCTATGGTTTGTGTAAAACATTAAAATTGTGGCAAGGAATGGAAGCTGACAGAAAGTAGAGGGCCAAAAGTGCAAAGAAAGGTAGGAAAGGGAATCCATAAGTTAAGGTAGATATTAAGGAGCAAGACACAGGAGGTTTAAATAATGGTAGTTGAACAAAAATGTTTAAATACTTTCTCGCAAGATTACTACTAGATGAATAGAAGTATGTATGGGCAGGTTATTGAAAGTAGTCCTTCAGGTAAAAATCCAAACCTTTGTAAGTTATTTTGTTGATATTGCTCGTAAATGGTCTTCTAGGAGAAATAAGAGAATCTCTCAAGACCCAGCTTTAGCAGAAATATCAAAACATTGGTCCTTTGCTTCTGACTCTTGAGTTAGCAGAATTTCAGTATTGCTGTATTTGTGTGGAAATGATTTCCAAAATATTTCCCTGAGGCTAGTGTAGTCAAGATGGTTTACCCATGCAGGAGGAGATTTTGCACCTGTATGTTCTCTCCCATGCTCCATTTCTTTTATGCTCTCAAAGCTTCCTGGTGTTTGCCTAAAGTTAATTCATCCCTTCCCACCTAATAGGCAAGAGCTTTTCCGATTGCACTTTAATTGCCTCAGTGTTAATCCCTGTTTAATAGTGTTAAATTTTGCAGCAAATTAAAACCCAATTTCTGAGTTTGAGCTGTATCATGTTGTGCGAGTTACATCTTGACATTAGGATGTGCCCAGCTGCCCACACGATCCTTCATATCCTGAGGAGCGTTTCATGGCTGTTTTAATGCAACAAAGCACTGATGTTAATCCTCTGCAATTTCCAAACTAGAAACTGTGAAGAGCAAAAGTGGAATAGTTTCCACAAAAGTTTTTTGTGAAAATAATTGGACTGAAAATTATTGCATGGTGGTAGAGACTGAAATCCTTGCAGAGGCTGACAGAGATTCTCTTGGAGAGCAAATTTTCCTCATAGTTCCCACTATTGGGTAAACCTACCAGTCGCTGGCCTCCCTGCTGAGCCCACAAACAAAGACTGGAGGTAGGAATAGAAGGGATGAAGAAAGGAACTTGTGTTCACTCTAAGCCACAGGGCTGAAAGCCCTTACTGTTTCCAAGTTTTTGGTAAAAAATTCTGGGAACAAAACAAGAAAAATGTTCACATTTCAGGCATATATAGGACAATGAAATGCGTAGGCTCTCCTCTTGTTTTGGTTTTTGGCTACAAAACCAGCCCAAAGGATATGCAGAATAAGCAAAAATCCAGTAGATAGCTTTAATGAAAGGGCTCTACCTAGGGCAGAGAGCAGTGGAGCTGACAAAGAGATCTTCATGCTGTCTTTTGATTGATATGTGTACTTGAGTGCCACATCATGTACGTGTTGTGTGTGTTCTGAGGCACACAGTAAGAATTTACCACTAGCAAGTGACAGCTCTGAGCATAAATAAAGCATTTCATTGATCATGGAATGACTGTGGGTAGTCTTGTGGCAGATCACGTGGAAGCCACTGCAAACACAACAGTAGTGGCAAACCATTTCTCTGCCATTCACAGCTCCTTTCAGAACTATTTTACCACTCATGTGCATTACAAGATGGAATGGAGAAGCTGTGGGCTGTTACTGCAGGCTAAAGATAGGCCTCCTTACTCAGTTTATGTGCTGACAGTGAACTCTTTCTTTTTTTTTTTCCTATTGGGACAGAAAAATGATTCAATTGAAACCGCTACACTGACTATTCTGCTTGGAGGGCTGTCTCCTGAGAGAGCTTTTTTTCTGAATGCTGCTGTATCTTAAAGTGATTTCACAAGTGATTGGGTGAATGTAGAATTGCATGACTCTGACAACTGCCTCTACAGGAACCTGGATACAGTGACACTAAGCATGGCTTGTGCTGTCCTTTCTGTGGCCAACAGTCTACTGATACATGATTATTGAAAACAAAAAAGCCTTTTTTTTTTTTTTTTTTTTTTTTTTTTAAGTAGGATAACATTACCATGAGACAGGCCAAGTCTCACTAGGAAAAAGGGCGCTGCTTCACTTGGGACCTCCCTCCAACCAAACTCCTCTCTCTTTCAGATCTGGACTGGTGAAGGAGAACATTATGTCATGTCTTCCACTGTAAATCATTCCTTAGTTCCCTGGAAACAAACTAAGTACAGAATATTTTTTGCCCTGCACTCTGAATTAATGCGGAGTGTCCAGGTCCCAATCTACGAGTTTGCATTTTTGTAGACAATCCATATCTCTCTTCAGAGAGGTATTGTAAGGTGGATTTGGATCATGCTGATCAGAGTAGAAGGTCACTGATGATATAACAATGGTTTAGTAGAAGCATGTAGACTCAATTTCATGGTAAATTTTGCAACAGAGGAAAGGTGGTGTAGTACAGTTTGTATTCAGGCAGTACCGTTCCTCTTGGCCATGCTGAGCACTACCATAACTGAAAGCCCTCTAAGTAACTTTGGCAATGCATAAAGACTTAAAACTATCAAGTCCAAAGTGAAATAATACTAATAATTTAAAAAGTTAAGTAACAAAGACTAAAGAGGTCAATTAAGGAAATTACTTTCATATTGGATGGAAATCTTGACCACTGGCTATCCAGCAACTTCTCTTGCTTGCACAGATCAGTAGTAGAGATTTTAAGCAGCTTGCTTAGGGTTTGATCCATGTGTCACTGAAGTTAGTGGATACCTTTACACTGACTTCAGGGAGCTTTGCATCAGATGTTTAATTTCTGTCAAATCAGTACCTGTGCAGTATTTGAAAAGCCGTAGATAGTAAAATGAGAGAAAGAAAGACAGAGACTAGAACTATTGCTTTACCAATTACCTAGAAAATCCAATTAAGTAGTGATCTAAAGAAGTGGAAAGCAGTGGAGTTAAATAATTTTATTTCCCTCAGTTAACAATAACACATTAGGTTGTTAAGATGAAAATCACTTAAGAATCTAATACTCTATCCATTATGCATGCTGTTTGCTTGTGCATGTTAACTTCAGCAGGGAAACCTGAGTAGTCAATTTTCTTTCCCTCAGCTCAAGCTTGCAGGTTTGTGTATTTCAGTATGTTGGAGAGATTATTTCTGAAAAAGATACATTATATCTATATCTATATTTATATTGATATCTAAATTTTTATATATATACATGCACACACACATATACACATATATATACATATGTATTTATATACGCTTGAAAAACTCTTTTTTATAGATTTATAATAGAATTGCAGAATCATGTTTTGTTGGCTGAACAAAGATTCTAATTTAGAATCTTACAGTAATATGTTAATTATCCTGGCTCATATATGCCTCTATTCAGTCTTAATTTAGCTTGAAGATTCAAGTATTCTCTCTCGTGTTTCATGTATTGCTTCTGATTAAGCCCTAACAATAGCAGGCACAACTTTGTTACACAATTTGCACCTTGACGTCACAATTTGTGTGCTGCTATGTTTCGTTATTTATGAGATATTCAAACATTAAAAACAATGATTCAATAAAAGGATCTAGATCTTCCTGTGGAATTACCACATAATTATAGTTGCCATATTCTCTTTACCACTGTAGGACATATCAAATGTAACCATCCTGAGATGGTGCTGCCTAGAAGGTCAAGAGTTCGTATAACAATTAGGTGCATTACAGTTTCTGACTCATTTTAATCTCTTCCTATTAATGCTGAGAGCATGCACAGATTATGTACTTAAAATCTGTTTTCATTTCCAGGAAGATTATTGTTTAATGTCTTCGCAGATGTGGAAAATGTTAGTATGTAGGTCTTACTCCTGGCTTTATAATATCAAATGCATTGGTTTTGGTTTTGATTATTTAAAAAATAAAACCAAAACATACTAATTGAAAATATGCAAACAGTATTAAGATGCTTAAGATGTTGCATATTATTTACTGCAATGGAATTCTTGAAATTTTTCTTGAATTTGCCAAGAGCAGAACAGATGATTTGGTGGTTCTTTTGTAGAAGATAATGATATCATGAGAAAGGAAGGAAAGCAAAAACCATTGAACTCAAGATGTTGCAAATTTCCACTGTCATTTTGTATTACAGAAGAAGGTGAATCTTGAATTCAGGGCTTAACAAGTCATTTGAGGAATATGTAAACAGTTTATTAAAACATCAGCATTGCACTTACAGGAGACCTGTAAGATTCTGAAGATGTACCACAGTATGGCTGGGACACATATTCACAAACTTGCCTCACTCCCCAGCCAGTGGAACTGACATGGTTTATGCAGCCAAGGGTCTAACCTACATCGTGGGCTCATATACTATGTATGTGTATATCCGTATGGACCTTATATGCACTGTATCCACACATTTGCATTGTGCATATCCTCCTTACTTCACTGCTTGATTCCTATGGAACAAGATTCTCCACAGATTTGTTACATCATGCAACACCAGACCGAATGTGGAGTGTATAGTATGACATGCAGTCCAGCAGAGCAACTTGGGTTTTACCCATCAAACAATGAAACAGTGGGTACCAGCCCAGTCTAAAAGGAATGAGACCAGACTAAGGAAGTACCGGCAGACAGATTGCAGGACAATCTATGAATATATTTCAGGAACAGTGAAAATGGTATCCTGTTTCCCTGTACCCTGGGAAATCCACAGCTGAAATAAAGCTTAAGGTAGTTGTTTAAAAGTAAAAGAATACAGGTGAGGAACTTAGGCATAGAACTACACATTCTGTAGGCTTCATGATCAGTTTTATGAAGGCTTCAGGAGTAATATGACCCTTCTTATATCCAAAGGCCTTAAGTGTTAAAGGTAAAATTTTGTAGAGGCTAATGGAGAATGGTGTGATTGAAAATTATCTGAATGAAGCTCTGCATACTCTCAGCTCCTAGAAATCGGTCTAATATAACACACCTTCAAGGCATTATGAAAGTATAGTAGCTGTGATGGTCCAAGACTCTGGAAAATACATGGTTTGCAGACAGAGGCAACAGGAAATCTGTATCTCAAAATTTGCATTGTCATACCCATGCATGTGAATGCACTAGGAATAGCCACCCTAAAACATGCATATTAGCTAAGCGTCTTGTTTGTATTGAGGACCTTTTTCATTCTTTCACTTCTGACTTGTATAAGAGTTTTTTTAACCCACTTAAGTGTTCTAATTAAATTGTAAGAAAGTATGAAAAATTCATCAAGACAGGACATACCATGTGCACATTTATTGCAACAGTGTAAATTTGGTGTATTTCTTCAGGAATAAAAACATTAGTGTTGTGGAGACTAGGATCAAACTTGCAGAATACATGTGATACACATGCAACTTTTTTTCAAGAGATAAAAGAGACTAATTTTTTTTTTTTTTGTTCCATTAGTAGATTTCAGATTGTAGTTGTTAGTCTTAGCTCTTTGGTATTGTCTAAATCTAGTTGCAATTAAGTAAGAATGTGATTTCCAAAACACTTAGTAGCAGAATCATATGTCCTTTTGCTCAGCCAACTGTGTATTTGAGGAGGAGAAAACAGAGAACTGCCTTCAGCCCAAGGACATGGAAAGTGTAACCCTTCAAAGTGACTATCAATAATTAAGGTCTTTGATGCTTTGAATCATTTAGATAATAAGATTGCTTTGAAGTAAATAAATAACAAATTAGAATTTGTGGTAGTCACAGGTGTTTGGCACGACTGCTTGTAATCAAAAGCAAAATGAATGCATTTTACTCTGTGTAATTAGAAAAAGAAATGAAGTTTATATGCAAATTGTAAAGCACTTTACTAAGAGATAACCGGTCAGACGGCTTTTTGTAATTTAAACTTTCATTTATGGGGAGAATTTGCAAAGTATCCATTTTCAATGCAATTTCAGTGCAGCTGCTTGAACTATCTTAGTCTTCCTAAGAGAGAAATTCAAACATCACTGGTACCATGCCAATCTTGTTACAGCACAATAAAGACAACATATGCATTTTTAAACTTGTCTTTCCTCCCCTCTTCTGAAATGATAGCAAACAAAAATCCCTGAATGTTAGGTGAAATTACTTGATGCCAGTTGTCATGGTTTAGCATAGTTTGGGTTTTTAGTTAAAGAGGGCTCCATCAGCCACAGAAGTCATTCTATTGCAAAGAGGTGCTTACAGCTTCCTCTATAACCTCACAGAACGAATCAACTGGCTAGTTTGAATATTGGCAACTTTTTTAAACCACTTAAGAAGCTTGACACACCTCTGTGATCCACGTTTAAGAACGAACAAACCCCAGGAAAGTTCTCTTGCTTCTGGCTTTTGGACAGGTAACTGGGGGCCCTGCTTGGTGCGGCCCGGCTGGGTCGGCCTCAATGCGGCTTGGCTGAGATCTCAGCCGCTTCTGCTTGCTGGACTGCCGGCAAAGCCCCCTCAGTGTGGGCTGGGCTGCCCAGGAGGCAGCCACCCTGGAGCCGTGTGGCCCTGTTCCACCTGCAGCCCTGCTCCGTGCAGGCAGCCCCGCGGCTGAGCCAGACCCTCCCAGTGTGGCTGCTGAAATCAAATGCTACACTGAAACGAGCTCCGGCCACCACCCGGCAGAAATTAGGTGACTAACAGTAAAAGGCGAATTCCAGCTGCAAGGCCCAGGTGAGATTAACCCTCTTAGTGCTGTAAGAACAGATGAAGCCTGTAGACATCAATCCTCTCCCAAGTCAGAGGAAGAGGAAAGGTGAAGGCATGTGAAGAAAGCACCATAAAGACACCAAAGTCAGTGAAGAAGGAAGAGCTGAAACCCCAAGAGAGGAGAAAAACGAGATGCTTCAAACCTAGAAGCTGAAATTCTGTTGTAAAGCTATCGTGGTGGTAGACTATGATACATCAGAGTACCTGTTGTAATTTCATGAATCATTCAAACTGCAATTGTGAGCAAAAGCACCTGCACTGAAATAAGCAAATGTTGAAGTAGCTGTGATCTCATGAGAAGCTTGAACAGAGAGAGATGAAAGTGATGAAGACCCTTGCTCCCAGGGAAGAAGAAGACCTCTGTTCCTAGAGATGAAGATGCTCCCAGAGATAGGTGAAGAGAACCTTTGCTTCTGAACAGCTCCTCCTTAAAATGGTACCCCTTTGGCTCAAGATTGAGCCCTTGAAAACAGTTGTGGGGAAAGCTGTAAGATGAGGGAAGGAACTCTCACATGTGAGCAGAGAACCATCCCGTGCGGCTGTCTCGTTGTGACACTGAAGCCATGAGAGAACTGTTTCTTGTGGCGATGTCTCCATAGCATGAGCAAGAGAGACACCTCTCCCTAAGTGAACTGAAAAAGATTATTGTAGAGGTGGTAAACTGACTGAAAATCTCAAGGGTTGTCTTTTTACGTTGTCAGTGGGAGAAGGGAGAAAGGTGGGGGTAAGTGTTCTGAAGGTTTAGTCTGACTCTTACTTTTTTTCTTTCTTTTAGGTCTGTTAATAAACTTCTTTATATTCTTTTAAGTTTTGTGCCTGCTTTGCTTTCTCCTAATGCTTATCTCACAGAAGAAAAATAAGTAAGTAATGGATATTTCAAACCAAACCACTACACTTAATTGGTGTTTCTGCCCGGTTTACGAACTGAACTTGCTACACCAGTAAATAAGTAAACACTGGGAGATAAATAAGAAAGAAAAATCTGCTAATATGTTTCAAGCATTTTTTGAGATTGAAATTTAATATTGAAGAACAATGAGGGCTTTTCACCATCTTCCACAGTCAAGGGAATATTTCCTCACTGGCTGGCATTGCCAAAGCATCTCAAACATTTCCATTTGGAGTACTGATGTCACCTTCAAAGGTCATGACTGATGGAGAAGGCATGAGGAAGAAATTGCTTGGAATAGGTATGCCAAGAAAAGATGGACCCAAGTGTCTTAATAGTGAAATGGGATTTGTTGTGAAGGGATGTGAGATAACAGGTAGATTAGTCCAAGGAAATATGAGACAGTGGGATAAACAGGAAGAGTGTAGAAGCACCAAGCAAAATACAGATTCAGACACAGAAACTCAGAGGAGGATTCAGAATAAGCATGTGGAGAATGGAAAGTCTAAGGCAGAGGAGAACAGAGGAGGCAATGCATGAAGCCATGTTGAAATTGGTTTTTTCAAGGTTTACTCTTCAAAATGAGGCCTGTAAACTTCAAGATATTATGACTGTGAAACACAGCTGACATAGCTGACAGAATTAGCTGATAAAACTAAGATTTGATTTTTTTTATGTTGAACCATTACCTAACCAGTATTGAAGATATCTTATCTTCCCAGTGTTCAAATACAGTAAGTTATTTTTGTAATCTATCTGGAAGAGAGAGATGGAAGGAATGGGTTTTCCTATGGCATTTCTCCTATCCTCTGAATAGTTAGACAGCAGTGGCTGCAAATCTGTGATTGTGAGTGTTAAATCACACTCGAAATTCTCTTTAAGTCTCACTTCTTGTCCTATATTGTTCATATTGTCTTAGCTATTGGCAGAATTTCCTGTCTTTTGAAGAAAAAAAAAGACCCAAATTCTGACAAATTTTAGTGATACTAATCATGCTTTTTGTAAATACTTTCAGGAAATTTTTACTTGAAAGGTAATGTACTATTGAAGTGTCTTAAATGCTCACCTCCTATATCCTTGTCATGGTTTAACCCCAGCCAGCAGCCAAGCCCCGCTCAGCCACTCACTCACTCCCCCAGCATAGAAACTGGGGAGAGAACTGGAAGGGTAGAAGTTAGAAAACCCATGGCCTGAGATAAAAGCAGTTTAATAGGGAAAGCAAAAGACACACACACACACAAGCAAAGCAAAACAAGGAATTAATTCACTGCTTCCCATGCCTGGCAGGTGTTTAACCATCCCCCATCACAGGTAACAGTGACTTGGGAAGACAAACACCATCACTTCAAATGTTCCACCTTGCCTTCTTCTTCCCCCCACGTTCTATACTGAGAATGATGTCATACAGTGGGGAATATCCCTTTGGTCAGTTGGGGTCACCTGTCCTGGTTCTGTCTCCTCCCAGACTCTCAGGTACCCCCAACTTCCTTACCAACATGGCAGTACGAAAAGTAGAAAAGGCCTTGTCTCTGTGTAAGCCCTGCTCAGCAATAACAAAAAAATCTCTCTATTATCAACCCTGTGTTCAGCACAAATCCAAAACACAGCCCCATACCAGCCACTGTGAAGAAAATAACTCTACCCCAGCTGAAAGCAGCACACCTCTATCCTGGTCAATGGGAAGTTGAATATGAGTCAGCACTCTGCTGGGACAGCCAAAAGGGAAAATCACATCCTGAGGAGTATCAGGCACAGCATTATGAGCCAGCTGAAGGATGGGATTGTCCCACTCTACTCTGTGCTGATGCGGCTTCATATCAAGTTCTATGTGCTGTTTTAGGCACTGCAATATAAGGATATTAAGCTATTAGAAAGCATCAAAAGGAGGGCTACAAAGAAGGTGAAGGGTCTGGAGGAGAAGCCATATGAGGAGCAGCTGAGGTCACTTGGCTTGTTCATCCTGGAGTAGACATCTTACTCTTGAGGGGAAGTGACAGAACAGATATCCATCCCTTCTCTGTGGTGACCAGTGACAGGACTTGACGGAATGGCATGAAGCTGCGACAGGGGAGATCTAAATTACATGTTAGGACATGGTTCTTCACCCAGAGGGTGGTTGGACATTGGAGCAGGCTTCCCAAGGAAGTGATTATAACACCAAACCTGACAGAGTTCAAGAAGCATTTGCACAAAGGTCTCAGGCACATTGATTATTCCTTGTGAGTCTGTTACAGCGTAGGATATTATATGATTCTATGATGCACTCTTTTTCCCTACATTTCACAGTAGCTGACCTTTTGCTTTTATATGGCATCTATTTTCTTGATTAATATTACAATGCATCACCTTTATGAGCAGTTATGCCACCTCTCTTTCAACAGGCTTTTGTTGGAAGTGACTTCTATGAGCATTGATTATTTCCCATAGAATTCAGTCCTAGCTAGTAACCTTGCTTATTAAGAAAAAAATTGCATCTGTAAGCTTTTGCATAATTAACCTGTACATATTTCTTAGGGGGAATAACTATTAGATTATTTATATCACAGTAGGAAAAATTATTTGTAAGAAATATAAGGCTATTTCTTACAAAACTTTTTTTAAATATTCATTACAGTTTAAAATCTTCTTTGTGGAAGTCTAAACTGTCATGATTTGTACTAGCTGTGAAGTATTCCTTTTAATGATACCCTTGCTATTGACCAATTCTTTGACTACAGAAGATTCTTGATGTGCAGCATTAGGTATCTACTATTGTATCACTGCGATGATTACAGGAAATCCTAAAGCCACAAGTATAGAGATGTCAGTTGTAGTGAGCTGACCAGTGGAGATAGCTGCACAGTTTTTCATTCAAGTGTGTTTGCTGTGCCAGTTCCTTGCAGAATTTCTGTTCTCTTTTTCATTTTTATAATCTGGTACTGATCTGTCTCAGTTTTGAAAGACAGGTGTCTGCTAAGGAAGGCAGAAGCCCCCCCTTGAAGTGGCAGATATAACCCCTTTTTCCCTCTAAGTTATTATATTTTGAAATCAAGGGCCTTTAGGTGAAGATGTGGGAAATAGGAATAACAGTTCTTTACTATATATATATATATATATATATATATGTATATAACCAGTCAAACAAAACAACAACAACTATGGCAGTAACAGCAAACACAAACCCAGTCCCAGCCTTCTTGGCTGTCGGGCCCTTTCCCCTCGGGTGCAGTTCCGCTCGCAGCCGGCAGGGGCGCTGGCGGCTCCCGGTGAGCAGGGCAGGTGCAATGGTTCCCCCGCGGCTGCAGGGGGCGCTCCGGAGCGAGCTCGGGGAGCACGCGGCACCGGTGCCCTGGGATCCCGGGAAGGGATGGGACAAAGGCCTCACAAACCCCTGGGCAGCCGATCCCGGGCTCTCAGGAACAGCAGGCTGGAACGGCAGGGACGAACGCAAATCCCGGGTGGCAGACGAGATGTATCCAGATGGGAAAAACCCACGGAGGCCCAGGCAGGCAGGGCGAGCAGGGCTACAGCGTAGCGAAAGCTCGAAGCAGCAGCGGGGCAGGGCAGCCACAGCTCGGTCTCCAGCAGGGCAGGGAAAGCGGCTTTTGGGGTCCCGGCGTTGCTTCCAGCAGAAAGAAAGAACGGCCAAAAAGAAAGAAGCAGCAGCTCCTTTCTCTGCAGCTTCTCTCTCCGGACGCTCAGAGCGAACTGCCCCCACACCCAGGTGTAGACAAAGGAGTAGCCAGGCCCGCCCCACTCCCCTTTTTGTCTTTCTTAAGTACAGCTATTTGTCCCCTAGCAACATGCATATGGGAGAAAATTCCTTTAACAGGAAAAAACTAAGACTAAACTAAAACCCCAACATGCTGTCAGACAGGTTCTATGTTCCAAGCTAGCAGTGATTTCATTAGTGACAGGTAAAATGATCAAGAAGTACCATCTTTGTCTTCCCCCCTCTTCTGCAGGTATTTAGACCTTCACAGCTGCAAGTGAGAAATCAGATCCTCTTTTCCTAGAACTGCAGAGGGTATTCTGTTGGTAGACATTTTGGTATAGAATTGTTTCAATTGCATTGTGCTCTGTTCATCTGTTTCCTCCTTACTTGGTATTCTTGTATAAAAGCTTTTTAAAGGCAGGTTCATAATTCTGTTTATATTTTGCTTAAGAGAAAGGGGGTCCTGGTCATATCTGGATATCTCAGCCATTAGCACAGTAAAAGAAACATTAAAATGCCATGGTAAATACATAAGCACATCTCATTCCATCTAAAATAGAAGAGTGGAACACAAACTTAAGATGATTTCTTTATGATGCACTGTAATGTAGTCTTCTTAAATTCAGTGACTTAGCACAGAGAAGCTTTACCAAAATCTCTACACACTGGAAAATTAGTTTTACAGCTGTACCTTGAAAATCAGGCATGAGACTTCTTGAAAAGGACAGGATTTAAAATAACATGTTTATTCTTGACAATTAATGTTTCCAGACATTGTTTCTTTTACAAGTTTTTGTTCAGTGAAAGACAAACTATCTTGTCTTTCTATGTAATATCTTGTCTTTCTATACAAGAAAAATAATAGCAGCTATGACACACATGTAGAGATGAATATGTCCACAAATACCTGCTTTTGGAAACTGCATGACATTTCATACTTTACACAATGTCAGACCCCATGTGATCTATTGGTGCCATCAAATTCTCACTCATGTTTATGCAATTATTCAAGTTGTATGTTCACAGGAGATGAGGGAAAACTTTAAACAGAGAATCTTTATTCACACAATGTTTATAGCACAATATTAGCATGATTTCGGTGCCCAAGCTCCAAAGCCTAAGAGAAGGAAATACCCAGACAGTTCAGCCTATAAAGTGCTGCACACTCCTTTCTCCCTTTGTCTCCAGCTGTAGATGAGGACATTCATTATTTCCATGTGTCAGGCACAGAAATTGATTGCAAATTAGAGGCACATGCTTTTACTAAAGACAGGAACTGAATTATGATTAGATTGTAGCTCCAAATTACACCAGTATATGAAAATATATAAGCTGCAGGGGAACACGGCTCCAGATGAATTTGTCCTTTTTATCTCACAAATGAAAGCTATTCTTTATCCAACAAAAAACCTAGAAATA
Source organism: Corvus kubaryi (assembly GCF_017639235.1). NCBI lineage: Eukaryota > Metazoa > Chordata > Aves > Passeriformes > Corvidae > Corvus > Corvus kubaryi. The sequence continues at coordinate 17,115,433 of NW_024582054.1, forward strand.
GACAGTATTCAAAAAATCACAAAGTTGATGCAACACTTCATCTTGTTATTTGTCACTAAAAATGTCTTTTAAACATTTTTATTTTATCTTTTCTCATTCATCTAGATAGTCTTTTTTTCTCCTCTATTTTTTACTAATGGGATCTTTCTGAATATGGAAAAAAAACCCTAAAAAAACCCACCAAAAAAACCCCCAAAAAACCACCAAACAACAAAAAGGGGTGAGGGAAGAAAGAGAGGGAAGGAGAGGGGGAGGGAGAGAGAGGGAGAGAGAACAAACCATCATTCTGTTTCAATGCCTCACTCAATTTGAAAGCTCCATTTCTTTTATCAAGAGAAGCTGATATTTTTAAAATTCTGTGTTGAAAGGTGTGGAGATTTCTTTTCACCTTTTTATTTCAGCCTGAGTGAGTTACATGTACTTTTGAAAGAGCTTCCAAGTTCTCTAGTTGAAAGAGGCAATCATATGCCTGAGGACATATACAATAGGAAATGACAATGGAGCATTTTACTTCTTATTTGTTGAAGGCAAAATAGTAACTATGACACCAACGTGGAAATAAGAAAAGACTTTCCTTAATTGGCAGACTTCTGCATACACCTTTTTGGAAAGAAACTACAGTCTAAGCACAATTGTGTTTCAGTAGTAAAAAGTGCACTCTCTCTACACCCAGAGGAACCTGGACTTCCTTCCTATTTAATACTGAGGAAAGGAATTTTGTTTGAGATCCAGTATTCATTTTAGTTTCTGTTCCAGAATTACAATCATTGGCTGATCTATCAGGACTGGCTTATAGGAAATTCAGATTTTCTCCTAAGCTTGGTCACAGATTTTTCTATGAGATCTTAGTCACTTTCTTATACTGCAATCTCCAGAAAAACCCCCCAAAACAAACAAGCAAACAAACAAAGGGCCACCGCCGCGGCCCCCCCCCAAAAAAAAAAAAAAACAAAAAACCAACAACAAACAAACCAAAAAACCGCACAACAGCAGGGTACCTACCAAGTTACTACATTACTTTGAGATTCTTGGAAGAATGATATTAATAAAAGCAGGTAAGTAAACTAGGAAATATTTTTTATGAAATCAAAATTGATATAGGAAAACACTAATAATAGAGAACTCTATAACTTAGCTTATTGATGAGAAATGTCTTCTAAAACTGTCCAATCTTTTGCTGAAATTACAAATAGCAATATTTTTCTTTGGCAATTGTCAGTATGAAATATGCATCACTTTATATTCTATCCAAATTCTCCCTATTTTGACTTTTATTTCACTGGAACAGGAAATGTCTTTGAAATCTTGATTTTTTTTCAGAAATGAAGTTCTGTCTTTTTAAATGGCTTTTAAATTTTAATTTTATTTATTACTAGGGACAGCTTTTCAGAGTGAATGAGAAACCTGACAAGACTCTTGAGAATTCAGTTTCACTCTGGGCTAAAGAGAGATCAGACTGTCAAGTCCCATACTTTGCCTATCTGGTGTGGGATGATATCAATTAGTGTACCCTTTGGTTTAACAAGAAATTATTCTCCTGGTCTCTGTAGGCAGGTAGGGATGGCATAGAAACCATCACTCTCTAATTACTTTCAACATTTTTTCTGAAAAAAGACCAGAATAATTTTTTTTTTGCTTAGTGTTTTGTCAAGTTTCTATGAATAAAAAAAGAGAGTTATACTTCTGAAGCCACATTTAATACTTCCCTTCTCCTGCACAGGGAGAAATGAAACACATCACTTTGGCTTCCATCAGCTCACCTAGGCAATTCTAATTTCCTCTTTTTCTCAACTCTTTCTTTAAAGGCAACCCAGGTAGCAAGCTCCTGACTACCAGCTCTCTGGAAAGACAGTATGAGCAGATGCATCCAGCTGCAATAGTCAGAAACCTTATTTTCTTTATACCTGCAGGAATACAATCCTTTATTTTTCTTTTTTGAAGACTGTGTGCGTATACGCGGGGATGGGTGAATTTCGTTAGCAGATGGAAGGTCACAGGTGGTTTTGCATGGAAACATAATTAAATTGCATTGATTAAATTAAATGTCTGACAAATATGTGGCCTACTCATCCCACCATGAATGGGGCAGATAAAATGCAGCTCCATAGTCCAGCAGCAACTATTTTCTTTTGGAAAGGGAAATTAATCTGGAGTGAACTCACTTGATGCTTCCTGACTCTGAATCCTTCATCAAAATTATTCTTCCATCAGCTTGGGATGAGAAAGCAAATCATTCACAATTAACAGGCTTGCCTTTTTTTTATTTTATTTTATTAGCATTTGCACCAGCCATAGAGTTGCCGATGCCAGAGAACACCTTTCTTATACCCGACAAAATTGCCTCATACATGCTTGGGAAGATCATGCTGATCAAAAATAATTAAGAAGGAAGGAGAGTTATTAAATCTGAAGGCAGCTATCTAATTGCAAATACTGAGCAGCATAATCTTTACCACAATATGAGGGAACACACTGTAGCTGTTGCTTCATTCTGTTCCATCTCTGAACTCAGTTTACACACGACAGAAACCTATGTACAGTCTAAATAATCTGGGGACAGGGACTTTGGTGTCTGTCTGATGTTTGCAGAGAAGACAGTTTGCCATTTACATTTCAGATTATAGCTCATGAAAATTGAATCAATAATAAATACCAGTAAAGGTCTAATACAGCAAGGTTTTTGAACATCCACAACACTGCATGATTTCAAAGTACTGTCTCTGTTTATGTATTTAGGAAATACTCAGAGCTCAATTTAAGGAGCTGTCGAACTCCTATAGATCATTTTGCATCAGCTGGGCCACTAAAGTAAAATCAGATCTTTGTAGGACTGAGACTTGTTTAATTAACTGATGTCCAATGAGAACCTCAAACAGAAATCAGTATAAAAATTCTCTGAGGAGCTTCATTCATGTAACATGGGCCAGTATAAAAGCTTTCCTCAAAAATGACAGAACTGCGCTGTAACTACTCAAGTATCTTCAATCATCTGACTTGAGTTAGAAACCACTTAAGAAGATATACATGATGGGATATTGTTTTCCTTCTTTCCAGATGGGAAAAATGAAAGAAGTTTTCCTAAGAGTTTCATTCCTTCATTTTAACTTGTTCAGTAAAACATCACATTTTAGTACAAAGGGTTTAGAATTAAGTTTGCTTTCAATACTTTGAAAACTTTGAGACTTTTTATGTTCTTTGGCATTTCCTTGACAGAAATCAACATGAGGGAAAAAAAAATAAAAGAGATACATTACAAGAAACTCACAGAATTATACAGCTATTTAAGACTTAATCTGCAGGGTTATGAATTCTGCAGGATTATTTCAGCTACATTCTCTTAATTGTACCTCAGTAAAGAAAATGCATAGAGAGGACACCACAAAATAGATTTTGTGCTCCCTGACAGTGTGTTTGGTTTTAAGTGCATGGGTCAAAAGAAGTTTGTCCTTAGTTTCTTTCAGATGTTCACATGCATGGTTAGTGCTCATCCTCATATGGTGAGTAGATATTAAAGCTTAAATATAAAGTTATTTTTTAGGATTCTTACTTCAAACAGTAAGTTTTGCACAAAACCAACATGGGATCCTGGTGTGGAGCTTTTTCATCATCAAGAAAGAGCATTATAATTGCTTGTGTGAAAGATAGTTTTTTGGGGGTGAGCAAGTTAAAAACAATTTGGGTCTTGTTTTGTGTAAATAATAGCAAATTTGGTTAAAAACAAAGAGTAAATTATTTGAGTTCTTCTTCCTTGGGCACAAATATATGTAAGGGTTTGTGAGCATATTAGATTTTTCTAGGATAGTCTAGGGATGTTTGCTATGTGACCTATATAACATTTTACTTGTAGGCTATTGCAATCATTCAGAATCCCCTGGCAAACACCTAAAGAGCAGAATGCTTCCATGTTTTTATGGAAGAGAATATGACACTTCTCATCCTGTAGCTGGAAGAATTCCTTCTCTTTTCCCAGGAGAAGAAACACACTGTTCAGAAAAATCTCCCACTTGGAATAGCCACAAATACTGAAAGCTATCTTATGATAAATCACACAAAGCTAGTCAGTTTATTAAAAATTTCATGGGTTGAAAACAACTCGCTTTCAATGCGCTCTCCAAGAATTTATCTACACAGACAGCTTATTCGGATTCTGAGATAGTGTTAGCAGCCAAGAAATCTGGTGTTCGCATGTCTTCAAATCTACTTAAATCAAAATAAAACACATTTAAGCAGTATGTGGCCAGGGTAAGAGCTCACATCATGAAACTGAACTTGCTTTTTAAGATATATGAATGCAAAGGGACAGGATCAAGGCTTCATCTTTTGGCCAGGCCTGAGGAAACACCCCTCTTGTGGTAGATTTCAGCTGTGTGAATGTTCCCAGTATGGTTCAGTGCAAAGCCAAAATGGTAGAGCTGGTAATGGCTTGCAAGTGTGACACACAAGAAGTGCTCTTCATGCCATTTACAGCTGAGAGACAGTGCAACAGGTCTCCATTCACCTCTAAAGTTATTAGATACTGGCTTCTAATTGAGGCTCAATAGCAAGGCATTAATGTTTCATTGATAATGCTAGTGCTAAATGCACTGGTATCCCTGCTGAGGTGCGTGTCTGAGGGGATATTTTTCTTTGTGAACTCATCAGTTTCAGGTGAACCAGAGATGAAGGATGATAGACAAGGAATACTTACACAGACAGATACTGATTTCTCATCTGTCATGACAAGCACCAGTCTCAGCTGTAGGGGAGCAGACTGCAGCAACCAAAGCTCTTCAGCCCAGTAACTATACTGGTACTAGCTTCTACAGAGGTAGTCTGTTGCAGTGGGGTCTCCTGCAACATCCATAGACAGTGAGGCCCATAGAAAGAAATAGGGAGCGATTCTTGATAGAATTTTCAGAGATCTTTATTTTCCAGCAACATGCCTGGAGGACTGCCCCAAGACTCTGGAATGACCAGACAACTAGGGTCCTCCCTGGGCAGGGGAACACAAAATAACCAATGGGGAACAGGATTAGGGTACATGTGACCAGGGAGCAGGGAGACCCCGTGCCTAGGCCATGCCCCTACCCCAGGGTCCCCTCTCCCAGGACCCCGGCCATGTGGCTGGAAAATAAAGATCTCTGAAACTTCTATCAAGAATCGCTCCCTATTTCTTTCTATGGGCCTTGATGTTTATGGATGTTGCAGGAGACCCCACTGCAACAGGAGTCAATCAGTTATTATCTAATGAAAGCCTGCTTGACCCTCAGATTGCCTCCATGTTACAGGATTTCAAGCCTGAAACTTCAGCTACATATGCAAGTGGTCACAGTGTGCAGAATTCTCAGAAAGCCTTTATGCCAGTGACAAGTCACGCAGGAATCTTCTAACAAAGCCAGAGGCACAGACATGGAGACAGCTACTTTCTATACCAACAAATTTCTCCAGGGTAGAAAACTAATTTCAGTTTTCAATCCCTTTCTTCTTGCAGAAAGTCCCAGATGCATGTCAAGTAGCACAGAAACTTTGTGCAGTCCACTGCCCTCCATCAGAAGCTAAGCTGAGACTAAATCTGAGCAAGGTCTGTGAGCTGGAACCCCAGAGAGGCTTTCAAACCAGAAGACACAGGCTTTAACTTTGAAGCTGTCCACATTTCCTCTTACTGGGATGCTCATTTTGCTTGGAATTTTCTTCAAAGTTAACATAACTAGGGGATTGTGATATGTGATAATACAGGAAAGAGAGTCAGCTGTTTCTGTGGATGTTGCAAATGAAGAACTGTGTTAAGGAAACTTTCCTGTCTGACCATCCAGGAGCCACTCTGTCAGTCACACTTCCACAGAGACTTTCACTGGTGGGACTGAAGCCCCTTCGCAGCATGTGGCTCCAGTGACCCCACAGGTGCCCCACTTGACCTCCTACGCACCCCACACTCACACAGGCAGACAAGGTTTCCTTACCAGCTCAACCTCAGGTTTCTCATAACAGAGTATCAGACCTCTGTATCCTTAAAATAATTTAATCTTGGTGCAAAAACAAAGAAACAGCTGAAGCCAGGTGTCTCAGAAAGGACCCTGAGCAAAAGACTACAAGAGCTTCTATACTCTCACAGTTTAAGCCCACAAAAGTCTGTGGTCATTGGCTCCTGCTGTATCTCTGAGTTTTCCCTCACCTGCCTGGGCCCTTTGTTATGCACAGAGTCAGCACCAGTTCATGGCCCCTTGCTTCGGGCTCCTCCCACCCAGAGCTCAACCTGCAGCTCCCACTGCAGCTGCAAACTGAGCTACCTGCACTGAAAGAATTCCTCAACTGTTAACATGAAGATTCCATATACTGCTAATGATATACCTTACCATTGCAGGATTTCTTTCACAGATTTCACAGCTGATTTTCTGAAATTTTTTTTTTTTTTTTTTGTTTTGGGGGGGGGGGGGGGGCAGGACTGCAAAGCTCTCAAATGCAGTCCCCTCAAACCTGTTTTCCAGTCTGAACTGCTATTCAAGCCAGCTGTATTCACAACTGCTTTCTGATAATGAAATATTCAATGGTTAGAAACATTCATTAAGTGGATATTTGTTCACTCTAGTGTATGGAAAGTAACAATTCCATATTCAGCAATAAACATGAATATTCATTATGTGCCGTTTTATTACTTTAATCATCTAATAGAGAGGTAGGAATAAACCCATGTGTCTTAGAGGTACAAGTCTTTGTATAAAGTATAGGGAATGCTGAAGGTTAATTGATTATAAATGTGTTGAGACCAAAACATTTTTGACAGTGATATGGTGAATTTTACTATCTGCCATTTTATTAAATATGTTTACACAGACAAAATGAAAATCAAAGCTCCTGACTATATGGATCACATCATTGAATCAGCTGGAACTCCTTCTAGATCACTACTTCTGGATTACTGTCTGATGTGTTTCTAAACATCATAAAGTGCTCTACCCAAAAATTGAGAGGTAGAGCTAGTACTAATTACTTTACAATCAAAAACGATGACCCAGACCTGTTCCAGGCAAGTTCCTGATGACAACTGACATCCAGTTGAAAAGTCTGTTCATTGTTTGGGGCCTCAGACCAGAGACTCCATGGTCAGGAATAGGCTTGGCTGTGGTGGGAGCTGTAAGTCAAGGCAGGGACCAAGTTCAAGAGCTTCTGCCTGAAATCAGCTCCCATGGGTCAGCCCTTGTAAGCCACTCCCCAGAGCTGTCAGGGAGCTTCTCCCAGTGTCACCAGAAGGAAGAGGTACTGCCCCAGCTGCACTGTGCCACCAGCTCTGAACCCAGGCAGACAAAACCCCAGCACGGGGCAGGATTTGCTCAGGGTCCTTCCAGCACAGTAGTTTATATGCAAACATGCTACTGTTGTGAAGGATTCAGCACTTCAGCTAGATCATTTCATCTATCTGCTTCCAGCCCACTGCAAATGTGAAGTAAATTACTTGGCAATTGCAGAAGAGTAGGGGGTGTGTGAGGAATCAATTAAGAAGAGTCAGCTGAGAAAAGGTAATTTGTTATGACATGGTAATTTGGTTGTTTGTAGTTGTTGGTAGCTTTTTTGACTTTTAACCACCTTCTAGTGTCTTATTGTCTTCTAATGAGGAAGACCACACAAATGGGGGAGCATTTAGCTTTCCAGATTTATTGCTTAATTTTCTGAGTGTTGAGTAATTCGGCTCCATTACCCAAGACAAATGTCAACAGATTGCTTTTATTTCATTAAAATCTGCTATTGGAAATAACCTCTGCAGAAGTTTTCTTTCTTGGAAAACAATGCAAAATTAGCTGGATATATTTTATATTTTTCCAGTTCTTCATGCATTGGCTATTACAACTTTATGCTACTCACTGGATACAAATTAGTCTAGTGGTCTGATCCAATGTGAAAGCATGTTTCATCTAAAACAGGGGATAAAAGAATGGTAGACAAACTAAATAAATTGATTTATTTTAAATGCCCCTAATCCTATAAAAAACCCCAATGAAACTATTTCATTAAATAATTTCTCAAAAATGTGCCTCAAACCAGTATTGGATGAGTGCTTTTCAGAATTACAACTTGTATTTTCACTTTTATCCAAAATAAATGTCACAAAATTTCCAAGTCCATTATTGCACTGAGCTCTCTGTAATAATAGCATGTTTTAGTCTATGACACATATTGACCTTTGTAAGTTGCTTACTGCTTTGGTTTTTTTCCTTTTGATTAATTTTTGTAACTGTTTTGATGAGTGCTATGAATTAGTAGGTACCGTGATCCCAGAAGTCAGAGGTCTCTGGTTTTTACCATTTCTGTCACTTGTTTTGAGATTGAAGTCCTCAGTGTTTCAATGCCTTCCATTTTGCTCCTCTAAAATAGGACTGAATTAGTTTACATCTATAGTGATGAAATAATGAATGCTTGCACAGAGATATGAGAAAATAAAGTGCTCTATAAATACCAAGCATTATTATTACCAGTCTATAATGGAAGAATGCAATCCTGGAAGGAAACCAACAATGAATTCAAAGCTGAGGGATTAAAACTAATGATTTCAGAGGAAAGAGCAAATTTAGCCTGCGACGTGTGTGTTGTATAAACGCATTTTTAGAGACCTCAGACTACCTTCAAATGTTGCCCTGTCACACAAATCCCAAAAATGTATGATGCCTTAGGTTTTAACTTTCATATTTTTCAAATCCTGTACTGCCTAGTGTGTAACTCTGAAAGTTTCTTGTAGCCTGTTAACTTCTGCTCTCTTGCTAGGCAGACATAACAAAGCCTCTCCAGGCCTGCTCTCCAAGGACACCCAGACCGTCCTAGGCCCAAAAAGCATAAACCACAAGCCTTTGACAGGGGGGCAAGTGGAGGGGAAATTACATCATGAACTGAAGGTTTAATTGGAGAATTAACCCTGATATGCAAATGAACCAAACCTATAAAAGTGTGAAGAACTCGTGACCTGTCATCCATCTTGGGGTCCATCCTGGCAGTAGCCTCTGGCTCCCCAGGGGGTACCTTTGAAGGCCTTTCAAATAAATACCTACCTTTATTCCCTTACTCCTGTCTAGTCTCTGTTTCTAGGAGGCCTCTTCATGCATCAAGTATAGCAATTTTATGCTTTAAAAATAAACAACAAAAAGGTCTCAAAGCATTTGCAGGTCACAAATACACTATAACCTTAATCTGGTTGCTGGGAAATTATATTGAGTTCTAAACAAAGCTCTGTTTCATTTTATTGTATTTTCCTCTATCTCTAAGGAAAGGAAGGAAATCATGCTTGTATTTGGATGTCTAGTTAGAGTTTGGCACAGCATGTCTTGGGTATTTAACACAATAGGGCTTGCTGCACTAACCTCTCAGTTAACACTGCCTGATACAGCAGACACTTCCAGGTGCATGGACAGTGGGATAACAGCTCCCTCCCCACTATCTTCTGTGTCACAGGGTGTGTGTGCCCCGGTGCAGGATGTTAGTCCGTACTTGACCTATCTTAGGGTTAGGGTATCTGGGATGTTTAACAACACTCTGATCACGGCCAAGCATTCAGGAGATTAGAGTCTGTTTTGCTCTATGGCTTTATGCATATCTGTATCTTTCTCGGTGTCACTTTCTTCACCAGATCCTTTTTTATTTTTTCCTTGGACAAGCACTATAGTGGAGCAGGTAATGCCATTATTTTATGTACTTATGCTTTTTCATACAGAAAGTGCTCAATTTCAGTCTACTTTGACCTCCACAATAGTTGTAATACCAGAACAATGTTATGTGTTCCAATTATATATTTTTTTATTATATTAATGTGTTCCAATTATATTTTATTTTTTATAATTTTTTTAATTGAGGTTAGTCTGAGACACAGATTTTGAGAATTTAAATACAATAGACTTGCTGATAGTTAAGCAACAATGTCTAGAGTTGTGATCCAATTTCTCTACTAATTTGCCACCGAAGTCAGGAAGCATAAACTTATGAAGCACTATCTAAAGTGTTATAAACTTTGAATTCTGTTGCTGTAGAAGTCCAAAACTGATCTAGCTTAAGCAGCTCTGACTAGAGCAGGCCTGTATTTATTATTTTCAGGACATAGCGTTGGGGGAAGGAGTTTCTTCCATAATTATCGGGCTCCTGTGCAAATTAAGTTTTTGTAATGATTTCTGCAAATTTGAATTACCTGCTAGAAGGCTGACTAAAAAACCAGGCAGAAGTCTTGGGCTTACAGCAGTGCACTGAGCAAATGAAGTATCCTTCCACACACTCCAGCAGGGAGTGTGTTGTATATGGGGTTTCTGATGCAGCAGGAACAGACTTTATCCAGCAGCAGGGAGAGGTAAAATATGTGAGTATAGGCATGCAGCAGTGCTCTTCCTAGGTCTTTGTCATAACTTACTATTACATTTAATTTCATTTAGCTATGGGAAGAAAACCCAGTTCTAGGGTGTCAGAGGTTGTAATCTGGAGAATTAATCTCAGATCAGAAAAAAGTTTTTAGGTTCTAAAGCATAGGTTCTGTCAGAAAGAGGGGACAGCTCAGGAGAGAGTTGTGGAGTACCTTAGCTGGAAGTTTGAAAGCAGGCAAATGAAACAGACTAATGGCATCCTCTGAGTAGCAATCATGGTGTGGTGGTTTAGTGGATTAATATACCTGCACCCTTCTCTTGCTCATGACTCAGATATTCTTTGGAGAGCAGATACATGAATGCTGAGAGAGAAAGCATTTTCATATGAACGATTTATTGTAGAAACCTAATTCTATTGAGGAAGATTATGATTTATATCTCACAGTCATTAAAACCTTCTAGAGAAGTAGGATTTGACACACATTTGAGTATTTCCTTCTGACTAACCTGGGATTATTTCCATGATGCCCTCATATGACTGGATTTTATCATGAGGCATGTGTACACAGCCTAAGTGAGCATGGCGACTTTTGAAGTATAAACAGTAATAACATGAGAGAAAAATAGATTTTTAAGAACTTGTGATGTCCACATTATAAGCAATTTAGATAAGGTTTTATTTTTAAAAAAACAATGTATGCTTTTTAATCTTACAGCATACTCTTATAATATAGAGAGCAGAAATATTAAACTAAGTGTGAACTGGTTGGAAATTTCCTGAGAGTACTGAAAAGTTTTCACTTCACATTGAATAATTAAGTTTCATCTGAAACTAAGGCTTGAACCATAATTCCTGGTATTATAATCACTAGGATATATAGGAAATTTTGAACCCTTCTTTTCTTACTCTCTTGGGCTCAGTTAATTAATATTCATGTAAAACACAGCTTCTCTAGCAGAGAGGATTGAAAAAAAAAACTATTGCATAATAACAAATGTGTTTGAAGGTAATTGATTCAGCTTCTTTGTGTGGAAACGAGGATCAAATCCTGTTCAACATGACACAAAAGAGAGCTAAAATTTGCTAACTAAGTTGTACAATCACTAAAAGAAATTCTGCAGCATGACTTCCTCAGTTAAGACTTTTTTTCCTCAGGAAACCTAGGCTGTAATAAATGGTATAGTAAATCCATTTTTTAACCTTCCTAGTGCCAGATTAAAGTGAACCTGAATAATGTGTCATCTGGCCTCCTTTAGCCATTGGAAAATCAGCATAAAATCCCTTGATCCTGTCTGATTTGAAAGCAATGCACTTGTCAGCCTACACCTGATCCAGGCACATCGTATTTTCCCAGGTGAGTGGTGCAGCAAAACACAGGTCAAATATTTAGTTATCACAGATACACAAGCTATCTTGAAATTTTGAAATCCCAGAAATGCCCATGGAATGGTAAAAAGCTTAGCCATTCATCCTCAGAATGTGCTGAAATGTTGAGACTCTCAAGACAACTGAACATTGTCCTTACACTGCCAGTTTTCCTTAGGGTATCAACAGGATAAGTGACAATTCAGACTGTTCCCTTTCAACAATATAGTCTTTTCTATTCCCCATGATAAAATACTAATGATACTGATGCCTGAAGAGGCCACCTAAAACAGAGACTAGACAGGAGTAAGGGAATAAAGGTAGGTATTCATTTGAAAGGCTTTCAAAGGTACCCCCTGGGGAGCCAGAGGCTGTTGCCAAGATGGACTCCAAGATGGACGACAGGTCACGAATTCTTCACTCTTTTGTAGGTTTGGTTCATTTGCATATCAGGGTTAATTCTCCAATTAAAGCTTCAGTTCA